>NC_041383.1:255700381-255749261 GCF_002162155.2 Triticum dicoccoides
TTTTTCTCAGTACTTATTTTTAATGAAGTAATTGTACATTAAATCATCATTTGTATATATGGTAAGTCTCAAACGACAAACGTATCTACTCTTCTGGACAGTTTTTTTATATGTTTGCCCTCTAATTCACATAATTTAAATAAGCTAACTACAATATCATGTAGTAGAGGTAACATAGGGTGACAATAAACTAGCTACAATAAGCTCGCACGCGTCGCCTTCCGATGCCCCTTCGACGGCAGAAAGAGTGGCGGCACTCCATCTACTCCTAGCCTGGCATCAGTTCCCGAATCTGGGTATGCGCCTCCACAATAGGAGGCATCCACACATGCATCCCCTTGGGTATAGGAGTTCGGTTAGATTCATGTTTTTCAACTCTTCAAATTTAAGGAGCCCAGATTTGAGAAGGTGATTGAGGGGCTATTAAAATTTAGAAGTTCAATTAGAGACGCCCTAAGATTTGCTCGGATCCTCTGAACGCGACCCTGCCGCACCGGCACCACTCCAACTTAACGACATTAGCAGGGTGAGCTTTTAGCCGCCCATGTGAAAGTACAAGACCTCGTCATAAGAATCCATTTAATTTGCGTCACATCATGCTATACATAGTAGTAGCACCTAGATTAAAGGATAACCATGGAAATTACTAGTACCATGCATGGATAGGTCGATCGATACACAAGGTGACGTGCAGGTCTGATCATTTCCATGCCCTTATCAACACGAATCGGACTAATGGAAGACCAACAGGGCCACGAAAACACCTACTCCAATAATTAAGAAATTGCTGAAGAGATGCACGTCATGACACCACCCATTTCCAACTCGCGGCGAGATCATTATTAATTGAAGCGTTAGCCAGGGAAGAAACAGTCTTGGAATGGCCAGCAATCGGATCGAGATCGATCATGATCCAACGGCTGTGGCACTAACCAGTAGTCAAGGCGGTGACATGGTGGTTAGTGTCTCACTGTCTGGTGATGAGTGTGAGTCGTCAATTTTAACCTTTAGTAGGACTCTGGAGAAACTGTGAAACACAAAGGTAGAGACCTTTTCTTTCTTTCTGGTATGCATACATGTTGATTTGTTTTGCCCAGATGATGCTTATATATTGCTGCCATCTGAAGTGAAAACTCTTAACTTTTCACATAATTATGGATTTTCTGCTCCATACCAGAATTGTTAGCACGCAAGGTCAATCTTTCTATAGTGAAAATAATAATCATAACTTCTCCGAATTTCTTTCCTAGCTATCTAATTTTGTTATGAATGTGTGCAGAGTTACCACGTTATGAACTAAAGGCCTCGTTTTTTCGGGTGAAGTAAAGGCCTCGTTAGGAACTTAATTAGGTGCTTCTTGATTTGGAATAGACCAGTAGCGCAAACTAACTATATTTACTTGCTGCATTTGAAGAATGCAAAAGGAAATGGCAAATTATTAAAAAAGTGACGGGTGAAGAAATAGCAAAATAATGATATATTGTCACTTTTACATTATGTTGGCTTTATCAGACGACATATAGTACCACACATAGTCTCAAACTAATTATAAAAAAATAAATCAAACTGCAGGTATGATGCGCATGTGGAACGCACTTGAGTTAGATAAATTCGGCACAACGACCTACTAGCGTCTTTTTTGTAATTTGTTGCTAATAGAAAATCCTAAAGTGCCCTTGCCCTTATAACTTGTTTGCAACTAGTGTAGTTTGGCATGAGGGGTTAGCAATTTCAAAAAGGAAAACTAGTGTAGTTTGTTATTTAAAAAACATATAACTTTTTTTCCTCAGGCGAAAGTAGACAATGTATGAATAAATCGCGGGCGGAACAAGGTTAGTTTGGTCTTTTGTGTTAGCAAGTAGTAGCAAGTGGTGCAACAGCAAGCCTGCAACACGGATATAATAAGCCTCATCGGCCGGAGCCTCATGAGAAAGCCTCCGTGGTGGCAGCTGGTGCAAGAAATAGCTAACGTTCATAGCGCCAGAGCACTAGAAGAAATCGATGAAGCTGTTCGCGTTCGTGAGGCGCGCTCGCCGGACATCGGCCGCGGCGGCGATGACAGCGGAGCCGATTCCGGTGCCGGTGGCGCCTGTGTCCGCTGCGGAGAAGCGGCGGCGGAGGCCCTCGTCGGGGCCGTCGTCGTGGAAGCCGACGCTAGTCGCCATCTCCGAGGACGCTGCGGTGGCCGCCGCCAAGGCCGACGCCGGAAAGGCCAAGGGCAAGGCGAAAGGGAAGCCGGGGGCTGCCAAGGCCAAGGCGAGGCCGTCGCCTCGCTCGCTCCAGCCTGACTACGACGACTTCCGGTAAGTTCAGTTCCGTGCCGTGTCCGCGTGCGCACGTGTGTGAGGCGTCGGGTTTGCGCGCGCACCGTAGTAGGCCACAGCCGTTGGATCCGGCTGGGTAGGCAGGGGAGTGACCATCTGACGGATGCAGTGCGTTGACCTTGGATTAGCCTGCGTGCGCGGCTGGGTAGGCAGGGGAGTGACCATCTTCTTGTTTTGAGAAAATCGTCCAATCTACTCACCAAAACAGCTTGTCGGTACAAAGAACACACAAAAAAAATTAAAATTACTATATTCATATCCATAGACCACCTAGCAACGAGTACAATCCTTCTTAACCAGTCATTTGAACAAAACTGGTAAAGAATGAATTATCTTTTGGCTTTGGCTCGATCGAACCCACGCATTGCTGAGATATTCTTTTACCGAAATGTAAATATCCTAGTATTTACTGAAATGATAAAAGAAATCCTAAAATTTTGGTGAAATTTTATGAACAACGAGAAACCTATGTGGGCCATGGCTGCTTCTAACAGGTAATAATTATATCAGTTTTGCTAATTATATAAGCGTGTGTGGCGATAGTCCATATCGTAAGCAGTTTTGTCAACAGCTTGGTTTGCTGTTGCTGTAAAGCGTGATCTTGATGATCTACTTGCTTGGAAGCAGGACGTAGAGATAAGGGTTAGTTGGTGGGTCAGCTGTTTGGCACCTAATTTCAGTTGCAACTCGCACAAAGTTGACCCGGGATGGATGGTTAATGGGTTCACAGGCGCCGCAGCTTGTGTCCAGCTTTTCGATCGTCAACTAGCCTACACAAGCAGTTGATTTCAGCTTGGTATGATTATCTAGTGAGTGCAGAATTAAGCCATGCTGTTCTTCTGGCTGTGCAGAACGGTACGGTACGGGCACACACTTCCACGTCACGGCATCTAGTCTGAAACATATTGTCAGTCCGAAATCTTATCTGTTCGAAAAAATTGCACTAACAGAGTCAAGAATTTTATTTTTTTTCGAAACGGGAGTCAAGAATTAGAAATTATACTAATGGGAATTATGTCTGTTCGATTGAAACTGTTCTCTGGTACATCAGCAGAACTACAATGGACCACCCAGAAAAAAAAATCTATGAACATGTAGACAAGCTCCATCGATCTGTAGACAAGCTCACCAGTCACCACCCCTATTCTGGGTGCATGTGTCGGACGGAGACGTCCTGTTGCTTTATCGTTAGTCAAAACACAAGCCTCACTGGCCAGTCAAGTGAGCATGTGACCCTGATGCGTGCTGCTAGTACTACTTGCCCTTCACAAGGGAAGGCATCAGTGGTACAAAAATCACGGACGGCGAGCGCTTCGGTCAAAGAATGGTGGGACAGCAACCTTCAGACTCGTCTCGCTCTCCCAAAGCCTTAGCCTCATTGATGATGCTCATCTCTTGGGAGGTTTGGTCTGAGAGGAATGCTAGAGTCTTTCGCAACGTGGCGGTTCCATCGATGGCCATCATCAACAAGATCAAGCACGAGGCGTCGCTTTGGGCTTTGGCGGGTGCCAAGCGCTTGAGTATTGTAATGCCGCGAGAGTAATTTTTCTTTGTCAGCCGCTTGCGGCTTCTGTCTAAAACCTTCTCCCTTATTTAATGAAATGGCAAGTCTTTTGCCTCGTTTAAAAGAAAAATCTCGGAAATTTAACTGCTTCATGTAAAGTTACTAGTGCATTTCAAGCGGGACATGCAACTGCTTTCGGTATTCCTTGTGCCCCTAAAACTGACCCAAATTATTGTCTCTCTACCTGCAGGCGCTTCGGGGCGCCCACGGTGCTGCCGGCGTTCGCGCCCACGGCGTTCCTCTTCTGAGCTCAGGCGACCTCGCTGTGGTGGTGTGCCGTGATGGCAAGTGACAACGTGGTGCTCAGGCGACCTCGCTGTGGTGGTGTGCCGTGATGGCAAGTGACAACGTGGTGGTCTGACCATGAACCCTCTCTGTGTTTGTGCGCCCAATATGAGCTCCCAAAGCTGATGCCTCTACGATTCCTTCTAGTGCTGGCTTCTCATGTGAATATCTATGTCTATTATTTCGGCTTCCATCCAACTTGCGTTGCGCCTCTGTTTAGATCTATTCTTCACAATTCTTGTCATCCCGCATGATTTGGTCGGCCAGGTTCGACAGAGCCAGTTTCGGAAAATAGGATAGCAGGACCGGAGAAATCCAACTGTACTCTGCAACATTCAGGTCATTCATCCCTGTGATCAGCAAAACACAGAGGGCAAATAAAGAAGCAAATCATGAAAGAATTGTACAATCAGACACACTGGTGACAGGCCATTCACATCATAATTAACTTTGCTGACGAAATCACAATGAAATCATTTTGGTAAGAGGGTGTAAACACCCTAATCTGGCAACATCATAAAACAAGCACGCCAGAATCAATACACGGCAAGCCCAACTATGCCAATACAAGGGTAGCAATTATTCCTCAGCTTATATCACAGGCGGGTAGCAGGCTGACAAATAGAAAGTTTATAAATTCTCATCTCCTGTTATCAAGAGAGGAAATGGGCCACCAACTTACAAGAGGAACATTTGTTTGCTAAAATGAGACTAGCACCCCTCCTGCACCGCACAATTCGACTTCCCGGTGCTGGAACAACTGAACAAGGCTGTAATGTAAAGCAGTGACTGTGCTTCAGGATGGCCATGACATTTGAACCGTGTCATCACGGGATCATAGTGTATGTTCGCCACAGGATCAGTAACCGTTAATCTTTCGCTGTGAAGATCCAGAGTGCAATGCCCCGTTGTCAGTGAGCCTTGAAAAGCCAACCTGATCCCTAGCCCCTGGGCTCGGAGGAACTCTTGGACTAGGAACACTGGTCAAGCGAGACTGCGGCACAGTATCAGACATGGACTTGGAGAAGGCTTGGGCGAGCTCCAAGGCAGTCGCTGCTTTCCCAAACCGAGGTGCAGTAACCTCAGGCTTTGGTGGCTCCACTGGTTTACGCCAGGTTTCAGGCTCTGGGCGTTGTTGTTCAGGCTGCTTTTCGACATCTCTAGAAACCTTCCTGTTCTCATCGCGTCGTGTAGGCCTGTATGCATCAGCCCTGTCTGTATCCCGCCTGTAATCTTTCCTATCAGCATTCCTTGGGCCTCTGTGACCAACTGCAAAACTCTCAGCCTTTTCGCCTGAAGGGTTAATGGTCATAGCTTCAACCTTCTGCTCGACCTTTGCAAATTCATTTTTGGGCCTAGATGACACACTGGTTATTAGTAAATGTGACATCTTCAACTTGACACATATCTATATTAATCTTTGCAGAAAATTAAAAGAACATTTCCACTACTTAGGAAAAAGAAGCATAACAAGTGAAGTTGCTACTGAAAAGTGAAAATTAACATATAAGCCGAGTAAAAACTAAAAAAAAACATAATCAATATCCTTTCTTGACACTCCAAAATAAACCTTATGACTTATTACAGCCCCTATTCAAGAATTCATCCGATTAACCAGTTAACTTGCCGATTAATACCTACTCATAGGGTCATCGAGTAGCCGATAAACTAATAAATCATCCGATTAATTGATTAATTGGCCGATTAACTTACCGATTAGCCGATTAATCCCCTACTCGCCATCCAACCGAGGAGCTACCAGTTAACGATTTCCCCAACAATGATTACAGCAGTATAAGAATACGACAGAATCTGATTTCTAGCTTCAAATGCATTCAAAGAAAACAAATCTAGGTTTCCAGGCCTAAGCAAGTTGCACATACAGGCCTGATAGAAACAGCATAAAGGGAAGTGTTGTCAACAGCATACGATTTGTAACTTATACTATCTTAAGAGCGAAGGCCCGTCTAGCAGTCCTCACTAATTCTGTAACTGTAGGCTGCCAAGACAACCATGCCTCTTCGTTCTATTGCAGATAGCTGTTCCAGCACTTCTGCACTGTCCCTATGGTGGGAACATATACTACAGTTCACATGTAATTTCCAACCTAAATTTAACACAATTATACAAGTTTTACTGGCATAATACACTGGAACCCGACAAGTATGATTGTCTCGATGTGGCAGCACAAGGTTAACTAGGTACCAGCAACAGCTAAATTGGCAGCTTCCAGAAAACAAATCAAAATTACACAATATTGTCACGTCTCCGCCTCCGTCAGGTTACTGGCATCGACGGACAGCCTCCTACAGGTGGGCCTTGGTGTTCCTTAACCAGCTGGGTGGTTGCAATGTGTATGACGTGTGGGCCGGGTGCACTGTGTGGGTGCCGTGAGTGCGTGTGTGCCTATATACAGCGGCAGTTCCCTGTACTGAACTATGTTGATTAATGAATAGTATCTGAATCTCATCTCTCCCGTGTTCCTCTCCTCCTCTGGTTTCCCCTTTTCTCCTCCCTATTCTTCCTGATCCCCTCTCAAATCCTGTTGTTGATCTGTGAGACTAGCCTAGGGCCTCACAATTGGTAATCAGAGCCACGAATCCGCGTCCGCTCGCGCTCAAATCCTCTTGGTCAGGCTGTAAAATTCCACCGCGAAGGGTGCAATTTTGCTTCGGCAGATTTTGCGCGAAATCCCGAGCGGGGTTAGCTAGACTCGGAGAGAGCAGCGACGGCGCCTTCGAAGCCGCCCGTGCCGTCGGCGCAGACCAACTTGGTCCTCTCGGCCATGGGGGAGAACACAGAGACAATTCAGGCGTCGTTGGCGACCCTTTTGTCCAAGTTTGAGGCCATGGATGCAAGGATGTCTCATCTGAGCAAGCAGATCGAGACTACACAGCAGCATGTCGACAAGATCAGAGTCCGGCAAGCGGAGGTAGGCGCGGCACCGGCGGGCTCTGCGATCACGGAGCTGGGCGCTACCTCGACCTCTCGCCCAGCGCCGCGGCTCGCCAACCTGCAGCCGCCGTTACTCGGGGCGCCGGGGGAACAAGCCGGGGGTCAGGAGTTCTTAACTGCGCCAGTGGATCCAGTGGCTGATCCGGTGGTTGTGCGGGAACCACAAGCACCACTTCGCCGCGACTACAAACCACCGCGTGAGCACGTTCCTGAGCAGCGCCGCGAGTTTCAACCAAATCGAGGTCATGACCAGTTCATCAAGCCGCCTAAGCACAATTTTCCCCGTTTCGCTGGTGAGAACCCACGACTTTGGTTGGATTTGGCTGTCACTTGTTTTGAGATGTACCAAGTTCAGCCACATCAGTGGGTAGCGAAGCGACTGCAACTTTATATTTGGAGGGACATGCTGCGTTGTGGTGGCAAGCGTTCAAACGCCACCGCCGGTTGTGGCCCTGGGATGATTTTGCAGCCGAGGTTGCACTGGAGTTTGGTCAAGAGGAGTTTGAATCTCACATGACTCATCTTCTGCAACTGAAACAACAGGGCACAGTGACTGAATACAAGTCTGCATTTGAGACTGCAATGTACCATTTGATAGCATTAGATCCTTCCTTGAACTCAAAGTTTTTCATATCTCAGTTTGTGTTGGGATTGAAGGATGAAATCCGTGCTGCAGTCAGGTTACAGGCACCCACTAGTGTCACAAGGGCAGTATGCTTAGCTAAGATCCAAGAGGAAGAATTGGAGTTACAAAAGACTAAACCACGGTTTCCACGTCACATGCAACACCAGTCAGTTCCGACTACAATTCAGCCTATGCAACAAGGCAACAAGAAAGCAGTGGATGATTTTGGTAGGGAGCGTCAGCTGAGAGACTTTAGGCGTGCTAATGGATTATGCTATCGATGTGGAGATAAGTATAGTAAGGAACATCAGTGCAAGAAGCCATTGCAACTGCTGACTATCCAGTTGGGAGAGCATGGTGGAATTTTAACTGAAGATGCAGTGCAAGCTTTGGAATTACTAACTGAACCCACCACAGCTGAGTGCTGTCAGATTTCAGCCCATGCTGTTTCAGGAGCCGACAATACAGAAACCATTCGCATAAGAGCATTGGTGGGCAACCAAGTCATGTTAGCACTAGTGGACTCGGGCAGTAGTCACAGTTTCGTGGATGAAAATTTTGCCAAGCGTGCTTCGTTGGATTTGGTCTCTGTTCCAGCAGTGAAAGTTACAGTTGCAAATGGTCAAGCTATGGAATCCAAATTTCAAACCCCTAATCTGACTTGGTGGGCGCAGGGTCACACTTTTGTGACACCAATGAGAGTGCTACAACTGGGGGCCTATGATGTAGTGCTGGGAATGGACTGGCTTAAGTGTCACAGTCCGATGGTTTGCGATTGGGAGGGCAAATCATTACAATTTGTACATGGTGATACTACCATATCCCTTCAAGGTGTTCAGCCTGTGTCTACTATGCAATTGCAAGCTATGTCAGTAGAGCAATTGGACAAAGCTCTGCATGGCAATGATATTTGGGCTATGGCCGTGGTTGATCCTTCTTCAAGTGATGTTGTTTCGACGCTTGGCTCATATCTGGAAGATCTTATTGCAGTTTTAACAGACTTCCAGGATGTGTTTGAAACTTCAACTGGCCTGCCCCCACATAGAGTGTATGATCATGCAATCACCTTGGAAGTGGGTCATAACCCTCCTAACTCTCGCCCTTAGCGATGCTCGCCACAACAAAAGGATGAGATTGAACGACAAGTGGCAGAGATGATCAAGGCAGGGATTGTGAAACCTAGTATGAGCCCGTATGCATCGCCAGTACTTCTGGTTAAGAAAAAAGACGGTAGCTGGCGTTTCTGCGTGGATTACCGCGAACTCAACGCCATCACTGTGAAGAACAAATTCCCTCTTGCTATGGTTGACGAATTACTCGATGAACTGGCAGGATCAAAAAATTTCTCCAAGCTGGACCTCAGGGCAGGTCATCACAAAATCCGTATGCATGAACCGGATGAGGAGAAGACTGCATTCAAGACACATTCGGGACACTTCCAATTCCGTGTTATGCCATTTGGCGTGACCAATGGACCACCAACATTTCAGTGCTTAATGAACAGCATTTTTGCTCCAGCTAATCGCAAGTATGTTATCACATTTTTGGACGACATTCTAGATTTCAGTACCACTTGGGAGGAACATTTGGAGCATCTCCGCTCGGTACTGCAGACCTTGCGCGAGCATCAGTTGTTTGTGAAGCTTTCCAAATGCTCTTTCGCTCAAACTGAAATCCAATATTTGGGTCACGTGATTTCTTCGGAAGGTGTGGCTACAGATCCAGAGAAGACTAGGGCGATGGAACAGTGGCCTCAACCTACCAACGCTACAGAATTGCGTGGGTTCCTTGGGTTGACCAGGTACTACCGCAAGTTTGTCCAAAATTATGGTACTCTGGCCAAGCCCTTGACTCAATTGCTGACCAAGAAGGGTTTTGCTTGGACAGAGCAAGCCACTGTAGCTTTTCAAAAATTGAAAACAGCTATGACTAGTACTCCTGTATTGGCTCTACCGGATTTCAGACAATCTTTTGCTGTTGAAACGGATGCTTCTGCTACAGGAATTGGAGCCATACTTTCACAGAATAACCATCCTATTGCCTATCTGAGCAGGGCTTTGGGTGTGGCCAATCAAAAGTTGTCTGTCTATGAGAAGGAAGTCTTGGTTGTCATTATGGCCATTGACAAGTGGCGCCCTTACCTTGAGAGGGGTCCCTTCACTATCATTACAGACCATCGAAGCCTCTGTCATTTACAGGATCAGCAACTCATTACTGATCTTCAGCGCAAGGCCATGGCTAAGATGGTGGGCCTTCAATTTCAGTTTAAATATCGCAAAGGCTCGGAGAACAATGCCGCAGATGCATTATCTCGTGTGGGTCATTTGTACACAATCACAGCAGTCTCGACTTGCCAACCAATGTGGATGCAGGAGGTTATGAATTCCTATCAAACTGATCAATCAGCTCTGGACCGATTGGCTCGTCTGGCAGTGCATAGTCCGGATGAACACGGTTATTCACTTGATCAAGGACTGATTAAATATCAAGGACGTCTGTGGCTTGGTAATAATTCTGCCCTACAAACAAAACTCATCAGTGCTTTGCATTCAAGCGCTGTCGGTGGTCATTCAGGCGTCAGAGCCACTTATTACCGTGTGTCCAAGTTATTCCAATGGTCGGGCATGAAACAACAAGTCGAGGACTGGGTAAAGCAGTGTCAAGTTTGTCAGCAAGCAAAACACGAGCGCACACATCCGGGTGGTCTGCTGCAGCCTTTGCCGGTGCCTACGCGTCCTTGGAAGGACATTACCATGGATTTCATAGATGGGCTTCCGAAATCAGAAGGATTTGAGGTAATCCTAGTGGTGGTCGATCGACTCACTAAATATGCTCACTTCTTGCCTCTGAAACACCCCTATACAGCTCAGTCCGTAGCCACGGTTTTCATTGATAATGTGGTTCGCCTTCATGGAGTTCCAGCATCTATTGTTTCCGACCGAGATAAGGTGTTTACCAGTTCTTTTTGGAGGAAGCTCTTCAAGGAGATAGGCACCAAGTTATGCTACTCGGCAGCCTATCATCCCCAAACGGACGGGCAAACGGAGCGTGTTAACCAGTGCTTAGAACAGTATCTACGTTGTGCCGTTCATGACAGCCCGGCAAGGTGGAAACGGTGGCTTCCGATGGCAGAATTCTGGTATAATTCCTCCTATCATACTTCTCTAGGATGCACTCCGTTCAAGGCTCTGTATGGGTAGAACCAAACTTCGGGACGGTGCCAATTGACACGGGTGAATTGCCTACTTCCCTTGCTGAATTGGCAGCTGACCGTGAGGATTTCTTGGAAATGTTACGGGAACATTTGCTTCGTGCCCAGCAACGTATCAAATCACAGGCTGACAAACATCGCAAGGACCGAACATTTGTAGTTGGTGAAGAGGTTCTTATAAAACTTCAACCATATGCTCAGTCTTCTTTGGTCAATCGACCTTGCCGCAAGTTAGCACTTAAGTTATATGGCCCATTCCGCATTACGGATCGCATTGGCGCTGCAGCATACAGACTTGACTTCCGTCAGATAGCCTCATCCACCCTGTTTTCATGTCTCACAGTTGAAGCCATTTACTGCCAATTACTCTCCGGTGTTTGCAGAACTGCCCGAGCCACCGGATCTCTCAGCAGTCACTCTTTCTTGAACGCCGCATGGTCAAGAAAGGGAATGCAGCAATACCTCAAATCAAAGTCCAATGGTATGGAGTTCCAGCTGAGCACGCGACTTGGGAAGATTACTATGTGCTTCGCGCTCGTTTTCCAGCGGCGCCAATTTGGGAAGGGTCTGCATCTTAAGGGGAGGGGAGTGTCACGTCTCCGCCTCCGTCAGGTTACTGGCATCGACGGACAGCCTCCTACAGGTGGGCCTTGGTGTTCCTTAACCAGCTGGGTGGTTGCAATGTGTATGACGTGTGGGCCGGGTGCACTGTGTGGGTGCCGTGAGTGCGTGTGTGCCTATATACAGCGGCAGTTCCCTGTACTGAACTATGTTGATTAATGAATAGTATCTGAATCTCATCTCTCCCGTGTTCCTCTCCTCCTCCTCTGGTTTCCCCTTTTCTCCTCCCTATTCTTCCTGATCCCCTCTCAAATCCTGTTGTTGATCTGTGAGACTAGCCTAGGGCCTCACAAATATATATCATAGCAAGGTAGTAGGAAGAATCTAGATCACACATTCAAGATGAACAACAATAATAAACATGCCTTGACTGCAAAATGCTAGTAATAATGTCAACCAAATATACTACAGACATAAATTGGTTCATGTCTACATGTTAACTACCTGCCAACTGGAGAGGTGATCTCAAGGTCACTTGCCAAAGCATCCACACCACGATCTCTGAGAACCTGGTTTCATACAAGAACAATCAGTTAGAATGAAAAAATAAACATAAAATAACACACCACTAAAACCACATGAGTGGATGTAAGAAAGCAGATGCACATACTTGTTCCCGGGGGCGAGCACCACCAAAGAGGGATGGCCTAATAGATTGGACAACAAGATAAGTTATATACAACAAAAACAACAATGATAGTAACAGTAACAGTGATCGCAAAACTACGGCAAGGTAGTGATAAAATACTACCGGTAAATGAACCGGTAAATGAACTAGGCATCAAAGATAAGAGTGGCAAAAAAAAAAAAGGGCAACCTGGTGCATGTAGCTCCCGCTTGCGCAGGGTCCAGGGAAGGGTCCGACCACTTTGGGTCTATAGTACGCAGCCTTTCCCTACATTTCTGTAAGAGGCTGTTTCCAGGACTTGAACCCATGACCTCATGGTCACAAGGCAGCAGCTTTACCACTGCGCCAAGGCTCCCCTTGTCACGGAATGGCAATTGTGATAATTGTCAAAAGCTAATAGTGGCAAAAGTGAAATGTTAAAATCTGGAATGGCATAAGGAAAATTGGCAAAATCTAGAGTGGCAAAAACAAAATTTTCCCAAGAAATTCAGCACCAGTATATAGGGCCAAAACAATGATTCTAAACATTCTCAGAAATAAGGGATGGGGATGTTGTAAATAAATAACAGAAAACAGCACCAAAGTACCATTCTACTATTACAGACACTCATACATCAAACATAAAAATTAAATACTTCTCCATAGCAGGTGGCCTTGTGGTTCCTACTGTCCAAATCAGAACTATGATATGTACCATTACAATAAATTGAAGATTTTTTACATAAACTCATCCGCATGGTATTAAAATGTTTAAAAATCACTCATTCCAGATACAGGATGAAATAAAGAACTAGAGGTAGTAGTTGTCAAACAGAAAAACAGTGACACCAAGGTGATCGGCACTAGCTGATGATATTAACTCTCCCTGAAATGCAAGACAGGTGTGCCTGCCTTGTGCTCTTTGGGTAAGCATGAACTACATGCCAATTGTAAAAAGAGAGGCATGGCCTAGATATATTGGGTGTTATTTTGATCTGCCTACCAGCCATTTGTAGTTAGAATACACGTAGTGCAAACAAACAGAACAGACCAGGTCTGCATCAAAGTTGCGCATATTGGACCTT
This sequence comes from Triticum dicoccoides, assembly GCF_002162155.2. Classification (NCBI taxonomy): domain Eukaryota; kingdom Viridiplantae; phylum Streptophyta; class Magnoliopsida; order Poales; family Poaceae; genus Triticum; species Triticum dicoccoides. The sequence continues at coordinate 255,713,659 of NC_041383.1, forward strand.
AATTGTAGATCAATTAACAGGAATAGTAAATATGGTGTTGGTACAAGATGGAATATAATACAAACTTGAGCAGGTTATAAAGTGTATGGTATTTATATGATATAACAATGACATAACATGTAATAGATATGAGCCAATTTACAGCAAGCAACAAACAATCAAGTTAAAAATGTAAGAATATCTTGCAAAGCAAATAGAGAAGTTACAAGAGCAAAATGAGAAGCTAAACACTGTGTACCTCTCCTTAGCAGCACTTTCACCAGACTGACCCACTCCATTAGAGCGAGGTTTCAGATTCAGCCGTGGTCGCTCCACTGTTGCCCTGCTTTCAGCATCTGCCCCTGCCACTCCCGTTTTGGCTACCATCACATTCTGGCGCGCTTCATGAACAACCTCAACCTGCATGACACTCGCTATCACAGGGACCGGAAGGACCTATACAATTGTTAAACCACCACGGAAAAAGATTAAATTTCCACCATGTCATAGTGAACCCAATGATATCAAAATAGCTAATAAGAAGAAAAACTACATAATGCAATCATCTGTAGCTTCGCATGAAGATATCTCCTATATGGTTTGCAAACTCCGCTTGAATAACCAATATTGATCAATTATTATTATTGCTATAATCAAGGTAGTCAGAATCCCGACTCGACTGCTAGAATCCTACGACTTCACGACCCCACAGAAGCATGTCGATCCAAGTCCCACTATGAATCCGGATCAAGTAGAATCCATGTTGAGTCGCGATCCAAATCATAGAATCCTGTAGAAAATTGTAGAATCCCGATTATGCTATGGACTATATAGGGTTCTAACAATTTATCTAAGCCATATGTTTAGTTGTAGCACAATCTATGCCATTATCCTGATCCCTTTTCGCATGACTCATGACCCTTTATTCCCCTCCCAAGCCCTTATTCCCCTCCCTTTTCGCATGACTCATGACACCTTTGATCTGGCTCTCTGAAACCCTAGATCAAAATTGAGGATTAGGCTTGTCGACGGATGGAATTGACGTGAGAAGGAGGATGCATCAACATTGATCGGAGAAGGAGAGCAAGACCCTTCAAGGTTCAACACTACAGGTCAACTACACAAGTGATCGACCATTCACATACTCTAATAAACCTCCTAAGTAAATCTCGTATGTTGAAGATTTAAATGTTTATATATTTCCCTCCCATATATGTTCCATAAATGTAAGCTAGCATTGATGTGTACGTTTTTTGCTCTATATTTAGTGTTAAACTCTATAGAACCCATATAAATTTCTGCCGTGGATAGAAAATATATTATTTGAGTAAATCTAGTAGAATCCTCGATTCCACGACTCGATACTACGACTCGATTCTGTCTAAGGAAAATCGATCCGGCTCCGAATCCCGACTCCGACTACCTTGGCTATAATGTTACTTGATGCAATGCATGCAATTTCAATTTGCAATCAGATCGGCTAGGAAGAAAGGTGACACCACGCAAGGTTAAAGGGCCATCTTCTAGAGAAATAAGCTCAGCATAAAACTCAGAAGGAACAGATGTAGTCACCTGCTTCTCTTCAATATAGGTAGGTGATGGTGCAGGGGATTCGATTGGCTTGGAACGAGGAAGTAGCTTCAGCTTGGGCCTTTCTGGCACCTCTCCGATTTTCCCTTCCCCAACCCTGCCTTCATGTGATGCAGGCCTCACTGGTTCCACACCCTTCTCCATGGCAACGTCCAGCCCTCTTAATCCAACTGACCTTGGCCTCTCCATGGCACCGTCCAGCTCTCTCACAGCCAACGCCCTTGGCCTCTCGGTGGCACTGTCAAAGCCTCTCGTTCCAACCAACCCTGACCTCTCCATCTCAGGCGGGACCACCTGAGTCTCCAGCACTGGTGCCGACACAGACGCGGGCGGGGAGGAGGGCTTCGACAAATGCCACCTACCGGAGATTACCTTCTCCACAGCGCTCGCCTGCGCGATGCGCGTCGCCGACCAGATCTGACCGCTGCTGGCGGCAGGAACAACCGGCGGCGCGGCTGGAGCGACCTCCCTCTTCGCACCCCAGGCGTTACCCGGTCCAGATCTAGCGGGGGCCACCGCCGGCACGGAGGGGAACGACGGGGGCGACGGCGCAGGGCGGCGAGGCGCGGCCAGCTCGAAGGGCGTGCGCTCGTCCTCATCGAAGTGGCGGCCGATGCGGGAGGGATTGGTGAGGAAGGAAGGGACAGCGGCAGCCGCCGCCGCTGCGGAGGAAGCGGCGGGAGTGCGCGGGCGCGCGGATGCAGTGGAAGAGGCGGACGGAGCGGCCGTGGGGCGGTCGGGCGGTCGTGCAGAGCTGCGAAAACGGGAGCAGTTGGTCAGCTACAGCGCGGCGAGGGGTCGTCGATGGGGTTAGGGTTTGGGGAACTTACACGCCGGGGGCGGAGGGGAGAGGGAGCTCGGAGGGGATGGAGCCGCCGTGGAAGTCCTTGAGCGTCATCGTCGTCACCGCCTTCTTCTTCGACATGACTGCGGCCGAGGTCGAGCCAGCCGGCGCCGGAGATGGACGGCTGATGCCTCTCTCCGAAGGGAGGTGCGCTTGATCGATCGGGGCCCGGCGCCTCAAGCTTTCCAGGTCCAAGTTTGTGTAGCGCTTCCTGTGGGAGGGAAGTGTTTGATGGGCTGGGTTGGGAATTTTGCACTTTGGCGCTCCACACTTTGGGTAACTCGCGTCGTATGTATCCAGATAGAAAGATAACTGAGGGTTAAAAGGGCGCTTATAGGCGCCGGTGCGCCGGCCCAAATTTGGGCCGGTCAGCGCGTAGCCGCTCGATCTGTTTATGCCCAGCCGCTGGATGCGGCATCCTCTGGACGTACCGCTTCGTCCTCATGCCTCCTCTCGTGCGTTGACCAACAGCCCGTGTCCATGGCGGATCGCGCTTGCCGCCGCCCGCGCCCTTGCCGCCGGTTGCCGCCCCTCGCCGGTCCCCGCCCTTGCCGCCGGTTGCCGCCCCTCGCCGCCGGTTGCCGCCCCTCGCCGCCGGTTGCCGCCCCTCGCCGTCGTCGTCTCCGGTGTTTCTCGCCGACTCTGGAGCCATGCATGGATGTAGCAAAAAACTTCCCTAGTCGTAGCAAAACGCGAAGGCGGTTGCAACAAAAAATGTCACTTCCAGCACAATTAAATGATAGTTCCAGCAAAAAAAGCTCAGCAGCAGAAAACCATGGCTCAAAGCCAACAGCAGTAGTAGCAAATCTTTATTTTAATTCCAGCAAAACCAAAAACAGTGGAAGCAAAAATGCAAAAAAAGGAGCCTTTGTGGAAGGATGTTCTAGCAAAATCAAAGACACCAGTGGTAGCAAAAATTAAAACTGGTTGTAGCAAATTAAAACACCATTTGTAGCAAAGTAGCAAAATTGGGCGTTTTTCCAGCAAAAAGCGAATGCGGCAGTTGTAGCAAAAATTGAAGCTGGTTCCAGCAAATCAAAACACCAGTTGTAACAAAATGCAAAGAATTGGCGTCGGTGGTAGCAAACTAAAGTGCCGATGGTAGCAAAAATTAGTGCTGGTTCCAGCACCGCCATGAGCCGGTTCCAGCAATGGGCATCGTTGAAGTTGAACCACCGGTGGACTCTCCTATCCACGGCGCCGAAGGCTTCTCCCGTCCACAACACCGGTCGACGCCCCGTCGTAGCACCGGTGTTGAAGCTTCGCGGCAGTTGTCGTTGGACAGTCGTCGCAGCCCCGCCTGCTTGTGGAAGCGCTGGCGGCTTGAGGTGGAAGGAGGGGGAGAGGTGGGGAGCCCCAATGGTGAGGGAGGCGGAGGAAGGAGAGGGAGAGGTGGGCAGCACCGATGGGGAGGGGAGCTGGAAGAAGGAGAAGGAGTGGTGGGTAGCAGCGGTGGGGAATTATGGCCAAGAACGCTCTAGATCGAAGGGAAGAAGATAAGGGAAAGGGGCAGAGCGGTGCGGGGCCCCACGAGACGCGGGTGCGACCGGCGCAGTTTTGAGCCGGTGCGCCGGCTGTAAACACTTACCTTTGTAAAACGACTAGGTAAGAGCAGCTCCGCTGGAGTGTTTTTTTTTTGCGGGTGAGCTCTGCTGGAGTTGACAAATCCGTATAGCCTCCATAATGCGTCCATAATGCATATAGAGCATGCTCCATAATACTTTGAAAGCTACGGACGCGACTCGCAAACATACAACCGTCATAAACAGATCCCCCAAACAGAGTCCTTCATAAACAAGGTCAGAAACCGTACATGATACTTCGGCTTTCTCTTGAGATTTCAAACTTATGCACTCCCACTCATACTAAGTTTTTGCTTCATGTTGTAGGAACTTACTCACAAGGGAAAAGCAAACATACATGTTGTGGTGGTAAGCGGTACGGCTGGTAGTTGAAAATATGATGCCCCCCATAGCTTTATGGTAAGAATTTAAATAAGTTATTGAAATCTTGTATATTGTTGACTATTATATGATATGCTTATATGATATGTAGTAGTGATGCGAGTGTCTTTATTCCATAAGGCCAAAAACAACAAGAAGAGAGCATCCAGTTCGGAGTTTTCTAGAAACTCCCACAACATCGAGAAGGATTCCAGTATGAGACAGATCGCAGAAGAAACATCCGTAAGTAATTTATAATGTTTTGGCTTCAAAATTATTGTGTGAGCCATCATAGTGTAATGTACCAACAGTGCACGAACAATGCTTTCAATGATGATGCAGACCACAAAAGGCGCACGTTTACAAGAAGTTCTGCCGCAAGTACCCGACGTGCAGATTATTGAGGAAAAGAGCTCCTCCGCCACGTTACTTTCAAGCTTTGGCATCTCATCACATGATTCATCCCTGAAAAATGCATCCGTAAGCTAGAAGCGAAGATTAAAAGCACAAGCGGCAAACACAAAACAGGCAATTGCCACATTTGTAGAAAATCTGAATATCCTACTTACTGCACAGATGTTGGAAATCGAAGAGCTCAAAATGAAACAATAACTAGAAATAGAAGTTATCAAGATGGACCAGGAGAGAAAAACCGGAGGCTTTGAAAGAAGCAACAAGAAATGGAGGGAAATCTTAGTCATCTCTTAAGGAAGTCATCGCAGTCTTCACAGGAGACTGTGTCACACCCCATGAATCACTGATGATGCACTACTGTTCATCATGATGCCTTCTCTAGTGTATTATTTCTAATGCTTGATAATATGTCATTTGGATGCTCATTTTAATATGTGGATCACTTCTGTGAAAATGTGAAGTCCCATTGTTAATAAAATAAAAGTTGTGATGGCAATTTAAATTTCAAATTTTCTCTAACTCAATCAGATTGGCCTACAAAATCAACCGTGCACATTTTGATGCTATAATAAAACTTGTGACGGTACTGGTGACGAAAATTGAAATTGTCACCACAGTCATGTCCCCACTTGTAAGCAGCCACATCAGCACTGTCTGGTCCCACATGTAAGCAGCCACGCCAACATCTTCTGGGCCCGTATGCCAGCAGCATCGACCGGTCAAAACTGACGCCGACTTATTATTGACAGGACCATCGGCGATAAAACCCTTGGCGGACCCACATGGAAGAAGTCACATCAACAAGTGCTAGCCCTACCTGTCAGAATCTTTGACCAGTCAAACCCGTGGACCGATCATCGGTGACGGGATTATCATCGCCAAAAAGATCTTAGGCAATAGATTGGGCTATCATAGGTGATATTTTGGGTCATCATCGAAAACAGCCATCGGCGACATTTTTTGGCTCGTCACTTAAAATGTGATCTTACGCGAAAAATGGTACCATCAAAATTTTATTTTTCATAACGGCGCTGAAAGGATCGATATAGTTGACTAGAGGGGGGGTGAATAGGCAACTAACAATTTTAAACTTTTCTTTACCAATTTGAACTTTGCATCAAAGTAGGTTGTCTAGATATGCAACTAGGTGAGCAACCTATATGATGCAACAACAACAAGCACACAAGCAAGCAAGGGATACAACACAATATAAGCTTGCACAAGTAAAGGTAAGAGATAACCAAGAGTGGAGCCGGTGGAGACGAGGATGTCTTGCCGAAGTTCCTTCCCTTTGAGAGGAAGTACGTCTCCGTTGGAGCGGTGTGGAGGCACAATGCTCCCCAAGAAGCCACTAGGGCCACCATATTCTCCTCACGCCCTCACACAATGCGAGATGTCGTGATTCCACTATTGGTGCCCTTGGAGGCGGCGACCGAACCTTTACAAACAAGGTTGGGGAAATCTCCACAACTTAATTGGAGGCTCCCAATGACACCACGAAGCTTCACCACAATGGAATATGGCTCCGCGGTGACCTCAACTGTCTAGGGTGCTCAAACACCCAAGAGTAACAAGATCCGCAAGGGAATAGTGAGGGGAATCAAATTTCTCTTGGTGGAAGTGTAGATCGGGGCCTTCTCAACCAATCCCTAGAAAATCAACAAGTTTGATGGGTTAGGGAGAGAGATCGGGTGAAAATGGAGCTTAGGGGAGGAAGAGGTAGTCAACTTGGAGAAGAAGACCCCTCTTATATAGTGAGATGACAAATCCAAACGTTACCCACCTACTCAGCCCGCGAGATGCGGTACTACCCCATATCCAAGCGGTACTACCGCACGGGCACGCGGTACTACCGCTGGGAGGTGCGGTACTACCGCTTGCGCGACAGGAGCCAGGTGAGGCTCTGTTGCACAAGGCAACGAGTGGTAGAATCGCCGGAGCGGTACTATCGTGCGCCCTTGCGGTACTACCTCAAGGCAGAGCTCATCCTGGGCTGGGAAGGCACAGACTAATAAAATTACATTTGTGGCTACTTCCACTGAGTTTAGGTCAATGCAAAAATCCGGCACGGTACTACAGCTCGGAGGGAGCGGTACTACCGCGTAGGGTGCAGAAGTAAAAAAATTACTTCCGCCCCTACATTCGCTCACGCCACGGTGCTAGGCCAGAGGCCACGGTACTACCGCATGCTTGGGGCGGTACTACCGCTACCTTGGGCGGTACTACCGTGGCCAGCTGCAGTACTACTGCTCCCTTGAGGAGTACTACCGCACGCGGCAGACCAGTAGCACTAGGATGCCTTCATCTTCGCAGCGACAAGGGGAACAATCGGTGCTCCAATGAAGCAAGGAAAGGTGGTGCAAAGGAATAGATGTGTACGTGATGATTCCACCATAACCTTTCCGAAGCGGACCCCCTCTTAATAGTACGGCTTTCCTACGACTCAAATCCACCGAAAAGAAACATAGAGAAACGCCGTCTTCGATAGGCTCCGAGGGGCACGGAATCGTCTTGTCCCTAGATATGAGATATCTGAAATGCTCAATGCACACGATTAGTCTGCAAATACATTGTCATCAATCACCAAAACCACTTAGGGAGAAATATGCCCTTACAATCTCCCCCTTTTTGGTGGATTGATGACAATACGGGATTTGCACATAGGGATATAAAATGAAACAAAAGCAAACCCAACCTCTAAAATATAGACAGGCTCCCCCTAGATGTGTGCACACTACAGACATGCTTTGGACTGCACGGCACACACACTAGGATCAACACTCCCCCCTATATTTTATAAACAAGGCATTTCTTGTAACAATAAGAATAGCACTAAGCATGGAGGCAAGATATGCAAGATATACATGAGAGCATGAAGTAAAGGGCACAAGACATAATAGGCTCACAATCTACTAGATAATAGGATAAGATAAGCAGAGGACATATGTCTTACACCATATGATAGACTCCTGGACTCACACGAGCACAAACCAACAAGCCAAAGCAAATAAAGGTTCAACAGGGAGAAAGCAAAGCGAAACACTCGACACAAGACTCACAAATCCTACACTCTCTCCCCCTTTGGCAGCGAGACACCAAAAAGGCAGAGAGGACACCTACGACAGAGGTGGTGGCATAACTCCAAGGCATCACCAATCATGTTCATCCTCCAGAGACTCCCCAGCAGCATGGGATGTAGATGGAAACCCAGTCTCCTCCTCTGGCTCACTCCACTGGCAGTGTTGTCTGATCCATGGCTCCTCATCTATGATCCTCTCCTCAGAGCCATCCTGGACCTCAAGGCCAACCTGCCTCATAATGGCCTTGTCGCGACGACGAGCCATCTTGGCGTTCACATGAGCCCTGTCCTGACCCTTGGCCTGCATGTAGAACAGAGCCTTCATCTTGGCCTTGAGCTTCTTAGCCCAAGTGGGCTCAGAAGAGGGAGGAGTGTATCCATCAGAACTGTCCTCATCCGCTTCCTCCTCCTCGAACCCATCCTCATCCACCTCCATCCTAGCAGCCTCGGCCTCAGCCCGGGTAGTGGTGTTAACCCACTTGCTCTTGATGCGTAGCTTGATGGGCTCATGACGAATCCAGTTGGGGGAAACAAACTCTTCATTGGGATAGAGCTGCTCCCAAGTCCTCGAGATCAAGAGATGCAGGTAAGGTCCATAGATGGGTACCTTACGGTTGAACACCGCAAACTGCAGCTCACACCACATGATATGTGAGACATCAAGTGGTTCCGTGTGTTGGAGACGCGCCTTCTGATAGATGAGCATCATGTCCACAAGATAAGCATGCACCTTATCCTTGTCACCAATGCGAGGAAAAAGTGTGTTGCGGAAGATCCGGTGCATGATGTCAAGGAATGGATTCAACACCCAAGTCTTCTTGTCATTTGCAAGCTTCTTTTCAACAAGGTAGGGTTGAAGCTTGTTCTTGTTGGCCGACTCGGGGTTGCCATGAGGGCGGACACCAACAGGCTTATTGAGCCCCTCATCACGAACGTGGAGCATTGCCATGAACTCCTTCCACTTAGCAGACATCCTCTTCCCGTTGGTCATCCACATCATGGTCCGATCTTCATCCATATGGAAGTGAACCGAAGCAAAGAACTGAGCCACAATCTCTGGGTCAAAGTCCATGTGGAATGTGAGCAAATCCTCAATGCCAAGCTGCTCTATCAGATCCAGGGTCTCACCAAAGTATTCCCGGTTGTTGTCCTTCCTCATATGAACCATGTCAATCCAGTGCACGTCCACGTAGATGTTCTGCTTGCCCTTGATCACATCCAAGAAAATGAGATTATGTTGCTTGGTCCAAAATAAGTCATTGCCCCTTGAGACCTCCCTAGGGTTGACGTAAGGATTGAGCTTCCGTCGCACCAGAAACTCCGCTTGAGGAATCTCATCCATGCCCATAGTTGGCTCCTTGGTCTTGGTGGCGGTGGACTTGGTTCTGCATTGGGGGGCACTGGAGCCCTCTGGAGCCTCTTGGTTGCGCAGGCTCTTTGAGCTTGTGTCACGGCTGGGATTTGAGCGCCGGACATTGGAACCGGAGCCACCACACCTATGACACACAACACAAACACGAGAAAACCGAGAAGGGTTATTGCAAAGACGAGGGCCAAAACCAAATGAAACAAGTAAACATGAGATTTGGAAGGACCAAACAGCATCGTTTGCAAGTCTACGGTAGTACCGGACCGGCTTATGGACGTAAAAAATTACAGCTGCTATAGCCGCGGTAGTACCGTGCCCGGATAGCACGGTAGTACCGCGCCTAGAGCGGAAGTAATTTTTTATTTACGCGCCTCGGGCGGTAGTACCGCGCGAGGACAATTCTTAGGCGAGCATGCGGTATTGCCACTCCAGAAGGAGCGGTAGTACCGCACGGATTCGAAATCCACAAGAACAGCAGATCCGGATCTAGAAACAACCGCAACAATAGATCAGTACTACTGTTGATCAAACTATACTGTTGTATCACTCCAAATAGCATGCCTACTGCACTAGCACTCTCCTACAATTCCCTCTTGCAAAGATTTAGCCAAAAATCACACGAACTACACATGCATCTCCCCAAGACCTAGAAGCACAAGAACGGAACAAAAAGGGAAGTACTAGGGGGGATACCAGTGTCCATGGCAAGAGGGCGAAGTGGGGAACGATCCCACCGATCGGAATGCGAGGAGAGCGGCCGAGGACGGAGATCCGGCGAGGTCATCCGGCGTCGTTCTTGGGCAGGAGAGAGAGAGAGACAGGGTGGGGAAAAGAGATGAATGGGTATGGGGGAGTTGGAACTCCCCCTACCCCGCTCTTAACCCCCACCCGCTTGTGACGGCGTGGTAGTACCGCGGGTCCTCGCGGTAGTACCGCTCAGGTGGAAGTACCGTTCACAGGGCGGTAGTACCTCTCTTCCAGCGACAGTAAAATTTACTACCGCGATGGAAGCGGTAGTACTGTGCCGAGGATGCATCTGTGCATGCACAGGGCAGCCCATCTCTAGCGGTAGTACCATGGCATGCCACGGTATTACCGCATACCCCAGAAAGTGCAAGTTTCGAACACAGAGAAGAACACGGCCTTTGCAATGCAACCTTCAAGCAACTGGACACACAAAAGGGCTAACACATGAGACAACTCAAACACAAGCTCGGCTCAAGGAAAAAGGCAAAGGACAACAAGGACCAAACACGAAACACAACCTCTCCAAAGAGAGGGCGGTGGCCGGAGCCACCTATGTTTGAGTCAATTGGTATGGCACCGCGAAGAATTATCCTTGGGCCCATGACCAAAACTCGTCTTTGAATCACAAGTACCATAAAAATGGCTAAAGTGAAAGAGTTGATCAATTTATGCATAATGGGGTGATAACCCACAAGTATAGGGGATCCCAACAGTTTTCGAGGGTATAGCATTCAACCCAAATTTATTGATTCGACACAAGGGAAGCTAAAGAATATTCTCAAGTATTAGCAGTTGAGTTCAATTCAACCACACCTGGATAACTTAATATCTGCAGCAAAGTATTTCGTAGCAAAGTAGTATGGAAATAACGGTAACGGTGGCAAAACTAACAGTAGCAGTTTGTAGTAATTGTAACAGTGGCAACAGAAAAGTAACTAAGCAAAGATCAATATGTGAAAAGCTCATAGGCATTGGATCAGTGATGGATAATTATGTCGGATGCGATTCCTCATGCAACAGTTATAACATAGGGTGACGCGGAACTAGCTCCAGTTCATCAATGTAACGTACGCATGTATTCCGAATATAGTCATACGTGCTTATGGAAAAGAACCTGCATGACATCTTTTGTCCTACCATCCCGTGGCAGCGGGGTCCTATTGGAAACTAAGGGATATTAAGGCCTCCTTTTAATAGAGTACGGAACCAAAGCATTAATACTTAGTGAATACACAAACTCCTCAAACTACGGTCATCACCGGGAGTGGTCCTGATTATTGTCACTTCGGGGTTACGGATCATAACACATAGTAGGTGACTAATGACTTGCAATATAGGATCAAGAACTCACATATATTCATGAAAACATAGTAGGTTCAGATCTGAATTCATGACACTCGGGCCCTAGTGACAAGCATTAAGCATAGCAAAGTCATAGCAACATCAATCTCAGAACATAGTGGATACTAGGGATCAAACCCTAACAAAACTAACTCGATTACATGATAGATCTCATCCAACCCATCACCTTCCAGCAAGCCTACGATGGAATTACTCACGCACGGCGGTGAGCATCATGAAATTGGTGATGGAGGAAAGTTGATGATGACGACTGATGACCCATAAGTGTAGGGGATAAATCGTAGTCCTTTCGATAAGTAAGAGTGTCGAACCCAACGAGGAGCAGAAGGAAATGATAAGCGGTTTTCAGTAAGGTTTTCTCTGCAAGCACTGAAATTGTAGGTGATAGATAGTTTTGTGATAAGATAAATGGTAACAAGTAACAAGTAAATAAAGTAAATAAAGTGCAGCAAGGTGGCCCAATCCTTTATGTAGCAAAGGATGAGCCTAGACAATTTCTAATAACGAGAAAGGAGCTCCCGAGGACACATGGGAATTATCTTCAAGCTAGTTTTCATCATGTTCATATGATTCGCGGTCGGTACTTTGATAATTTGATATGTGGGTGGACCGGTACTTGGGTATTGCCCTTACTTGGACAAGCATCCCACTTATGATTAACCCCTATTGCAAGCATCCGCAACTACAAAAGAAGTATTAAGGTAAACCTAACCACAACATTAAACATATGGATCCATATCAGCCCCTAATGAAGCAACACATAAACTAGGGTTTAAGCTTCTATCACTCTAGCAACCCATCATCTACTTATTACTTCCCCATGCCTTCCTCTATGCCAAAATAATGGTGAAGTGTCATGTAGTCGACGTTCACATAACACCACTAGAGGAAAAGACAACATACATCTCATCAAAATATCGAACGAATACCAAATTCACATGACTACTAATAGCAAGACTTCACCCATGTCCTCAGGAACAAACATAACTACTCACAAAGCATATTCATGTTCATAATTAGAGGAGTAATAATATGCATAAAGGATCAGAACATATGATCTTCCACCAAGTAAACCAATTAGCATCAACTACAAGGAGTAATCAACACTACTAGCAACCCACAGGTACCAATTTGTGGTTTTGATACAAGATTGGATACAAGAGATGAACTAGGGTTTTGAGAGGAGTTGGTGCTGGTGAAGATGTTGATGGAGATTGACCCCCTCCCGATGAGAGGATCGTTGGTGATGACGGTGGTGATGATTTCCCCCTCCCGGAGGGAAGTGTTCCCGGCAGAACAGCTCCGCCGGAGCCCTAGATTGATTCCGCCAAGGTTCCGCCTCGTGGCGGCGGAGTTTCGTCCCGTAAGCTTGCCCACGATTTTTTCCAGGGTAAAAGCGATGATATAGCAGAAGATGGACACCGGAGGCCCACCAGGGGGGCCAGGAGATAGGGGGCGCACCCTATAGGGGGGCGCCCTCCTGTCTCCTGGACAGGGTGTGGGCCCCCTGGTGTATTTCTTCGCTCAAAAAATCTTATTAAATCCAAAAATTTGTTTCGTGGAGTTTCAGGACTTTTGGAGCTGTGCAGAAAGGTTTCCAACGTTTGCTCCTTTTCCAGCCAAAATTTCAGCTGCCGGCATTCCCCCTCTTCATGGTAAACCTTGTAAAATAAGAGAGAATAGCCATAAGTATTGAGATATAAAGTGTAAAAATAGCCCATAATGCAGTAAATATTGATATAAAAGCATGATGCAAAATTGACGTATCAACTCCCCCAAGCTTAGACCTTGCTTGTCCTTAAGCGGAAGCCGAAATCGAAAAATATGTCCACATGTTTAGAGATAGAGGTGTCGATAAAAATAAAATACGGACATGAGGGCATCATGATCATTCTAATAACAGCAACATATATAGATTTTTTCATATGATTTCCTATGCTCAAGTGACAATCAGTTCACAATGTCAAGTATGGTTCAAAAACTTCATTGGGAACTAACAAACTATAATCTCAGTCATTGAAGCAATTGCAATTTATCGTAACATCGGAAAGAGTCAACAATAGAGCTTTTCAGCAAGCCCACATACTCAACTATCTTGTAGTCTTCACTCACGCAATACTTGTGGTTATGGAGTTTCAACCGGACACTAAGAAAGATAGGGGCTTATTGTGTTGCCTCCCAACGTATTCACCTTTAGGTGATGTCAACAATAGTAGCCCATGCTAACTAACATCCAATTGGATATATATATATATATATCATGATCTTTCAAACACGAGGAGCTTGCCAAAGGATAAAACAAAAAAGGGAAAGGTGAGGATCACCTTGACTCAAGCATAGAGTAAAAGCATAAAGTAAAAGATAGGCCCTTCGCAGAGGGAAGCAGAGGTTGTCATGTGTGTTTAGGGTTGATGCACAAATCTTAATGCAAAAGAACGTCACTTTATATTGCCCCTTGTATGTGGACCTTTATTATGCAGTCTGTCGCTTTTATTACTTCCACAACAAGTTCGTACAAAGCTTATTTTCTCTGCACTAATAAGTTATACATATTTAGATAGCAATTTTTATTGCTTGCAACATGACAACTTACTTGAAGGATCTTACTCAATCCATAGGTAGGTATGGTGGGATCTCATGGAAAAACTGGGTTTAAGGATATTTGGAAGCACAAGTAGTATCTCTACTTGGTGCAAGGAATTTGGCTAGCATGAGGGGGAAAGGCAAGCTCAACATGTTTGGAAGGTCAATGACAATATACTTTAACTGAGATGCACGAAAACATAAACCATTACGTTGTCTTCCTTGTCCAACGTCAACTCTTTTAGCATGTCATACTTAGTGAGTGCTCCCAATTATAAAAGGTGTCCAAGATAATATATTTATATGTGAACCCCTCTTTCCTTATCACTTCCTATTAATTGCAACGATGACCAAAACTAAGTTCATCAACTCTCAACAATTTTTATGCCTCATACTTTCTATATGTGAAGTTATCACTATCCATAAGATCAATATGAACTCTTTTATTCTTTCTACTTTCTCAAGATCATAGCAACGAAGCAAAACCCTTGACTCAACACTAATCTTTATTATAGATAGCTCACGGACTCAATTACAAAAAGAGATCACAAAGCAAAAACTCAAACTACTTGATATTAAAACTTTAATCTACTAGATCAAGATACTACTAAAAGGATCAAACTAAATAAAGCGGTAAAGATAAGAGTGTGATGGTGATACGATACCGGGGCACCTCCCCCAAGCTTGGCAGTTGCCAAGGGGAGTGCCCATACCCATGTGATTATGTCCTCGGAGGTGGTGATGGTGGAGTCGTTGCATTTTTCTTCTCTATCTTGCGTCTGAGGCTAAAATTTTCCTCCCTCAGATCCTCATTCTCGAGCTCAAGTTTCATTATCTTTTTGCATAGTGTTGCCTTGATGTCCTGCAAAAAACATGGTGGGATAGATTGGACCTTAGGGAGGCTTGACTTCTTGAACTCCACATGCATATCACCAGGTTGAGGTAGTGGATCATCCTCTTCATCGGAGCTTGTCTCCTCCTTCCTCTTTGGATCATAGTCTTCTTCTTCCTCCGTGGTCCAGCCATAATGTTCCACATCCCCATATGCTTTTGGGTTTGCGATATAATCAGACATGTAGCTCTCCCCCTCTGAATCTTGGGATGACATCTTGCTCTATTCTGCAACAGGAACCGCTCGAAACAAAAACAGAGGATATTTGCGTGATACGATGGTCAAAACCTTCGGGAGTATATATAATGAATTTTTATCGACCAAAATACGTAACGTGCAAGAAAATGGAGTCTGGGAGGCACACGAGGTGCCCACGAGACAGGGGGCGCGCCCTATGGGGGGGGGCCTCCACTCTCGTGGGGGCCTCGTGTCCCTTTTGGACTACTTCTTTCTTCCTAAAATTCTTAAATATTCCAAAACTGATAAAAATTGCCATTGGAGTTGTTTTGGAGTCAGTTTACTTACCGTACCACATACCTATACCTTTTCGGAGTCTGGAACATTCTAGAAAGTGTCCCTTATGTATTCCTCAGGGGTTACGGTTTCAATAATATTAGTTTCAACATTTATAGGATTACTTGAAATATAGTGTTTAATTCTTTGACCGTTTACCACCCTTGGACTTGTGCCTTCGAAGTTGTTGATTTTTATAGCACCAGAATGATAGACCTCCTCGATAACGTAGGGACCTTCCCATTTTGAGAGAAGTTTTCCTGCAAAAAATCTTAAACGAGAGTTGAATAATAACACATAATCTCCTACATTAAACTCACGCTTTTGTATCCTCTTATCATGCCAGCGTTTGACTTTTTCTTTGAAAATCTTGGCATTCTCATATGCTTGAGTTCTCCATTCATCAAATGAGCTAATATCAAACAACCTCTTCTCACCGGCAAGTTTGAAATCATAGTTGAGCTCTTTAATAGCCCAATATGCCTTATGTTCAAGTTCAAGAGGTAAATGACACGCTTTTCCATAAACCATCTTATATAGAGACATACCCATAGGATTTTTGTATGCAGTTCTATAAGCCCATAATGCATCATCAAGTTTTTTGGACCAATTCTTTCTAGATCTATTCACAGTCTTTTGCAAAATTAATTTGAGCTCTCTATTGCTCAACTCTACTTGACCACTAGACTGAGGATGATAAGGAGATGCGATTCTATGATTGACATCATACCTAGCAAGCATCTTACGGAAAGCACCATGA
This sequence comes from Triticum dicoccoides, assembly GCF_002162155.2. Taxonomy (NCBI): domain Eukaryota; kingdom Viridiplantae; phylum Streptophyta; class Magnoliopsida; order Poales; family Poaceae; genus Triticum; species Triticum dicoccoides. The sequence goes on from NC_041383.1 coordinate 255,729,734, forward strand.
ATAAAATGTGAACCACCATCGGTCATAAGATATCTAGGGACTCCAAACCTCGGAAAAAATAACTTCTTTAAGCATTTTAATAGAAGTGTTATGATCAGCGCTACTAGTTGGAATAGCTTCTACCCACTTAGTAACGTAATCAACAGCAACTAAAATATGTGTATAACCATTAGAGGCAGAAAAAGGTCCCATATAATCAAAGCCCCAAACATCAAACGGTTCAATAACAAGAGAATAATTCATAGGCATTTCTTGACGTCTACTAATATTACCTACTCTTTGACATTCATCACAAGATAAGACAAACTTACGAGCATCTTTGAAGAGAGTAGGCCAATAAAAACCAGATTGTAGTACCTTGTGTGTAGTTCTATCTCCAACGTGGTGTCCTCCATAAGATTCAGAGTGACACTTACGTAGAATCTGTTCCTGTTCATGCTCAGGCACACAACATCTAATAACACCATCTACTCCTTCTTTATAAAGGTGTGGATCATCCCAAAAGTAATGTCTTAAATCATAAAAGAACTTTTTCTTTTGCTGGTATGTGAAACTAGGCGGTATAAATTGAGCAACAATGTAATTAGCATAATCAGCATACCAAGGAGCAGTACGAGAAGCATTAACGACCACTAATTGTTCATCGGGAAAGCTATCATCAATAGGCAGTGGGTCATCAAGAACATTCTCTAACCTAGACAAGTTATCTGCAACAGGGTTCTCAGCTCCCTTTCTATCAATAATATGCAAGTCAAATTCTTGGAGCAAGAGAACCCATCTAATGAGTCTAGGCTTAGCATCTTTCTTTTCCATAATATATTTAATAGCAGCATGATTAGTGTGAATAGTAACTTTGGAATCAACAATATAAGGTCTAAACTTATCACATGCAAACACAACTGCTAAGAACTCTTTTTCAGTAGTAGCATAATTTCTCTGGGCAGTATCAAGAGTCTTACTAGCATACTGGATAACATTCAATTTCCTATCGACTCTTTGCCCTAGAACAACACCTACAGCATAATCACTAGCATCGCACATAATTTCAAAAGGTAAATTCCAATCAGACGGCTGAACAATAGGTGCAGTGATCAAAGCTTTCTTAGGTACTTCAAATGCTTCTACACAATCATCATCAAATACAAAAGGAATATCTTTTTGCAATAAATTAGTCAGAGGCCTAGAGATTTTAGAAAAGTCCTTAATGAACCTCCTATAAAAACCGGCGTGACCAAGGAAACTTCTTATACCTTTTATGTCCTTGGGACATGGCATCTTTTCAATAGCATCTACTTTGGCTTTATCAACTTCAATACCTCTCTCGGAGATCTTGTGCCCCAAGACAATGCCTTCATTAACCATAAAGTGACACTTTTCCCAATTCAGGACGAGACTAGTGCCTTCACATCTCTGCAAAACTCGATCAAGGTTGCTCAAACAATCATCAAAAGAGGATCCATAAACGGAAAAGTCATCCATGAATACCTCACAAATCTTTTCACAAAAATCAGAGAATATAGCCATCATGCATCTTTGAAAGGTAGCAGGTGCATTACATAAACCAAAAGGCATACGTCTATAAGCAAAAGTTCCAAAAGGGCAAGTAAAAGTAGTTTTAGATTGATCCTTCGCTGACACAGGTATTTGAGAGAAGCCAGAATAACCATCTAGGAAGTAGAAATGTGTATGTTTGGATAGTCTCTCTAGCATTTGATCAATAAAAGGTAAAGGGTAATGATCTTTCTTAGTAGCTTTATTTAACTTACGCAAATCAATTACCATCCTATAACCTGTAATCATTCTTTGCGGGATCAATTCATCTTTATCATTAGGAACAACAGTAATACCTCCCTTTTTAGGAACACAATGAACATGGCTTACCCATTCACTATCAGCAATGGGATAAATAATGCGTGCCTCAAGGAGCTTTAGTATCTCCTTTCTTACCACTTCCTTCATCTTGGGATTTAGTTGTCGTTGAGGATCTCTAACTGGTTTGGCATCGTCCTCCAATGTAATTTTGTGTTCGCATAACATGGGACTAACGCCCTTAAGATCATCCAGAGTATATCCAATAGCTGCTCGGTGCTTCTTCAGAGTTTTCAATAATCTTTCTTCTTCTTGCTCTGAAAGGTTAGCACTAATAATAATAGGATATATTTTATTTTCATCAAGATAAGCATACTTAAGATTACCAGGTAATGGTTTGAGTTCAAACACGGGATCACCCTTGGGTGGAGGGGGATCCCCAAGAGTTTCAACGGTAAGGTTGTGTTTCAGCATAGGTTCCTGTTTAAGGAACACTTCATCTATTTCCTCCCTTTCCTTCATAAACATATCGTTTTCATGGTCTAGCAAATATTGTTCTAACGGATCAGTTGGAGGAACAACAATGGAAGCAAGACCAATAATCTCATCCTTACTAGGTGGTTCCCTATCACGAGGTTGTCTACTAAACTTAGCAAATTAAACTCATGAGACATACCATCAATGCCAATAGTGACAATATTCTTTTCACAATTAATCTTAGCACTAGTTGTATTCAAGAAGGGTCTACCAAAGATAATGGGACAAAAATCATCTTGTGGGGAACCAAGAACAAGAAAATCAGTAGGGTATTTAATCTTCCCACACAAAACTTCAACATCTCTAACAATCCCAAAGGGTTTAATGGTATCCCTATTAGCAAGCTTAATAGTAACATCAATGTCTTCTAATTCAATGGGTGCAATGTCATGCATAATTTCTTGATACAAGGTATAAGGTATTGCACTAGCACTAGCACCCATATCACATAAGCCATGATAACAATGATCTCCTATTTTAACAGAAATAACAGGCATGCCTATGACAGGTCTACGTATCTTGGTATCTGGTCTAGCAATATTAGCAGTCTCACCATAGAAAGAAATAACATGCCCATCTAAATCCTCATCCAAGAGATCTTTAACCATAGCAATACTAGGTTTAACATTAATTTGCTTAGGAGGTGTATAAGTCCTAGTATTACTCTTATGAACAACAGTCGAAGCTTTAGCATGATCTTTTATCCTAACAGGAAAAGGAGTTTTTTCAACATAAGTAGTAGGAACAATAGGATCACTATAGGTGATAGTTTTTTCTTCAACTGTAATAGGTGCAACTACTTTAACTTCGACAGGAGGATTATATTTAAACCACTTCTCTTTAGGGAGATCAACATGAGTAGCAAAAGATTCACAGAAAGAATCTACTATCTCAGAGTCAAGTCCATACTTAGCGCTAAATCCACGAAAAGCATCGGTATCCATAAAAGATTTAACACAATCGAACTTAGGTGTCATACCTGACTCCTTACCATCGTCGGAACCCCAACCTTTAGAGTTGCGTTTAATTCTTTCCAATAAGTCCCATTTGAAATCAATAGTCTTTAGCATATAAGAACCAGCACAGGAACTATCGAGCAGGTTGCGATTATCAAGAGAAAGCCGAGCATAAAAGTTCTGAATAATCATTTCCCGAGAGAGCTCATAATTGGGGCATGAATATAACATTGACTTAAGCCTCCCCCGAGCTTGAGCGATGCTTTCTCCTTCGTGAGGCCAGAAATTATATATGTAATTACGATCATGATGAACAAGATGCATAGGATAGAACTTCTGGTGAAATTCCAACTTCAATCGCTTATAATTCCAAGATCTCGTATCATCACATAGCCTATACCATGTCAATGCATCTCCCTTCAAAGATAAAGGGAAGACCTTCCTTTTGACAACATCATCGGGAATACCTGCAAGCTTAAATAATCCACAAACTCCATCCACAAAGATAAGGTGTAAATCGGGATGCAATGTTCCATCTCCTGCAAATGGATTAGCTAGCAGTTTCTCTATCATACCCGAAGGAATCTCAAAGTGAATATTTTCATAAAGTTCAGTAGGTTGAGGAGTAACTCTTTGCTCTTCTGGTTGGGGTGAAGATACCCCAAACAATCCCCTCAAAGGATTAGTTTCCATAATGACAAGTAACAGAAAATTTCAGCACAGTATATAAATGTTTCCTTACCAAGTTCCACTCACCAAAAGTGCTACACTCCCCGGCAACGGCGCCAGAAACAAGTCTTGATGACCCACAAGTGTAGTGGATCAATCGTAGTCCTTTCGATAAGTAAGAGTGTCGAACCCAACGAGGAGCAGAAGGAAATGATAAGCGGTTTTCAGTAAGGTTTTCTCTTCAAGCACCGAAATTGTAGGTGATAGATAGTTTTGTGATAAGATAAATGGTAACGAGTAACAAGTAAATAAAGTAAATAAAGTGCAGCAAGGTGGCCCAATCCTTTATGTAGCAAAGGATAAGCCCGGACAATTTCTAATAATGAGAAAGGAGCTCCCGAGGACACATGGGAATTATCGTCAAGCTAGTTTTCATCACGTTCATATGATTCGCGTTCGGTACTTTGATAATTTGATATGTGGGTGGACCGGTACTTGGTACTTCCCTTACTTGGAAAAGCATCCCACTTATGATTAACCCCTATTGCAAGCATCTGCAACTACAAAAGAATTATTAAGGTAAACCTAACCACATCATTAAACATATGGATCCATATCAGCCCCTAACGAAGCAATGCATAAACTAGGGTTTAAGCTTCTGTCACTCTAGCAATCCATCATCTACTTATTACTTCCCCATGCCTTCCTCTAGGCCCAAATAATGGTGAAATGTCATGTAGTCAATGTTCACATAACACCACTAGAGGAAAAGACAACATACATCTCATCAAAATATCGAACGAATACCAAATTCACATGACTACTAATAGCAAGACTTCACCCATGTCCTTAGGAACAAACGTAACTACTCACAAAGCATATTCATGTTCATAATCAGAGGAGTAATAATATGCACAAAGGATCTGAACATATGATCTTCCACCAAGTAAACCAATTAGCATCAACTACATGGAGTAATCAACACTACTAGCAACCCACGGGTACCAATTTGTGGTTTTGATACAAGATTGGATACAAGAGATGAACTAGGGTTTTGAGAGGAGATGGTGCTGGTGAAGATGTTGATGGAGATTGACCCCCTCCCAATGAGAGGATTGTTGGTGATGACGTTGGTGATGATTTCCCCCTCCCGGAGGGAAGTGTTCCCGGCAGAACAGCTCCGCCGGAGCCCTAGATTGATTCCGCCAAGGTTCCGCCTCGTGGCGGCGGAGTTTCGTCCCGTAAGCTTGCCCATGATTTTTTCCAGGGTAAAAGCGATGATATAGCAGAAGATGGACACCGGAGGCCCACCAGGGGGCCCAGGAGATAGGGGGCGCGCCCTATAGGGGGCGCCCTCCTGTCTCCTGGACAGGGTGTGGGCCCCCTGGTGTATTTCTTTCGCTCAAAAATTCTTATTAAATCCAAAAAGTTGTTTCGTGGAGTTTCAGGACTTTTGGAGCTGTCCAGAATAGGTTTCCAACGTTTGCTCCTTTTCCAGCCAGAATTCCAGCTGCCGGCATTCCCCCTCTTCATGGTGAACCTTGTAAAATAAGAGAGAATAGCCATAAGTATTGAGATATAAAGTGTAATAACAGCCCATAATGCAGTAAATATTGATATAAAAGCATGATGCAAAATGGACGTACCAACGACGACGACGGATTCCCCTCTCCGGAGCCCCGAACGGACTCCAGATCAGCCCTCCCGAGAGAGATTAGGGCTTGGCGGAGGCTCCGTATCGTAAAACGCGATGAATCCTTCTCTCTGATTTTTTTGTCCCCGAACGTGAATATATAGAGTTGGAGTTGAGGTCGATGGAGCTTCAGGGGGCCCACGAGGCAGGGGGTGTGCCCAGGGGAGTAGGCGCGCCCCCACCCTCGTGAACAGGGTGTAGGCCCCTGGTCTTGATTCTTTTGCCAGTATTTTTTACATATTCCAAAAGCATTCTCCGTGAAGTTTCAGGTCATTCCGAGAACTTTTATTTCTGCACAAAAATAACACCATGGCAACTCTGCTAAAAACAGCGTCAGTCCGGGTTAGTCCCGTTCAAATCATGCAAGTTAGAGTCCTAAACAAGGGCAAAAGTGTTTGGAAAAGTAGATACAATGGAGACGTATCAACTCCCCCAAGCTTAAACCTTTGCTTGTCCTCAAGCAATTCAGTTGATAAACTGAAAGTGATAAAGAAAAACTCTTACAAACTCTATTTGCTCTTGTTGTTGCAAATATGTAAAGCCAGCATTCAAGTTTTCAGCAAAGATTATGAACTAACCATATTCACAATAATATTTAGGTCTCAGGTTTACTCATATCAATGGCATAATCAACTAGCGAGCAATAATAATAAATCTCGGATGACAACACTTTCTCAAAACAATCATAATATGATATAACAAGATGGTATCTCGCTAGCCCTTTCTGAGACCGCAAAACATAAATGCAGAGCACCTCTGAAGATCAAGGACTGACTAAACATTGTAATTCATGGTAAAATAGATCCAGTCATAGTCATACTCAATATAAATTAATAGTAATGGATGCAAATGCTAGCGGTGCTCTCCAACTAGTGCTTTTTAATAAGAGGAGGATAAATCAACATAAAAGTAAATAGATAGGCCCTTCGTAGAGGGAAGCAGGGATTTGTAGAGGTGCCAGAGCTCGGTTTTGAAATATAGATAAATAATATTTTGAGTGGCATACTTTCATTGTCAACATAACAACTGAGAGATCTCAATATCTTCCATGCTACACACATTATAGGCGGTTCCCAAGCAGAATGGTAAAGTTTATACTCCCCCACCACCAACAAGCATCAATCCATGGCTTGCCCGAAACAACGGGTGCCTCCAACTAACAACAGTCCCGGGGGAGTTTTGTTTGCAATTATTTTGATTTGAATTGAGCATGGGACTGGGCATCCGGTGACCAGCCATTTTCTCGAGAGTGAGGAGCGGAGTCCACTCCTCTTGAGAATAACCCGCCTAGCATGGAAGATATAGACAACCCTAGTTGATACATGAGCAATTCGAGCATACAAAACAGAATTTCATTTGAAGGTTTAGAGTTTGGCACATACAAATTTACTTGGAACGACAGGTAGATACCGCATATAGGAAGGTATGGTGGACTCATATGGAATAACTTTGGGGTTTATGGAAGTGGATGCACAAGCAGTATCCGCTTAGTACAAGTGAAGGCTAGAAAAAGATTGGGAAGCGACCAACTAGAGAGCGACAATAGTCATGAACATGCATTAAAATTAATAAGCATTGAGTGCAAGCATGAGTAGGATATAATTCACCATGAACATAAATATCATGGAGGCTATGTTGATTTTGTTTCAACTACATGTGTGAATATGTGCCAAGTCAAGCCACTCGAATCGTTCAAAGGAGGATACCACCCTATCATACCACATCACAACCATTTTAATAGCATGTTGGCACGCAAGGTAAATCATTATAAACTCCTAGCTAATTAAGCATGACATAAGCAACTATAATCTCTAATTGTCATTGCAAACATGTTTCATTCATAATAGGCTGAATCAGGAACGATGAACTAATCATATTTACAAAAACAAGAGAGGTCGAGTTCATACCAGCTTTTCTCATCTCAATCAGTCCATCATATATCGTCATTACCGCCTTTCACTTGCACGACCGAACGGTGTGAATAATAATAGTGCACGTGCATTGGACTAAGCTAGAATCTGCAAGCATTTAATACACAGGAGAAGACAAGGTAATATGGGCTCTTAGTTAAATCAACAATAATGCATATAAAAGCCACTTCAAGATTTTCATTATGGTCTTCTCCTGTCGACCCCCAAAGAAAAGAAAGGAAATAAAACTATTTACACGGGTAAGCTCCCAACAAGTGAAAGAAGAACAAGAAATCTGTTGGGGTTTTCTTTTAATTATTACTACTACAAGCATGGAAAGTAAACTAGCTAAAAACTACAACTATTTTTTTGGTTTTTCTCAAGGTTATTCAAACACATAAGAAGAAGGCTTAAAATAGAAAATAAACTAGCATGGATAGTACAATGAAAAAGTATGAGCACCGACAACTGGCATGAGTGTGTGAACATGAATGTAATGTCGGTGAGAAATACGTACTCCCCCAAGCTTAGGCTTTTGGCCTAAGTTGGTCTATGCCCATGGATGGCCTGGTGGATATCCGAAGTTGTAACTGGGGTCGTACTGAGATGCAGCAGCTACTGCCTCAAGAGCTGCAGCTTGGAGGCAAGATGGCTCCGTCCTCCTCTCGTACTCATTCGCCTCCTCCCTGGTTATAACATATCTCCTTTTTGCCTGAAAGTCAAAGAAAGTAGGAGCAGGGAGAGTAATATGGACAGCATGACGTCTGTCAAACATTAGTCCGTACTGGAGGGGCTGTTCATTCCTCTCAATAATCTGATGACGAATCATAGCATTAAAATCTAGATAAGCAGGAGGCAACTCCATATCATTTTCATGTATGGGTACCTCAAGAAAATAAGCTAAATGGGTTGCATAAATTCCACCAAACAAATCTCCGCTAATACTGTTATGATGCAACCTTCGTGCAACAATAGCTCCCAAGTTATATTGTTTATCTCCTAATACAGCACTCATGAGAACACTAAGATCGGAAACGCACATGTGACATGCCTCGTCCTTACCGTTAACGCATCTACCTATAAAGAGAGCGAAATAATGTATGGCAGGAAAATGAATGCTCCCTATGGTAGCTTGCGTGATTTCTCTGGATTCCCCCACAGTTATACTAGCAAGAAAGTTTTTAAATTCAGATTTGCAAGGTTCACTTTTATTTCCCCACTGTGGAAGTTTACAAGCAGTGCTAAAATCTTCTAAGTCCATGGTATAGGATTTATCATAAAGATCAAATAGGACAGTGTGAGAATTGCATGGTGATGTAAATTTAAACATTCTCACAAAGGAATCAGTTAGGTAGTGATATTGAGGGCACTTATCTGACACGAAGCCCTCAAGTTCAGCATTACGCACATATGCTTCAAATTCATCCTTAATTCCTGCTTGGACCATGAAATTTTCTGACGGCCATTCACAAGGCCGCACTTGAGCTTCTCTTGGTAGTTCATAGTCCGTCTCACTTATTGCGGGCCTGGGTCTTGCTTCCTTGAAGAACCACCTTGGTACATTTTCCTAAACAAATTTCTTCCTCTGATTTTTTTTGAAATTTTTAGTAACTCAAAATAAAAGTGAACCAAACTCAACAAAATTGATAGCAACTACTCCCACAAGTGCCTAGAGACTATATCATGCACTAGCACTACTTGGGGCCAAATAGATTTGACATGCAAGCTCAAGAACAGGGTCACCTAAGCAGCAAAAATTTGCAACGAATAAAACACTAGAACAAAAACTAATTGTACCATTGGAGGAGTCACATACCGAAGAATAATCCCCCAAAGCAGCTTTGTGAGTGGAGCTTTGAGCAAGGAGATTGAAAATCGCAGCAAAACAAACTAGAACACGAGTTTGAGCTGTGTGGTGATTTTTTCTAGAGGAAGACAAAGTGTGTGGGTGCAGGAATAAGTGGAGGGGGGCCACGTGGGGCCCACAAGGCAGGGGGCACGCCCAGGGGGTGGGCGCGCCCTGGACCCTCATGGCCAGGTGGTGGCTCCCCCTGATGTGTTCTCAGTGTGAGATATTCTTAAATATTCTAGAAAAAAAATCATATTTCAATTTCAAGGCATTTAGAGAACTTTTATTTTCAGTGTTTTTTCATAGATAATTCAAAAAACAGACAAAAAAAACTATTTTTGCTTTATTTAATCTAAATAACAGAAATTAAAAGGAGGGTACAAAGAGTTGTGCTTTCTAACTTCATCCATCTCATGCTCATCAAAAGGAATCCACTAACAAGGTTGATCAAGTCTTGTTAACAAACTCATTCCGAATCGCATGAAATCGGAGAATTTTCGAATAGCATTAGGTTACTGTCGGGGGCGATGCTGATTCCCGCCAACACCTATGGGGACAGGGCCCCTTTCGGTTCGGTGGGGGGCGGAGAGTGCACAAAGAGCGGATCGAGGCAGTGCACGCGGGGGGATTTTTACCCAGCTTCGGGCCGCACGGATGCGTAAAACCCTACTGCTGCTTGTTTGCATATATTGGATTCTTGCTCAGGAGCGATGGACGCTGCCAGACTGAGCGTGAGAGTGTTCCTCTGAACTCCCGAATCGTGGAACCCTCTCTGAACTCCTGAATCGCGGAACCTCCTCTACGTTGCGCTAGGGCCTCCTTTTATACTTTCAAGGGGTCACCCACAGGTGGCAACGTAGACTAGAAGGGTAAAAGTGGAAAAGGATGCGGTAGGTGCAACTACCGCTACTGTGGATACAGTGCACCCTACCTAACTCTGACGGCAGGGGACAAGGGCATTAAATGCCTGTTTGAGTCTCCTAAACAGTGCAAAGGGTGACCGTTAGGAGTGCCACCGTTTGCCACGATGGGCTTCTCTTCATCTCTGCTTGCCACCACGTACCCCTGGCTGCACGGCCTCCCGCCACGTGTGCTTGGGAGAGTCCCAGAGCGACACGTTAGCAGGTGAGCTGGAGCGCGGGCACGAAGTGGGGGTTTCCCGCGGCAAGCTCCTTGCCGTGGCTGTCGTCTTGTCGCGTCCGGAAGCTTGTCGCTCGCTGGATCTTGCCGGGACGCAGGGCGCATCGCGGCAAGCTTTCTTGGTATGCCTCGAGTGGTCTTCCCGGCAAGCTCCTCTTGCCGGGGTCTTGTCTCTTCCCGGCAAGATCCTCTTGCCGGGGCCTTGGCTGGCCTTCCCAGCAAGCTCCTCTTGCCGGGGCCTCGGTTGGCCTTCCCGGCAAGCTCCTCTTGCCGGGGCCTTGGTTTGAGTACTTTGTTCTTGAATGGTCTTCAAGGGAACCACGGAGGGTCCTGGCGGTCACCCGGCAAGCCTTGCCGCGGGGCGCTGCAACTGCCCGTGCACGAGTTCGGGGTAATAGGGTACCCCTACTCTAGTACACCGACAGGAGCCCCCGGGCCTGGGCCATACACGGTGCCGAGCGCTGTTGGGCCAGGCCCAAAACAGTGCACGGGCACGCGCGGCCTAGGTCACGCCGAACCTAACTCTGCTCTCACCGCGCACGCCCAGAACGGCACGCGTCAGACGCGACGTCGTGGGAGAGATTGCGGGAGGCGTGCGTGGGGCTAAGCCCCCCAAGCATGCGTCAGGCCATGATGATGGAGGCGGTTCACGCCCCCCTCCTTAAACGGAGGTAGGTGTGAGGGCGTGGTGCATTTACCGGACGGGGCCGGTGCACGGTTTTCGGGACGTCCACTCCCCGCGTTCACGGGGTGGAGCGATGCCGCCTCATCTGTCGCCTCAGTTCTGCAGCCGCGCCACGCGGCTCTCATGCGTTTGGGGTCACGGACGGTGGAGTGGGAAACTGGGCCGTCGCGAGCGGGTTGGCCCCAACTCCCTGCCCTTCTCGAGCCTTGATTCGCTGAGCAGGGCGGCCGAGCCCCCACCCCGCTCCTTTATAAAGAGCGGGATGGGAGCACAGAAACCCTCACTCTCTCATCTTCTCTTTTCTTCAGCTTCTGCTCCCCTTTCTCTCATCTGCCATGGAGAAAGGGAACCCAGGCCCTTCATCGGTGGCGGCGAGGGTCGCCGCCCGACAGCGCATCTCTCCCTCTTCCATGCCTGTGGTGGCAGAGCCAGCCATGAGGGGAAGAGGGAGGGGGCGAGGTCGCGGACGAGGTCGAGGACGGGGTCGAGGCGCTCGGGGAAGAGGCGGACGGGGCAGCACGTCAGCTTCACCTCCGCCGGCGGCTTCTCCCCCCACGGCGGTCCATATAGGGGACGACCCTTGCGAGTTCTTCGTCAGGCTGCGCCGGGCGCCTCGTCGTCGCCTCCGGCTTCCTGCTCCGTTTGCGTGCGCGATGGAAGTGGAGCCGCCCGAGACGCTGAGACTGCACATGAGGGGCTGTGGGATCAGCGGCACGCGAGTCCGTGTTGCATTCCCAGCCCCTAATGTGATGTATCTTGATCGAGGGTGGAAGACGTTCGCCCGCATCCACAGCTTGACGGAGGGGTTTACCCTCCATTTCAAGTTGATGGAGGGTGATCTCCTCTCCGTCAAGGCCTTCGGGTGCTTCGGCACTCGGGCGAAGTGCTGCGTGGACAGCTCCTCCGACAGCGAAGGCTCCTCGTCGAGCGAGAGCGACGAGGAGGGGAGCGACAGCAACGACGAGGGAAGCGGGCGGCGGAGTAGCGGGTCCGACTAGGCGTCGGGCGCCGCCTTGCGCGGCACCGGCGACCCCGTCATCTGCGTCGCCGGCTTCTTGAACTCCCCGGGGTCGTCTCCTTGGGCGGCTGGCGTAGGGAGGCTGCGGAAGGGGAAGAGGGCAGGCGACAAGGCCGTCAAGCCGGAGTACGAGGGCGTGATGCCCTCGACAGCGTGCTGACGTCCCGTCGCCCCGTCTTCGAGCTCCGCTTCCGGCGCCTCCGTCGCCGTCCAGCCTTCGGGCGGCCCCCGGGATGTTCCCTTGGTGTCTTCTGGCACCCGTAGCTCGCCTAGGCACTCCTTTTGCCCTTTTCGCCTCCTTGACCTGCCTCCTGAAAAGGGGGACAGGAAAGGATTATGGGCATCTTATCTTTTTAGTTTGTAAGCCTTCGGGCCTTAGCTGTATCTAGAACTTGTAATCCTCTCTTTCATGTTTTTCATCCCCTATGGACTGTACTTGAGTGGGATGTTTTTTTAATGAAAAAGGGAATGTTTGCCGGGTTATTTGTCTCGCGAGTTAAACTCACGCCAAGGAGCAAATCCTTGGTATCCCTCAGACAGACAATTTTTCTCCCGGCAACAGACCTTGCCGCCTTCCCACGTCGCTCGACCTTTCTCACGCTTTTGACGGAGGCAGGAACGAGGTGGGCGCGGTATCCTCGTTCCATCCCTTTGCTGCCGCGACTACGACCAATCTTGGCCCCGAGAACGAGCCCCAGGGCCTAGAGTCGAGGGAGCACGGCAGTTTCCGGGGAGGACGTGGTTTCGCTTTCCCCAGTCCATAAGAGGATGCATGATGAGGGACGAAAAACTTATCTGATAGCGCAGCCCCCGGCAACTCTGGTTTGCCGTGGACGATTCTTGGCACTCACAGCCCCCAGCGGTACTGGCTGGGCGAAGAACTTCGTCGCTCTTGACACCGGCTCCCGGCAGGATCGTTGCCGGAAAGGCTTATGGCGAAGAGCGTCGTCATTCTTGACGCCGGAGATATTGGCCCTAAGGGCGTTGCCAGCCCCCGGGCCATAACTGCGTTCAAACATAGCAAGTGATTAGCATCCGAAGTGCACTCAACTTGCTCGCGAGTTTCGACTTTTGCTGCATATTCCCTATGCCTGCTGGAATGCTTTCCGGTGCGTACGATCCAGCCAGTAGCGCTGGAGGGAACGGGCCCTTAGCGGCTATTCGGGAACAACGCCTCCCGGAAAGGATTACCTTCTTGGTTCTAGCGCAACCGCACAAGTTGCCGAGCGGACTCGAGGCAACATGGAGCGCAACTAGCCCCAAGAAGGCTCCTCGGCATACAGGTCTATGCAGAAATCTCAAATAAATAGCGCATGCTATCTTCCTGTTCAACCCCTCTTTGTACGTCCACCCTACGCTTTCTAGGGAAACTTGCCGGTGCAGGCACCCTTGCCGCGAGCGCCGAGTGCGGAACTTCAGCAGCCTGCTGGCGGGGTCGCTACCGACAAGCAATATTGTCGCAACTAGCTGCAGCTCGCTTAAGTTGTTGAGCGGACTCGAAAACAAAGTAAGGGCGCTAGCGGCTCACTTAAGTTACTGAGCGGACTCGAAGCAAAGTAAGGGCGCTAGCAGCTCACTTAAGTTGTTGAGTGGACTCGAAACAAAGTAAGGGCGCGGCTAGCTACGAGTTGATTCCTCCGCGCACAGGTTTTCCGTACAAAGAACAAGATCTCCGAGGCGGATAACCTTATGTAGCAAGGAAATATCTAAAGTTTACATGACTTAGCTTTTTCTGTTGCCGCGCTGGCGTGGTTCTTTTGTTCGCCCGTTCCTTGGGAGCCATGACGATGAAGATCTAGCTTTGCGTGCACGCCGGATCGGGTTCGCACGATCTCGATGCCCCCTACCTGGCGCGCCAGAGATGTCGGGGGCGATGCCGATTCCCGCCAACACCTATGGGGACAGGGCCCCTTTCGGTTCGGTGGGGGCGGAGAGCGCACAAAGAGCGGATCGAGGCAGTGCACGCGGGGGGATTTTTACCCAGCTTCAGGCCGCACGGATGCGTAAAACCCTACTGCTGCTTGTTTGCGTATATTGGATTCTTGCTCAGGAGCGATGGACGCTGCCAGACTGAGCGTGAGAGTGTTCCTCTGAACTCCCGAATCGTGGAACCCTCTCTGAACTCCTGAATCGCGGAACCTCCTCTACGTTGCGCTAGGGCCTCCTTTTATACTTTCAAGGGTCACCCACAGGTGGCAACGTAGACTAGAAGGGTAAAAGTGGAAAAGGATGCGGTAGGTGCAACTACCGCTACTGTGGATACAGTGCACCCTACCTAACTCTGACGGCAGGGGACAAGGGCATTAAATGCCTGTTTGAGTCTCCTAAATAGTGCAAAGGGTGATCGTTAGGAGTGCCACCATTTGCCACGATGGGCTTCTCTTCATCTCTGCTTGCCACCACGTACCCCTGGCTGCACGGCCTCCCGCCACGTGTGCTTGGGAGAGTCCCAGAGCGACACGTTAGCAGGTGAGCTGGAGCGCGGGCACGAAGTGGGGGTTTCCCGCGGCAAGCTCCTTGCCGTGGCTGTCGTCTTGTCGCGTCCGGAAGCTTGTCGCTCGCCGGATCTTGCCGGGACGCAGGGCGCGTCGCGGCAAGCTTTCTTGGTATGCCTCGAGTGGTCTTCCCGGCAAGCTCCTCTTGCCGGGGTCTTGTCTCTTCCCGGCAAGATCCTCTTGCCGGGGCCTTGGCTGGCCTTCCCAGCAAGCTCCTCTTGTCGGGGCCTCGGTTGGCCTTCCCGGCAAGCTCCTCTTGCCGGGGCCTTGGTTTGAGTACTTTGTTCTTGAATGGTCTTCAAGGGAACCACGGAGGGTCCTGGCGGTCACCCGGTAAGCCTTGCCGCGGGGCGCTGCAACTGCCCGTGCACGAGTTCGGGGTAATAGGGTACCCCTACTCTAGTACACCGACAGTTACCTCAACGGGGATATGCACGTCCCAAACAATAAGAATATCATATTTCTTTTTGACAGTAGGAAGAGGAAATTCAAAACCTCCAATAGTAATTTTTGGAATTTTTCCAATAGAATTGATACTGTGGACTTGAGGTTGTTTCCTTGGAAAGTATACCGTGTGCTCATTACCATTAACATGAAAAGTGACATTACCTTTGTTGCAATCAATAACAGCCCCTGTAGTATTCAAAAAGGGTCTACCAAGGATAATCGACATACTATCATCCTCGGGAATATCAAGAATAACAAAGTCCGTTAAGATATTAACGTTTGCAACCACAATAGGCACATCCTCACAAATACCAACAGGTATAGCGGTTGATTTATTGGCCATTTGCAATGATATTTCAGTAGGTGTCAACTTATTTAAATCAAGTCTACGATATAAAGAGAGAGGAATAACACTAACACCGGCTCCAAGATCACATAAAGCAGTTTTAACATAGTTTCTTTTAATGGAGCATGGTATAGTTGGCACTCCTGGATCTCCAAGTTTCTTAGGTATTCCACCTTTAGAACTATAATTAGCAAGCATGGTGGAAATTTCAGCTTCCGGTATCTTTCTTTTATTAGTAACAATATCTTTCATATACTTAGCATAAGGATTCATTTTAAGCATATCAGTCAAACGCATACGCAAAAAGATAGGTCTAATCATTTCAGCAAAGCGCTAAAAAATCCTCATCATCCTTTTTCTTGGATGGTTTAGGAGGAAATGGCATGGGTTTCTGAACCCATGGTTCTCTTTCTTTACCGTGCTTCCTAGCAATGAAGTCTCTCTTATCATAACATTGATTCTTTGATTGTGGGTTTATCAAGATCAACAGCAGGTTCAATTTCTACATTATTGTTATTGCTAGGTTGAGCATCAACATGAACATCATCATTAACATTATCACTAGGTTCATGTTCATTACCAGATTGTGTTTCAACATCACAAATAGAAATATCATTGGATTTTCAAGTGTGTTAACAACAGGTTCACTAGAAGCATGCAAAGTCCTATCATTTTTCTTTTTCTTCTTCTTAGAAGAACTAGGTGCATCAACATTAGTTCTCTGAGAATCTTGCTCAATTCTCTTAGGGTGGCCTTCAGGATACAAAGGTTCCTGAGTCATTTTACCCCCTCTAGTCATAACTCTAACAACATTATCATTCTTCTTATTATTTAATTCATTGAGCAAATCATTTTGAGCTTTAAGCACTTGCTCTACTTGAGTGGTAACCATAGAAGCATGTTTACTAATAAGTTTAAGTTCACCTTCAACTCTAGACATATAATCACTCAAGTGTTCAATCATATAAGCATTACGTTTCAATTGTCTACCAACATAAGCATTGAAGTTTTCTTGTTTAATAGTAAAATTATCAAACTCATCTAAGAATTGGCTAGCAGACTTATAACGAGGAATATCACCTTCATCAAATCTATAAAGAGAATTTACCTTTACTACCTGTGTCGGGTTACCAAGACCATGTATTTCTTCAATAGGTGGTAAATTCTTAACATCTTCAGCTTTAATACCCTTTTCTTTCATAGATTTCTTTGCCTCTTGCATATCTTCAGGACTGAGAAATAGAATACCCCTTTTCTTTGGAGTTGGCTTAGGAGTTGGTTCAGGAAGTGTCCAATTATTTTCATTAGTCAACATATTATTCAATAGCAATTCAGCTTGATCAACTATTCTTTCCCTGAAAACACAACTAGCACAACTATCCAGGTGGTCTCTGGTAGCATCGGTCAGTCCATTATAAAAGATATCAAGTATTTCATTTTTCTTGAGAGGATGATCAGGCAAATCATTAAGTAATTGGAGAAGCCTCCCCAAGCTTGTGGGAGACTCTCTTCTTCAATTCACACATAATTATATATTTCCCTTAAAGCAGCTTGTTTCTTATGAGCGGGGAAATATTTAGCATAGAAGTAGTAAATCATATCCTGGGGACTACACACACAACTAGGATCAAGAGAATTAAACCATGTTTTAGCATCACCCTTTAATGAGAACAGAAATAATTTAAGGATATAGTAGTAACGAATTTTTCCTCATGAGTGAATAGGGTGGTTATATCATTTAATTTAGTAAGATGTGCCACACCAGTTTCAGATTCATAACCATGAAAAGGATCAGATTCAACCAAAGTAATTATCTCAGGATCTACAGAGAAATCATAATCCTTATCGGAAATACAAATAGGTGAAGTAGCAAAAGTAGGGTCATATTTCATTCTAGCATTCAAAGATTTTTCTTTCAGCTTAGCTAATAATTTCTTAAGATCATACTCCCTACGTTTCTTTTTAGTCTGCATATAAGGTTTGGTCAAAGTCAAACTTTGTTAACTTTGACTAAAATATATCGAGATTCATAATATGAAATTAATATTGTTAGATGCATCATGAAATTAATTTTCATACCGTATAGCTTTAGTATTGTAGATGTTGATATTTTTTCCTATAAAGTTGGTCGAACTTTACAAAGTTTGACTTTGACCAAATCTTATATGCAGACTAAAAAGGAACGGAGGGAGTATCTATCATTGCAAGCAAGAAAATCTTTAGCAGTTTCTTCATCCATAACATAACCCTCAGGCACAACAGGCAATTCATATCTAGGGGAGAATCTTCATCATCACTTTCATCAATATTATCAGTTTCAATAATTTCATTCTCTCTAGTCCTAGCAAGTTGTTCATCAAGAAATTCACCTAGTGGCACAATATTATCAAGCATAGAAGTAGTTTCATCATAAGTATCATCCATAGGAGAAGTGACATCATCAATAACATGCGACATATCAGAATTAATAGCAGAAGCAGGTTTAGGTGTCACAAGTTTACTCAAAACAGAAGGAGAATCAAGTGTAGAGCTAGATGGCAGTTCCTTACCTCCCCTCATAGTTGAGGGGTAAATTTTGGTTTTCTCGTTTTTCAAGTTCCTCATAGTGATTAGCAGATATAAATCCCAAGTGACTCAAAAGAATAGAGCTATTCTCCCAGGCAACGGCGCCAGAAAATAGTCTTGATAACCCACAAGTATGGGGGATCGCAACAGTTTTCAAGGGTAGAGTATTCAACCCAAATTTATTGTTTCGACACAAGGGGAGCCAAAGAATATTTAGGTATTAGCAGTTGAGTTGTCAATTCAACCACACCTGGATAACTTAATATCTGCAACAAAGTATTTAGTAGCAAAGTAGTATGGAAATAACGGTAATGGTGGCAAAAGTAACAGTAGCAGTTTGTAGTAATTGTAATAGTAGCAACGGAAAAGTAACTAAGCAAAGATCAATATGTGAAAAGCTCGTAGGCATTGGATCAGTGATGTATAATTATGTCGGATGCGATTCCTCATGCAATAGTTATAACATAGGTTGACACAGAACTAGCTCCAGTTCATCAATGTAACGTAGGCATGTATTCCGAATATAGTCATACATGCTTATCGAAAAGAACTGGCATGACATCTTTTGTCCTATCCTCCCGTGGCAGCGGGGTCCTATTGGAAACTAAGGGATATTAAGGCCTCCTTTCAATAGAGTACCGGACCAAAGCATTAGCACTTAGTGAATACATGAACTCCTCAAACTACGGTCATCACCGGGAGTGGTCCCGATTATTGTCACTTCGGGGTTACCGGATCATAACACATAGTAGGTGACTAATGACTTGCAAGATAGGATCAAGAACTCACATATATTCATGAAAACATAATAGGTTCAGATCTGAATTCATGGCACTCGGGCTCTAGTGACAAGCATTAAGCATAGCAAAGTCATAGCAACATCAATCTCAGAACATACACTACTGGAATCAGCAGATTTGCCGTCTGCCGACTCTTTGTTGTCTGCTAGCGGACGACAAAGAAAGGCTTTGCCACTAGCCACCAGAAAACGGACGACAAAGAGGCAGCAGACGACAACGGAAGGCTTTGACGTCAGCTAGCGGATGACAAAGTAGCTTTGCCGTCTGCTAGCTGATGGCAAAGAGGGTGGGTGGCAGCCTACGAGGACGACCTAACGGTTGTTTTCTTTGCCGTTTGGTGGCGGACGACAACAATTGTTTCCTGTCTGCCAGCGGGCGGCAAAGCAAATGGCCGTTTTAACAGGCATTCCCCCCCGGCCCCACCGCACTAGGTACGCTCTTTGCCTTCCGCTAGCGGACGACAAAGAGCTGTGACCTGCTAGCAGAAAAGGGGCCGCGCCCGCGCCCCCACCCCTCTCTCTAGATCTCCTTCACCACCCGTGCCTCCGCTCCGCCCCGCCACCTCGCCCCGCCGCCTCGTCTCATTGCCCCACCGCCCCGCCGCCACCC
>NC_041383.1:255749810-255903701 GCF_002162155.2 Triticum dicoccoides
GCGCCAGGCCCCGCCCTCGCCGCCCCGGCGCCCGCCCCACCCCGCCGCCTCCTCCACCACCGCCGGAGCCAAGGTTTTTTTTCTACTATTATTTGTGTTTAGATTTAGGTTAGAGTGGTAGGATTAGGTTACTGCCAGATTTAGGTTTAGATAATTAGAAGAAGAAAAAATTAAAAAAAGAAGAATAAGTAGAAGAAGAGGAAAAAGGTAAAAAGGAAGAGGGTTGCTAAGGGGATAGATGGTGGAGCCAGTGGGTCCCGCCGGTCCCGACGCCCATGCCGAGAACCCCCCGGTCTGAGTGCTGACCCGTCGACCGTGCATCGCCATACCTGAGGGTACCCAGGGATGAGCGGGTTAGGGGGTTCCTCGGTGTCGATGGAACCCTAAATAACAAGTATCATCAGTGCGAGATACATGTGGCCGTCGGCGTCGAGCACTACATCCATGTCCCACAAGTGACGCCGACGTCCGGCGTCCCAAAGCAACTGTTCTTGGCACCGATGGCGGTCGAACACCCTAAATTCGCCAAGGTGTTCGACCATCATCGGCCACCAGAACTATTGTTGCGGGACGATGGGCGCCGACTTCACTTGTGGATGTGGATTTAGTGTTCAACGCTGACCGCCTCATGTAACTTGCACCGATGGTAGTTGCTATTTAGTTTACCCGGGGACGAGCGGGTTAGGGGGTTCCTTGGTGTCGATGGTACCCTAAATAGCATGTATCATCAGTGCGAGGTACATGTGGCCGTCGTGTCGAATACAACATCCACGTCCCACAAGTAACACAGGGGTCCTGCATCCAGCAACAACAGTTCTCGACGTCGATGGCGGTCGAACACCATTGTGAATTTGTCTGGCAGCCTCAGAGATGACGATTGAAAGCTAAGTGTTGAAACTTGAAACACCCAAACTAACTCAAGTTGGTTTGGTTGTTTGAAATTTCAAAACTTGGCTTTAATCCTCATCACAGAGGCTGCCAGAAAAATTCGCCAAGGTGTTCGACTGTCATCGGCCACCAGAACTATTGTTTGAGACGCCGAGTGCCGGCTTCACTTGTAGGATGTGGATCTAGTGTTCAACGCCGACCGCCTCATGTAAATTGCATCGATGGTAGTTGCTATTTATTTTACCCAGGGACGAGCGGGTTAGGGGGTCGCTATGTTACTCATCTTTTGATTTAAATGTGTAGTTATTTCATCGCTGCGAGGGTCTAGCGTTCGACGAGCTCTGCCCCTGCGTTCGTTGGTGAGTACAAATGACATCTCCTCCTCCCC
The DNA here is from genome assembly GCF_002162155.2 of Triticum dicoccoides. Taxonomy (NCBI): domain Eukaryota; kingdom Viridiplantae; phylum Streptophyta; class Magnoliopsida; order Poales; family Poaceae; genus Triticum; species Triticum dicoccoides. The sequence continues at coordinate 255,751,087 of NC_041383.1, forward strand.
CCTTCATTTGCTATGTTCCGGTATTCGTGCCGATGAAACTTGCTAGCTATAGGTGTCAATCATCAGTATGCGTAACTACTATGCGTCTCCCATTCAAAAGGGTTACATCTATAAATATGCATGCGTTTGCATATTTATAATCGTTATTCTTTCGAATTATCCAACGTTATCCATGGACAACCCGAGTATGTGTAGATTGGGTTCGTTTTCCCATATGCTCTGCTCTGGATCCAATGCAGAATTTCATTAGTGCCTCCCTGTTGTTCTCCCGGTACACATCCTCTCTGCTTATTGCCGAGACGTGTACCAGGAGAACAACAGGGAGGTGCTACCAAAATTTTGCGTCGGATCCGGAGCAGAGCATGGGAAAACGAAGCCAATCTACACATACTCGGGTGGGATTAGGACCTATCTTTACCTATTAGCATGTAGGTTGCATTGGACGTAATAAAACTAACAAACTCCATTAACTGATGGATATGGTTTGCTTAATTATGTATATATTTCTTGTGTGTCCAGTAGGAAGTCAATATGAGTGATCGTGCATGGATGTACACCAGTTTCACTAGTCAGAAAGTTTGGACCGAGGAATGGTTAACAAAAACCAAGGGGTTTGTTAGAGCCGCATTTGCAAATGGCCATGAATTTAGCTGGTGCCCCTGTGCCCGGTGCGACAACTATAAAAAGAGGGAGGAGCTTGAAATGAGTAAAGACCTGCAGAAGTTTGGTTTTACGTCTGATTACATGGTCTAGACATTACATGGTGAGTCTGCCCAACGTGCCAGAGCCGAGGTGGTTCGTCGTCGCATCGACGAGCATGGTACCGGGACCGCAGACATGGTGCAAGACTTTGACGATTCTCGGGACTAGGACGAGGAGATGGAGGAATCTGCAAAGGCCTTCACTGAAATGTTGGAGTCCTCAAAACGTCCTCTCCACGAGCACACTGAGCTTTGTCTGCTGGATGCCATCTCACAAAAAATGGCTTTGAAGGCTCAATTCAACCTGAGCAGAGAATGCTATGACGCGATGATGACAGTATTCGGACGATTTCTACCCAAAGGCCATGTGCTACCTCCAAACCTGTACCAGTCAGACAAAATCCTCTGTGCTCTTAAGATGCCCTATGAGAAGATACATGCCTGTGAGAAAGGATGTGTGTTATTTAGGCTTCAGTATGAGGACTTGAACTATTGTCCCATTTGCAATTCTTCCAGGTATGTTGTGGTAGACAACGGTATGGGTGAGAAGACGCGGACTAAAATACCTGTTAATGTTCTTAGGTATATGCCAATCGTACCAAGACTTCAACGTCTTTTCATGGTCGAAGAGACAGCCAGATAGATGACATGGCACAAAACGGGCAAAAGAACCGAACTAGATGCAGATGGGAATGTGATGATGGTGCACACATCGGATGGTGAAGCGTGGAAGCGCTTCGATGCATTACATAAGGAAAAAAGGGCAGATCCAAGGCATCCTCGAGTCACCGTCAGCACAAATGGGTTTAGTGTGTTTGGTCAGATGGCAGCCCCATATAGCTGTTGTCCCGTGTTTGTCATTCCACTCAATCTCCCCCCAGGCAGATTATGCAAAGAAAGAACATTTTCCCGACGTTGATAATTCCAGGACCCAACTATATGGGGAAGAATATGAATGTGTACATACAGCCGCTTAAGGACGAATTGCAAGAAGCTGGGGATAATGGGTTCAAGACATACGACGCCTTTAGCAAAGAAAACTTCATAATGCGTGCCTGGTACATGTACTCGATGCATGACTTGCCGGCATATGTGCTATTCGTTGGCTGGTGTGTGCATGGAAGGTTCCCGTGCCCCACATGCAAGGGAGCTCTTGAGTTTCCTTGACTGACGGCAGGGCACAAGAATAGTTGCTTCAACTTGCATAGACCGTTTCTGCATCCTGGCCATAAGTTCAAGAAAGACAAGAAGAACTTCATCAAAGGTAGAGTTGTCAAACACTCTGCACCACCTGCGTTGACAGGCCAACAGACCCTAGATCAATTAAACGCTCTCGAGTCAGATCCAGAGCGTCCAGGGTATTTCAAGGGGTATAATAAGGAACACGCCTGGACTCACAAGACATGCTTCTGGGATCTGCCTTACTTCAAATACCTCCTTTGCCCATACAACATCGACGTGATGCACACTGAAAAGAATATCGCCGAAGCCATTTTTGGTACATTGTTCGGCATAGAGGGGAAATCAAAGGATAATACTATGGCTAGAGTCGATCAAGAGGAGCTATGTGATAGATGATACGTCTCCAATGTATCTATAATTTATGAAGCATTCATGCTATTTTATTATCTGTTTTGAATGATTACGGACTTTATTATACACTTTTATATTACTTTTGGGACTAACCTACTAACTGGAGGCCCATCCCATATTGCTGTTTTATTGCCTGTTTCAGTATTTCGAAGAAATGGAATATCAAACAGAGTCCAAACGGAATGAAACCTTCGGGAGCGTGATTTTTGGAAAGGATATGACCCGGGAGACTAGGAGTTCAAGCCAGGGAAGGTTCGAGGAGGCCAGGAGATAGGAGGGTGCACCCACCCCCTGGGTGCGCCCCCTGTCTCGTGGGCCCCTCGAGGCTCCCCCGACCGACTTCTTTCGCCTATATATTCCCATATACCCTAAAAACATCAAAGACAACAATAGATCGGGAGTTCCGCCGACGCAAGCCTCTGTAGCCACCAAAAGCCTCTCGGGAGCCCGTTCCGGCACCCTACTGGAGGGGGAATCCATCACCGGTGGCCATCTTCATCATCCCGGCGCTATCCATGACAAGGAGGGAGTAGTTCACCCTCGTGGTTGAGGGTATGTACCAGTAGCTATGTGTTTGATCTCTCTCTCTCTCTCGTGTTCTCTCTATGGCACGATCTTGATGTATCGCGAGCTTTGCTATTATAGTTGGATCTTATGATGTTTCTCCCCCTCTACACTCTTGTGATGAATTGAGTTTTCCTCTTGAAGTTATCTTATTGGATTGAGTCTTTAAGGATTTGAGAACACTTGATGTATGTCTTGCCGTGTTTATCTGTGGTGACAATGGGATATCACGTGATTCACTTGATGTATGTTTTGGTGATCAACTTGCGGGTTCCGCCCATGAACTTATGCATAGGGGTTGACACACGTTTTCGTCTTGACTCTCTGGTAGAAACCTTGGGGCACTGTTTGAAGTACTTTGTGTTGGTTGAATAGATGAATCTGAGATTGTGTGATGCATATCGTATAATCATGCCCACAGATACTTCAGGTGACAATGGAGTATCTAGGTGACAATAGGGTTTTGGTTGATTTGTGTCTTAAGGTGTTATTCTAGTACGAACTCTTGAATAGATCGATCCGAAAGAATAACTTTGAGGTGGTTTTGTACCCTACCATAATCTCTTCATTTGTTCTCCGCTATTAGTGGCTTTGGAGTGACTCTTTGTTGCATGTTGAGGGATAGTTATATGATCCAGTTATGTTATTATTGTTGAGAGAACTTGCACTACTGAAAGTATGAACCCTATGCCTTCTTTCCTACCATTGCAATACCGTTTACGCTCACTTTTATCATTAGTACCTTGCTGTTTTTATATTTTCAGATTACAAAAACCTATATCTACTATCCATATTGCACTTGTATCACCATCTCTTCGCCGAACTAGTGCACCTATACAATTCACCATTGTATTGGGTGTGTTGGGGACACAAGAGACTCTTTGTTATTTGGTTGCAGGGTTGTTAGAGAGAGACCATCTTCATCCTACGCCTCCTACGGATTGATAAACCTTAGGTCATCCACTTGAGGGAAATTTGCTACTGTCCTACAAACCTCTGCACTTGGAGGCCCAACAACGTCTACAAGAAGAAGGTTGTGTAGTAGACATCAAGCTCTTTTCTTGCGCCGTTGCAGGGGAGGTGAGTGCTTGAAGGTATATCTTTAGATCTTGCAATCGAATCTTTTTGTTTCTTGTTTTATCACTAGTTTAGTTTATAAAAGAAAACTACAAAAAAATGGAGTTAAGTTTGTCTCATACGCTTCGTCTTTTTAATATCTTTCGTGAGTACGATGAAAAGGAAAATTGTGCTCAAGTGCTAGAAGAAGAAATATATAGAATGTTTGATACTAAATCTTTGAATGATGAGCATGATTGCAATGTTGTTAGTATGAACTCTTTGAATATCCATGGTACTAATGATGGTTGCACTAGTTATGATGAAAATGTCTCTTATAAGCATGTCGATTTTTGTGGAGTAGATTGGGTTTGCAAGTACACACCAAATAGGGAAAATAGATATTGCAAGAGGCATAAGCATTTAGAAACTAAATTGTTGCAAGAAAGTCTTGATGTTTGTGCTGAAAAATTCAATATTTTTCGCGCTCCTTGTGAACTTTGCAATGAATGTGGTCATTTAAATCTCCAATGCAATCTTTTTCATGATCGAATCGTGTCCAAAAATTGCGATAGCTTGATTACCCTTGAGCATCATAAAGAGCTTAGTCTTCTTTTAGGGTATGAAGAAATAGAACATATAACTGAGGGTATTCCAAAATTTAATCTTGATAGATTTCTTGATTTTGATTTAGAGAAGATTTATTTGTATTGTGCGGTGAATTGCATTGAAAATCCTTATATTTCCAATTACCTAAAGAAAATAAAGCAAATAGAAGATGAAAATAATACTAATGAAAGGGAAGAGACTTCCCATTATCCTCCTATTATTTCTTATGATGAATCAGGTGACGAGGAGGAGCTTTCTATTCAACCAATCTCATCAATAAGGAGCTCAAAGAAGAAGGTTGAATCCACACATAATGTGAAGAAGAAAAATAAAAGAACGAGCAACAAAGGTAAAAAGGTATCCCTCCCAAATGATGTTGCTCCTACTACTCATTGTGATGATGATAATTGCTGTACTATTGGTGCTATCCATATTTTTAATAGTGATTATGCTTATGATATGAAAAGGCCCAAGCTTGGGGAAGCTATGTTTGATAAGGATGAAATATTTGAGAATATATTTGCTAAAATTAATGTTTATCCCAAGCTTGGCGATGCTACGTTTAATGAAGATGATATTTTTAGCATCCCAAGTTTTGATATGCAAAGTTGTTATGATGATAGCATGCCTCTTACCTATGATGATTATATTGATGAAAGTGGGTTTGGAAGAGTGTCAACTTTAGGAAGTAGTGATCCCACTATTTTGGAGGATGTTGAATCTTATTGTGATGAATATGAAACTGGATTTGGAAGAGTGCCAACTTTATTTAGTGATGATTCCACTATCTTGGAAGAGGTTTCAATCGATTATGATGAGAACGAAGTTGCTACTTATGATGATTATTGTGATGAAACTTATGCTATAAAAAGCAGTGATGATTATATTTATAAAACTTGTCATGATTATGATTACCCTTTTTCTGAACATTACTCTTTTAATGTGGAAACAATTTTTAGTATTCGAGTCTCTTATGATACTCCCACTATTCCGAATAAGAAGAATTTTGCTTATGTGGAGAGTAGTAAATTTTCTATGAAAGTAGATCACGAAAAGAATGCTTAGGTGCTGGTTATATTGTTGAATTTATTCATGATGCTACTGAAAATTATTATGAGGGAGGAACATATGCTTGTAGGAATTGCAATAATATCAAGTTTCCTCTCTATGTGCTTAAAGTTTTGAAGTTATGCTTGTTTAGCCTTCCTATGCTAGTGGATTATTGTTACCATAAGTTGTTTGCTCACAAAATCCCTATGCATAGGAAGTGGGTTAGACTTAAATGTGCTAGTCATATGCTTCATGATGCTCCCGTTATGTTTCAATTCTTACCCTTTATGTGAGCATCATTGTCATCATCATGCCTAGGTAGAAAGGCATTAAAGAAAAGCGCTTGTTGGGAGACAACCCAATATTTACCTTTACTGTTTTTGTGTGTACACATGATTATGCTACTGTATTAATCATGTTTTATAGCTTTTATTTCAATAAAGTGCCAAGTAAGACCTTTAGGATAGCTTACGGTGACAGTTGTGTTGATCCTGCTGAAAATTAGAAACTTTTTCACCCAGTAAATTAGTTATGTTAATTCATAGAAACGTTCTTATGATCTGATTCTTTTTGCTCTGGATTTTTACACAAATGTCTTAAGACTTCCTAATTTGGGAGGATTTTTGGAGTTCCAGAAGTGTACGTTTGATACAGATTACTACAGACTGTTCTGTTTTTGACAGATTCTGTTTCTATTTGTTTTTGCTTATTTTGATGAATTTATGAGTAGTATCGGAGGGTATGAACCATAGATAAGTTTGAATACAGTAGATATTACACCAATATTAATTTATAATGAGTTTATTACAGTACCTAAGTGGTGGTTTTATTTTCGTATACTAATGAAGCTTACGAGTTTTCTGTTGTGAAGTTTTCAAGTTTTGGGTAAAGATTCGATGGACTATGGAATAAAGAGTGGCAAGAGCCTAAGCTTGGGGATGCCCAAGGAACCCCAAGGTAATATTCAAGGACAACCAAGAGGCTAAGCTTGGGGATGCCCCGGAAGGCATCCCCTCTTTCGTCTTCATCCATCGGTAACTTTACTTGGAGCTATATTTTTATTCACCACATGATATGTGTTTTGCTTGGAGCGTCATTCTATCTTGTTAATATTTGCTTGTTGTTATTTAGAATAATGTTTTGCATCTATATTTTCAATAAAAATGTCAAGGATAGCCTTTACCATGCTTAGTTTGCTAGTATACATGTTGCTGTTTGAAAACAGAAAATTTACCGCTGTTGCAAAAATTCCCTAGAAAAGTCAGAGTATGGTATAATGTTGAAACTTTTTGCATAATGAGATCTGATAAATCTTCTACAACATAGTATTTTTCTCATAATTTTTGGAGTCAGGGAAGTATTGATACTCTTGCATTCTTTACAGACTGTACTGTTTTGGCAGATTGTTGTTATGTTTGCATTGTTTGCATATGTTTGCTTGTTTAATGATTCTATTTGAGGATAGGAGTATTAAATATGCAGAGGCATTTAGTATGCAATGTTGAATAATAATTTTAGTGATTTTTTACAGTAGAAAATGATAAGGTTTTGCATTGGTTTATACTAACCTATCTCACGAGTTCTTGTTGAGTTTGGTGTGGATGAAGCTTTTGATAAAAAGAGAAATCATGATATGAGAGGAATTAAGGAGACACAAAAGCTCAAGCTTGGGGATTCCCGAGGCACCCCAAGATAATATTTCAAGAAGTCTCAAGCATCTAAGCTTGGGGAGGCCCCGTTAGACATCCCACCTTTCTTCTTTAACAACTATCGGTTAGTATCGGTTGAACCTAAGTTTTTGCTTCTTCACATGAGTTGTGCTATCCTTGCAATTTCATTTTATTTTGCTTTTCTTGATGTTTGAATACAATATCAAGATCTTAAATTCTTAAATGAGAGAGAGTCTTCACATAGTTACATAATTATCTAGCTACTCATTGATCTTCAATTATATCTTTTTGGAGTAGTTTGTCATTTACTCGTGTGCTTCACTTATATCCTATGAGTAAATGGTTGAATGAGTTGAATGTCATAAATCTGAAATTATATATGTCTAATTTGCTTATCCCATGGGGAGTAATGACTTCACATCTAAGAAGTAGAGGTTGTAAATTTATTGAAGGTTAGCAAGCATTGTATTGGTCATTTGAACAATTCATGAAAGAATATTGAAGGAAGAGAGATTTCACATATAAATATACTATCCTAGACATCTTTTATAATTGTGAGCACTCATTAAGTATGACATGCTAAAGAGTTGATGTTGGACAAGGAAGACAACGTAATGGGTTATGTTTTCTCACATCTCAATTAAAGTATATTGTCATGGATCATTCAAACATGTTGACCTTGCCTTTCCCCCTCATGCTAGCCAAATTCCTTGCACCAAGTAGAGATACTACTTGTGCTTCCAAATATCCTTAAACCAAGTTTTGCCATGAGAGTCCACCATACCTACCTATGGATTGAGTAAGATCCTTCAAGTAAGTTGTCATCGGTGCAAGGAATAAAAATTGCTCTCTAAATATGTATGATCTATTAGTGTGAAGAAAACAAGCTTTATACGATCTTGTTATGGAAGCAATAAAAGCGACGGACTGCATAATAAAGGTCCATATACAAGTGGCAATATAAAGTGACATTCTTTTGCATTAATATTTTGTGCATCCAACCATAAAAGCGCATGACAACCTCTGCTTCCCTCTGCGAAGGGCCTATCTTTTACTTTATGTCTTTTACTTTATGCAAGAGTCAAGGTGATCTTCACCTTTCCCTTTTTCATTTTATCCTTTGGCAAGCACCTCGTGTTGGAAAGATCCTTATATATATATCCAATTGGATGTAAGTTAGCATGAAATATTATTGTTGACATCACCCAAAGGTGAATACGTTGGGAGGCAACACTATAAGCCCCTATCTTTCTCAGTGTCCGATTAAAACTTCATAACCATTAGTATTGCGTGAGTGTTAGCAATCATGGAAGACTATATGATAGTTGAGTGTGTGAAGTTTGCTAAATCAAAGCTCTGACATAGACCCTTCCTGAAAATTATATGAATTGCAATTGTTTGATGACTGAGAACATAGTTTGCTAGTTTTCAAGAAAGTTTATGGTCTATGCTTTAACATGTGAATTGCTTGTTACTTGTTCGTGAGAAGTTTTATGAGATGAACTACTGTTATGACATATAATCATGATAGAAAAGGTAATTGAAATTATCATTGATCAAACTTTTGCACCTTCTAGCGTTCACACTTCATAAATTCTTTCTTTATCATTTACCTACTCGAGGACGAGTAGGAATTAAGCTTGGGGATGCTGATACGTCTCCAACGTATCTATAATTTATGAAGCATTCATGCTATTTTATTATCTGTTTTGAATGATTACGGGCTTTATTATACACTTTTATATTACTTTTGGGACTAACCTACTAACCGGAGGCCCAACCCATATTGCTGTTTTATTGCCTGTTTCAGTATTTCGAAGAAAAGGAATATCAAACGGAGTCCAAACGGAATGAAACCTTCGGGAGCGTGATTTTTGGAAAGGATATGATCCGGGAGACTTGGAGTTCAAGCCAGGGAAGGTTCGAGGAGGCCAGGAGATAGGAGGGCGCTCCCACCCCCCGGGTGTGCCCCCTGTCTCATGGGCCCCTCGAGGCTCCCCCGACCGACTTCTTTCGCCTATATATTCCCATATTACCCTAAAAACATCGAAGACAACAATAGATCGGGAGTTCCACCGCTGCAAGCCTCTGTAGCCACCAAAAACCTCTCGGGAGCCCGTTCTGGCACCCTGTCGGATGGGGAATCCATCACCGGTGGCCATCTTCTTCATCCCGGCGCTACCCATGACGAGGAGGGAGTAGTTCACCCTCGAGGCTGAGGGTATGTACCAGTAGCTATCTGTTTGATCTCTCTCTCTCTCTCTCTCGTGTTCTCTCTATGGCACGATCTTGATGTATCGCGAGCTTTGCTATTATAGTTGGATCTTATGATGTTTCTCCCCCTCTACACTCTTGTGATGAATTGAGTTTTCCTCTTGAAGTTATCTTATTGGATTGAGTCTTTAAGGATTTGAGAACACTTGATGTATGTCTTGCCGTGTTTATCTGTGGTGATAATGGGATATCACGTGATTCACTTGATGTATGTTTTGGTGATCAACTTGCGGGTTCCGCCCATGAACTTATGCATAGGGGTTGACACACGTTTTCGTCTTGACTCTCCGGTAGAAACTTTGGGGCACTCTTTGAAGTACTTTGTGTTGGTTGAATAGATGAATCTAAGATTGTGTGATGCATATCGTATAATCATGCCCACAGATACTTGAGGTGACAATGGAGTATCTAGGTGACATTAGGGTTTTGGTTGATTTGTGTCTTAAGGTGTTATTCTAGTACGATCTCTTGAATAGATCGATCCGAAAGAATAACTTTGAGGTGGTTTCGTACCCTACCATAATCTCTTCGTTTGTTCTCCGCTATTAGTGGCTTTGGAGTGACTCTTTGTTGCATGTTGAGGGATAGTTATATGATCCAATTATGTTATTATTGTTGAGAGAACTTGCACTAGTGAAAGTATGAACCCTATGCCTTGTTTCCTACCATTGCAATACCGTTTACGCTCACTTTTATCATTAGTTACCTTGCTGTTTTTATATTTTTAGATTACAAAAACCTATATCTACTATCCATATTGCACTTGTATCACCATCTCTTCGCCAAACTAGTGCACCTATACAATTCACCATTGTATTGGGTGTGTTGGGGACACAAGAGACTCTTTGTTATTTGGTTGCAGGGTTGTTAGAGAGAGACCATCTTCATCCTACGCCTCCTACGGATTGATAAACCTTAGGTCATCCACTTGAGGGAAATTTGCTACTGTCCTACAAACCTCTGCACTTGGAGGCCCAAGAACGTCTACAAGAAGAAGGTTGTGTAGTAGACATCAATAGACCGTTACAAAACATGAAAGAACCGAAAGGAAAGGGGAACTGGGCAAAGCGAAAGGCATGGTTCAATCTTGGAAGGCCAGGTATGAAGGAAATTATTTTGTGGGTGAAAATGCAGTTGATGTTCCCGGATGGGTATGCAGCAAATCTAAAGAGGGGAGCAAGTCTTCAAAAATTGAAAATATTTGGTCTAAAAAGTCATGATTGGCACATATGGATTGAGCGGATAATGCCGGTGATATTGCGTGGCTTCATCCCTGAGGATGAATGGCTAGTACTGGCAGAGCTGAGCTATTTCTTCCGTGTTATTTGTGCGAAAGAACTATCGCCTGGGCTCCTAGAAGAAATGGAACAGTTGGCGCCGGAGTTGATCTGCAAGTTAGAGATGATCTTTCCGCCAAGCTTCTTTAATCCAATGCAACACTTGATTTTACATCTCCCGATCGAGGCACGATTGGGGGGCCCCGTGCAAAATCGTTGGTGCTACTCAACTAAGAGGATGCAGAAGACGCTTCGAGCAAAATGTAAAAATAAACGTAGAATAGAAGCATCGATGGCGTAGGCATTCATCACTGAGGAGGCGGCAAACTTCGTGACAGCACACTACGAAACCAAAAATCGTCATTCGCATAATCCGAAGCCTCGGTACAATGCCGACGAGCCTAAAAAGGGTGGATCCAACCTCAGCCTATTCAAAGGGAATCTCGCACCAGCCAGTGGTTGGAAACCAGTATCATTGGATGTTAAAGAATGGCGGACCATTTCGCTGTATCTCTTCAACAACCTAACAGGAGTGTGGCCGTACATCGAGTAAGATCTGGTACATTGTTTCGCAACTTCTAATTCCTTTGAACTCCTCTTATTCCTGGATATTTGATGCAGTCAATACGTCACCATATTCTCGTATGGAGCGGTGATCCAAAAGGATTCCGTCGAAGAGTATGAGCTTCTGGCAAAGCAAGGAGCTGAATATCCCGGTTTGATCTCTTGGTTCAAAAAAACCGTAATTTCCATTAGACCCTTTCATATCTTTGGCTAATTTGCGACTAATGCAACAATCCTTTTGTATTAAACTTGTAGGCTAATTCAGAGATTATGGATGCCGAATTGAGACAAGTAGCTAATGGTTTTGACTATAAGGTCCGTTCATTTGACAAATATGACATCAACGGTATCACTTTCGTACCTATGGCAAAGAGCTATCTATGGCCGATCGAAAGTCTACAAATTGTTGTGTCTCTGCTATCGGTGAAGGAGGTATCGAGTATTATGGAAGAGTTGAAGCAATTTATGAACTTCAATTCTATGGTGAAAACCCACCAAACGTCGTAGTCTTCAGATGTTATTGGTTCCAGCCGAGGGAGACTAGAAGGACTCATGAACATATAGGGCTAGTCGAAATCAAACAAAGAACCCATTTGGATGTTCCCGATGTCTATATTACGGCTCAACAGGCAACCTAAGTTTTCTATCTACCTTGGGCCTATCAAAGTGATCCAAATATCAGTGGTTCGGATGTCGTTTATGAAGTGTCGCCACGTGTTAGACCACCTCCCCCCAATGAAGAGGATTATGAACCTCACATTAACCAGGACACATGATGAAGGAGAATTCTTCCAAGAAACATGTCTTTCCAAAAAACGTTTCAAGAACCGCTCTACTCCACCCCAGAACATTGAAGTAGACAACAATAGTGAATCCGACTTCACCCCTGAGCCAGAACAAGAAGAGACGGAAGAAGAAGAAGTTACTGCTGCAGATGACCTGTCAATGCTTGAACGATTACGTAAAGGTGGCCTTCCACATGATGGTGCATTTATTAATGATGATGATGAGCATGTCATCACCGATAGTGAAGATGATGATGCATTTATTAATGATGATGATGAGCACGTCATTATCGATAGTGATTATTAGGTATTCAAATTTTTATGTTGTACTTGATTTATATAGTTATTTGTATGATTGTATGATTTATATAGTTGGTATGTATAATTTTCTTACTTTGTATGATTGCTTCTTATACATAGTGCCATGGTCTTGATGTCCGTCCCCGTCGGCCCTCACCCGCTTTATGATACAGATGTGGTAAATCCTCTTTCATAACTATTTGTTGCATTTCACATTTATGACAATTATGGCCAACAAGTTGACTGATACGTATCCAACGTATCTATAATTTTTGATTGTTCCATGCTATTATATTACCCCTTCTGGATGTTTATGGGCTTCATTTTACACATTTATATCATTTTTGGGACTAACCTACTAACCGGAGGCCCAGCCCATATTGCTGTTTTATTGCCTGTTTCAGTATTTCGAAGAAATGGAATATCAAACGGAGTCCAAACGGAATGAAACCTTCGGCAAAGTTATTTTTTTTTGGAAGAATATGATCCGGGAGACTTGGAGTCCACGTCAGAAGATCCTCGAGGAGGCCACGAGATAGGAGGGCGCGCCCCCCTTATAGGGTGGCGCCCCCTATCTCGTGGGCCCCTCGAGCACCTCCCGACTGACTTCTTTCGCCTATATATCCCTACGTACCCTAAAACCATCAAAAATCAAGATAGATCGGGAGTTCCGCCGCCGCAAGCCTCTATAGCCACCAAAAACCTCTTGGGAGCCCGTTCCGGCACCCTGCCGGAGGGGGAATCCATCACCGGTGGCCATCTTCATCATCCCGGCGCTCTCCATGACAAGGAGGGAGTAGTTCACCCTCGGGGCTGAGGGTATGTACCGGTAGCTATGTGTTTGATCTCTCTCTCTCTCTCTCTCTCTCTCTCTCTCGTGTTCTCTCTCGTGTTCCCTCTATGGCACGATCTTGATGTATCGCGAGCTTTGCTATTATAGTTGGATCTTATGATGTTTCTCCCCCCTCTACTCTCTTGTGATGAATTGAGTTTCCCTCTTGAAGTTATCATATTGGATTGAGTCTTTATTTGAGAACACTTGATGTATGTATTGCCGTGTTTATCTGTGGTGACAATGGGATATCACGTGCCACTTGATGTATGTTTTGGTGACCAACTTGTGGGTTCCGCCCATGAACCTATGCATAGGGGTTGGCACACGTTCTTGACTCTCCGGTAGAAACTTTGGGGCACTCTTTGAAGTACTTTTATGTTGGTTGGATGAATCTGAGATTGTGTGATGCATATCGTATAATCATGCCCACGGATACTTGAGGTGACAATGGAGTATCTAGGTGACATTAGGGTTTTGGTTGATTTGTGTCTTAAGGTGTTATTCTAGTACGAACTCTGAATAGATTGATCTGAAAGAATAACTTTGAGGTGGTTTCGTACCCTACCATAATCTCTACGTTTGTTCTCCGCTATTAGTGGCTTTGGAGTGACTCTTTGTTGCATGTTGAGGGCTTGTTATATGATCTATCTATGTTATTATTGTTGAGAGAACTTGCACTAGTGAAAGTATGAACCCTAGGCCTTGTTTCCTACCATTGCAATACCGTTTACGCTCACTTTTATTATTAGTTACCTTGCTGTTTTTATATTTCCAGATTACAAATACCTATATCTACTATCCATATTGCACTTGTATCACCATCTCTTCGCCGAACTAGTGCACCTATACAATTTGCCATTGTATTGGGTGTGTTGGGGGACACAAGAGACTTTTTGTTATTTGGTTGCAGGGTTGTTTGAGAGAGACCATCTTCATCCTACACCTCCTACGGATTGATAAACCTTAGGTCATCCACTTGAGGGAAATTTGCTACTGTCCTACAAACCTGTGCACTTGCAGGCCCAACAACGTCTACAAGAAGAAGGTTGTGTAGTAGACATCAAGCTCTTTTCTGGCGCCGTTGCCGGGGAGGCTAGGTAAAGGGCACTCACTCACACCCCGTCAACTAAGCTCTTTTCTGGCGCCGTTGCCCGGGAGGTGAGTGCTTGAAGGTATATCTTTAGATCTTGCAATCGAATCTTTTTGTTTCTTGTTTTATCACTAGTTCAGTTTATAAAAGAAAACTAAAAAAATGGAATTGAGTTTGTCTCATACGCTTCGTCTTTTTAATATCTTTCATGAGAATGATGGAAAGGAAAATTGTGCTCAAGTGCTAGAAGAAGAATGCATTAAAATGCTTGGTACTAGATCTTTGTATGATGAGCATGATTGCAATGTTGTTAGTATGAATTCCTTGAATATCCATGATGCTAATGATATGCAAAGCCACAAGCTTGGGGAAGATATGTTTTATGAATATGATATATTTTGTCCCCCAAGCTTTGATGAGCAAATTTATTTTGATGATAGCATGCTCTCCTATTTATGATGATTATATTGATGAAAGTGGGTTTGGAAGAGTGTCAACTTTAGAAAGTAGTGATCCCACTATTTTGGAGGATGTTGAATCTTATTGCGATAAATGTGAAAGTGGATTTGGAAGAGTGTCAACTTTATTTAGTGATGATTCCACTATTTTGGAAGAGGTTCCAATTGATTATGAGAACAAAGTTGCTATCTATGATGATTATTGTGATGACTTGTATGCTATTAGGAATAATGATAACCATGAAACTTGTCATCATGATTTTAGTTTTCAATTGGATTATGCCTCACATGACAATTATTTTGTTGAGTTTGCTCCCACTACTATTCATGAGAAGAATTTTGCTTATGTGGAGAGTAGTAAAAATTCTATGCTTGTAGATCATGAAAAGAATGCTTTAGGTGCTGGTAATATTGTTGAATTCATTCATGATGCTACTGAAAATTATTATGAGGGAGGAATATATGCTTGTAGGAATTGTAATAATATTATGTTTCCTCTCTATGTGCTTAAAATCTTCAAACTATGCTTGTTTTACCTTCCTATGCTTGTTGATTATTGTTACCATAAGTTGTTTGCTCACAAAATCCCTATGCATAGGAAGTGGGTTAGACTTAAATGTGCTAGTCATGTGCTTCATGATGCTCCCGTTATGTTTCAATTCTTATCTTTTATGTGAACATCATTGTCATCATCATGCCTAGCTAGAAAGGCATTAAAGAAAAGCGCTTGTTGGGAGACAACCCAATATTTATCCTTTACTATTTTTGTGTGTACACATGATTATGCTACTGTAGTAATCATGTTTTATAGCTTTTATTTCAATAAAGTGCCAAGTAAGACCTTTAGGATAGCTTACGGTGATAGTTGTGTTGATCCTGCTAAGAATCAGAAACTTTTACACCCAGTATATTAGTTTTGTTAATTCACAGAAACGTTCTTATGACCTGATTCTTTTTGCTCTGGATTTCTACACAAGTTTCTTAGTCCTTCCTAATTTGGTAGGATGTTTGGAGTTCCAGAAGTATACGTATGATACATATTACTACAGACTGTTCTGTTTTTGACAGATTCTGTTTTCTGTGTGTTGTTTGCTTATTTTGATGAATCTATGAGTAGTATCGGAGTGTATGAGCCATAGATAAGTTGAATTACAGTATATGTTACACCAATATGAATTTAGAATGAGTTCATTACAGTACCTAAGTGGTGGTTTTATTTTCTTATACTAATGGAGCTTACGAGTTTTCTGTTGAGTTTTGTGTTGTGGAGTTTTCAAGTTTTGGGTAAGGATTCGATGGACTATGGAATAAGGAGTGGCAAGATCCTAAGCTTGGGGATTCCCAAGGCACCCCAAGGTAATATTCAAGAATAGCCAAAAGCCTAAGCTTGGGGATGCCCCGGAAGGCATCCCCTCTTTCGTCTTCGTTCATCGGTAACTTTACTTGGAGCTATATTTTTATTCACCACATGATATGTGTTTTGCTTCGAGCGTCATTTTATTTTGTTAGTATTTGCTTTATGTTATTAAGATTAATGTTTTGCTTCTTTAGTCAAGGATAGCCTTTACCATGCTTATTTTGCTAGTATACATGTTGCTGTTTGAAAACAGAAAGTTTACCGCTGTTGCAAAAATTCCCTAGAAAATTCAGAGAATGGTATAATGTTTAAACCTTTTGCATAATGAGATTTGATAAATTTAATACAGTGGGAATTTTATTTCATAATTTTTGTAGTTAGGGAAGTATGGATACTCTTGTGTTCTTTACAGACTATACTGTTTTGGCAGATTGCTGTTATGGTTGCATTGTTTGCATATGTTTGCTTTTTAATGATTCTATTTGAGGATAGGAGTATTAAATATGCAGAGGCATTTAGTATTCAATGTTGAATAATTATTTTAGTGATTTGTTACAGTAGAGAATGATAAGGTTTTGCATTGGTTTATACTAACCTATCTCACGAGTTCTTGTTGAGTTTGGTGTGGATGAAGCTTTTGAGAAATGGAGAAACCATGATATGAGAGGAATTAAGGAGACACAAAAGTTCAAGCTTGGGTATGCCCAAGGCACCCCAAGATAATATTTCAAGAAGTCTCAAGCATCTAAGCTTGGGGATGCCCCGATAGGCATCCCACCTTTCTTCTTCAACAACTACCGGTTAGTATCGGTTGAGCCTAAGTTTTTGCTTCTTCACATGAGTTGTGCTATCCTTGCAATGTCATTTTATTTTGTTTTGCTTGCTGTTTGAATACAATACCAAGATCTTAAATTCTTTAATGATAGAGAGTCTTCATATAGTTGCACAATTATTCGACTACTCATTGATCTTCACTTATATCTTTTTGGAGTAGTTTGTCGTTTGCTCTAGTGCTTCACTTATATCTTTTAGAGCACGGCGGTGGTTATATTTTGTAGAAATTTCTCGTCTCTCATGATTCACTTATATCTTTTTGAGAGTCTTTTAGAACAGCATGGTATTTGCTATGATCTTAAAAGTTGGTCCTAGAATGATGAGCATCCAAGTTGGGTATAATAAGAACTATCATAGAAAGTGAATTGGATGCTATGATCAACTTGATGCTTGATAATTGTTTTGAGATATGAAGGTAGTGATATTAAAGCCATGCTAGTTGGGTGATTATGAATTTAAAGAATGCCTATGTTAAAGTTTGTGATTCCCGTAACATGCACGTATGGTGAACCGCTTTGTGATGAAGCTGGAGCACAATTTTATTTATTGATTGTCTTCCTTATGAGTGGCGGTCGGGGACGAGCGATGGTCTTTTCCTACCAATCTATCCCCCTAGGAGCATGCACGTAGTGCTTTGATTTTTGATGACTTCTAAATTTTTGCAACAAGTATATGAGTTCTTTTGATTAATGTTGAGTCCATGGATTATACGCACTCCTTCACCCTTCCACCATTGCTAGCCTCTCTTGTACCATGCAACTTTCGCCGGTACCATATACCCACCATTTACCTTCCTCAAAACAGCCACCATACGTACCTATTATGGCATTTCCATAGCCATTCCAAGATATATTGCCATGCAACTTTCCACCGTTCCGTTCATATGACATGAATTACTTTTGTCATATTGCTTTTTGCATGATCATGTAGTTGACATTGTATTTGTGGCAAGGCCACCTTCATAATTTTCATACATGTCGCTCTTGATTCATTGCATATCCCAGTACACCGCCGGAGGCATTCATATAGAGTCGTATCTTGTTCTAGCTTTGAGTTGTAAATCCATAAAAGTGTGATGATCTTCATTATTAGAGCATTGTCCTAGTAAGGAAAGGATGATGAAGACTATGATTCCCCCACAAGTCGGGATGAGACTTCGGACTTTACAAATAGAAAAAAAGAGAAAGGCCAAAAAGAAAAAAAGAGGGAAGGCCAAAGAAAAGAAAAAAAAGAAAAAGAAAAAGAAAATAAAAATAAAAAAATAAAATGAGAGAAAAAGAGAGAAGGGACAATGCTACTATATCCTTTTCCACACTTGTGCTTCAAAATAACACCATGATCTTCATGTTAGAGAGTCTCATATGTTGTCACTTTCATATACTAGTGGGAATTTTTCATTATAGAACTTGGCTTGTATATTCCAATGATGGGCTTCCTCAAAATGCCCTAGGTCTTCGTGAGCAAGAAAGTTGGATGCACCCCACTTAGTTTCTTTTGTTGAGCTTTCATATATTTATAGCTCTAGTGCATCCGTTGCATGGAAATCCCTACTCACTCACATTGATATCTATTAATGGGCATCTCCATAGCCCATTGATACGCCTAGTTGATGTGAGACTATCTTCTCATTTTTGTCTTCTCCACAACCACCATTCTATTCCACATATAGTGCTATGTCCATGGCTCACGCTCATGTATTGCGTGAAAGTTGAAAAAGTTTGAGATTATTAAAGTATGAAACAATTGCTTGGCTTGTCATCGGGGTTGTGCATGATTAAATACTTTGTGTGATGAAAATAGAGCTTAGCCAGACTATAAGATTTTGTAGGGATAACTTTCTTTAGCCATGTTATTTTGAGAATACATGATTACTTTGATTAGTATGCTTGAAGTGTTACTATTTCTTATGTCAATATGAACTTTTATTTTGTATTCATTTGGATCTGAACATTCATGCCACAATAAAGAAAATTACATTGAGAATTATGCTCGGTAGCATTCCACATCAAAAATTCTGTTTTTATCATTTACCTACTCGAGGACGAGCAGGAATTAAGCTTGGGGATGCTTGATATGTCTCCAATGTATCTATAATTTTCTATTGTTCCATGCTATTATATTACCCCTTTTGGATGTTTATGGGATTTATTTTACACATTTATATCATTTTTGGGACTAACCTACTAACCGGAGGCCCAACCCATATTGCTGTTTTATTGCCTGTTTCAGTATTTCGAAGAAAAGGAATATCAAACGGAGTCCAAACGGAATGAAACCTTCGGCAAAGTTATTTTTTGGAAGAATATCATCCGGGAGACTTGGAGTCCACGTCAGAAGATCGTCGAGGAGGCCACGAGATAGGAGGGTGCGCCCCCCTTACAGGGTGGCGTCTCCCTATCTCGTGGGCCCCTCGAGCACCTCCCGACCGACTTCTTTCTCCTATATATCCCTACGTACCCTAAAACCATCAAAAATCAAGATAGATCGGGAGTTCCGCCGCCGCAAGCCTCTGTAGCCACCAAAAACCTCTCGGGAACCCGTTCCGGCACCCTGCCGGAGGGGGAATCCATCACCGGTGGCCATCTTCATCATCCCGGCGCTCTCCATGACAAGGAGGGAGTAGTTCACCCTCGGGGCTAAGGGTATGTACCTGTAGCTATGTGTTTGATCTCTCTCTCTCTCGTGTTCTCTCTCGTGTTCCCTCTATGGCACGATCTTGATGTATCGCGAGCTTTGCTATTATAGTTGGATCTTATGATGTTTCTCCCCCCTCTACTTTCTTGTGATGAATTGAGTTTCCCTCTTGAAGTTATCTTATTGGATTGAGTCTTTATTTGAGAACACTTGATGTATGTCTTGCCATGTTTATCTGTGGTGACAATGGGATATCACGTGCCACTTGATGTATGTTTTGGTGACCAACTTGCGGGTTCCGCCCATGAACCTATGCATAGGGGTTGGCACACGTTCTTGACTCTCCGGTAGAAACTTTGGGGCACTCTTTGAAGTACTTTCATGTTGGTTGGATGAATCCGAGATTGTGTGATGCATATCGTATAATCATGCCCACGGATACTTGAGGTGACAATGGAGTATCTAGGTGACATTGGGGTTTTGGTTGATTTGTGTCTTAAGGTGTTATTCTAGTACGGACTCTGAATAGATTGATCCGAAAGAATAACTTTGAGGTGGTTTCGTACCCTACCATAATCTCTACGTTTGTTCTCCGCTATTAGTGGCTTTGGAGTGACTCTTTGTTGCATGTTGAGGGCTTGTTATATGATCTATCTATGTTATTATTGTTGAGAGAACTTGCACTAGTGAAAGTATGAACCCTAGGCCTTGTTTCCTACCATTGCAATACCGTTTACGCTCACTTTTATTATTAGTTACCTTGCTGTTTTTATATTTTCAGATTACAAATACCTATATCTACTATCCATATTGCACTTGTATCACCATCTCTTCGCCGAACTAGTGCACCTATACAATTTGCCATTGTATTGGGTGTGTTGGGGACACAAGAGACTTTTTGTTATTTGGTTGCAGGGTTGTTTGAGAGAGACCATCTTCATCCTACACCTCCTATGGATTGATAAACCTTAGGTCATCCACTTGAGGGAAATTTGCTACTGTCCTACAAACCTGTGCACTTGCAGGCCCAACAACGTCTACAAGAATAAGGTTATGTAGTAGACATCATTGACATAGAGATATTTTAATCTAGGAGGTATGTGAACCGGAATTTGAAACCGACCCTCTTGTCGAGAAGTTAAATTTAGTTGAAAAAGAAAATGAGTATTTGAAAGAAAAAAATTAAAAGAACTGAAGAAAGAAGATGACATTGGAGTTGTATGTTGCCGATGTCATCGATGATCATAAGATGAAGATGAATGTAATGCGCTTGAAGATGGATGCAATGCGCCTGAAGCTTAAGAAGATTGGAAAATATGCCATTGATAATGAAGCTTGGTATTATTATGCCATTGGAACAATTGTTACCTTAGTTGCGATCTTCATCACATTTGTTGTGATGAGGGTAAGTTTTCTCTACTGCTTTGCTTTACAAATGGATACTTAGCTTATTTTCCTCCTAAATGGCATAATTACCTAAGTTAGATAAAAGAATGAGCTATACTTAGCTTATTCATTTCATTTATGACATACTTAGCATACTTAGGTAAAAAATTGCATGATAATCTCTGTTACCTCCAAAATGATATAGACTTAGCTTATTTTCCTTGGAAATGACATAATAACCTTACTAAGCTCCAAAATGACCTATTTACCTAGGTTAGCTCTAAAATGACCTACACTTAGCATTTTTCCTAGCTTAGCAATAAAATGGCATTTTTACCTACCTTAGTTAGAAGAACAAGAAGATAAAGAAGAGGATCGGAGAAAAAGAAAGAGAGAGAAAAAATCTTCTTCTTCTTCTTCTTCTTCTAACTAGTCTTCTTCTTCTTCTTCTTCTTCTTCTTCTTCTTCTTCTTCTTCTAACTTTCGTCTTTCCCAATTTGCAGATTTGCTTTACATGAGGAAGCTTGGATTCATGGAGTGTACTATTCTTCTGGTGCTTCCTTGTTGTTTATGAAAACTTGTTTGGATATGTATGTCTATATGGATATGTTGTTGGAAACTTGTTTCTGGTTATGTATATATGGATATGTTGGACTTTGTTGAACTATGTTGTTGGATTTGATGAAATATGTTGTTGGACATGCTGTTGGATATGTATGCATGTATATCTGTGTTTGAAACCATGTCTAATTAATTAGATTTAAATAAAAACAGGGGATATATAGCCTCTTTGCCGTGTGCTAGCGGACGGCTAAGAGCTTTGTCGTCTGCTAGCAGACGGCAAAGAGGACACGTGTCAGTCACCTGTGCAAACTGGGAACACTGGCTGCCTATTTGGTCATTTTGCCGTGTGCTAGCGGATGGCAAAGTGACCAAATAGGCCTGGCAAACAGGGCCATCTATGTCGTCTAATGGCAGACGACATAGCTGGCCACGTGGCAGCTTCCCAGTGCTGGCCTAGCTAAGCTCTTTGTCATTCGTCAGCGGACGGCAAAGAGCATTGTTAACCCCCTAACGGATCTCATCCCACACCACTGCCATCCATTCTCTTTGTCGTCTGCTGGCCTCAGATGGCGGACGGCACAATCCTTTGCCGCCCGTTTCTGCAAAGCGGACGACAAAGAAGGTCTTCGCTAGCACATGTTCAGACGGATAGTTTGCCATCCGCCGGCTGACAACAAAGGAATTTGCCGTCCGTGATCTGTGCCTTTGCCGTCCGCCATGGCGGACGGCAAAGAAGCTGATTCTAGTAGTGATAGTGGATACTAGGGATCAAACCCTAACAAAACTAACTCAACTACATGATAAATCTCATCCAACCCATCACCTTCCAGCAAGCCTACGATGGAATTACTCACGCACGGCGGCGAGCATCACGAAATTGGTGATGGAGGAAGGTTGATGATGATGACAGCGACATATTCCCCTCTCCGGAGCCCCAAACGGACTCCAGATCAGCCCTCCCAAGAGAGATTAGGGCTTGGCGGTGGCTCCGTACCGTAAAACGCGATGAATCATTCTCTCTGATTTTTTTTCTTCCCGAATGTGAATATATATAGTTGGAGTTGAGGTCGGTGGAGCTCCAGGGGGCCCACGAGGCAGGGGGGCGTGCCGAGGGGGGGTAGGCACGCCCCCACCCTCGTGGACAGGGTGTGGGCCCCCTGGTCTTGATTCTTTCTCCAGTATTTTTTATATATTCAAAAAATATTCTCCGTGAAGTTTCAGGTCATTCCGAGTAATTTTATTTCTGCACAAAAATAACACCATGGCAATTCTGCTAAAAACAACGTCAGTCTGGGTTAGTTCCATTCAAATCATGCAAGTTAGAGTCCAAAACAAGGGCAAAAGTGTTTGGAAAAGTAGATACGATGGAGACGTATCGTGGGGGGGGGGAGGGAGAGTTCAGTGAGAGAACAACACTCCCCCTATGTCCATGCTTACACCTAAACAAGACATCACGATGAGTATGGTGGGGTGCAAGGGTTCAAGCCACATTGCTCGAATCAATGATATTTAGCTCATGCCTTAACTCGCAAAATCTTGCTTCATCCAAGGGCTTCGTGAAGATATCTGCAAGGTTATCATGAGTATTGACATAGTTGAGCTCGATCTCCCCTCGCCTAATGTGATCCCGAATGAAGTGATACCGAATCTCAATATGCTTCGTCTTGAAGTATTGCACCGGGTTGAGAGAAATCTTGATGGCACTTTTATTGTCACACCAAAGAGGCACTTTGTCACAAATGACACCGTAATCCTTTAAAGTTTGCCTCATCCATAGAAGTTGTGCACAACAACTACCGACGGCCACATACTCCGCTTCGGTGGACGAGAGAGACACACAACTTTGCTACTTAGAAGACCAACTCACCAAAGAACAACCAAGGAATTGGCACCCTTCGGAAGTTGACTTCCTATCCACTTTGTCTCCCGCCCAATTCGAGTCTGAAAAGTCCACAAGGTTGAAGTTAGCTCCTCTTGGGTACCATAAGCCAAAGTTTGGGGTATTAGCCAAATATCGAAAGATTCGCTTGACCGCCACAAAGTGGCTTTCCTTAGCTGTGGCTTGAAACCGTGCACAAATTCCCACACTCAACATGATATCCGGTCTAGATGCACAAAGGTAAAGCAAGGAGCCAATCATGGAGCGATATACCTTTTGATCCACCACTTTACCATTGGGATCTATGTAAAGTTGGCATTTGACGGGCATTGGAGTGGAAGCCGGCTTGACATCACTTAGCTTGAATCTCTTGAGCATGTCTTGAGTGTATTTGGCTTGGTTGATGGAGGTTCCTTCTCTTCTTTGCTTGACTTCGAACCCGAGAAAGAACTTCAACTCTCCCATCATGGACATCTTGAACTTTGAGGTCATGAGAGCGGCAAATTCCTCATTGAAAGCTTTGTTAGGGGAACCAAAGATAATATCATCAACATATAGTTGGCACACAAACAACTCCCCTTTGACCTTCTTAGTAAAAAGAGTGGGGTCAATTTCCCAATTTCAAACCCACGATCTTACAAAAACTCGGTAAGGTGGTCATACCATGCACGTGGGGCTTGTTTAAGGCCATAGAGTGCCTTATAGAGTTGGTACACATGATCGGGGAAATAGGGATCCTCGAACCCGGGGGGTTGTTTGACATACACCAACTCATTAATAGGACCATTAAGAAAAGCACTCTTCACATCCATTTGTTGCAACTTGAAGTTGTGATGAGAAGCATAAGCAATCAACAAATGAATAGATTTAAGGCGAGCAACGGGAGCAAAGGTTTCACCATAGTCGATACCCTCGACTTGGGAGTAGCCTTGTGCTACCAAACGAGCCTTGTTGCGAATGATAATTCCATGATCATCTTGCTTGTTCTTGAATATCCACTTGGTTCCAATGACATTATGGTTCCCCATTGGCCTTGGCACCAATCTCCACACCTTGTTGTTCTCGAAGTTGTTGAGTTCTTCATGCATGGCATTAAGACAATTTGGATCCTCGAGCGCCTCATAGACCTTTTGGGGTTCAACACAGGAAACAAACGCGTGATGTTCATAATAGTTTGCTAATTGTCTACGAGTGCTTACCCCCTTTCTTAAGCTTCCAAGCACATTTGTCATGAGATGATCTTTGGTAGTGAGCTTGGATGCAATCTTATCGGCATGATGCTCCAATTCCTCCTTAGGAGTGAGTTGAGGAGCGGAAACTTGATCATCTTGAGCGTCGTCTTGAGCTTGTTCTTGATCTTGAGCTTGCTCTTGATCTTGAACTTGATCGGTGGTGAGAACTTGACCTTGGGCATCACTTGGTGGTTCACCACCATCTTGTGGTTGATCTTGCCCTTGATCTTGTTCATTTGGTTGAGGGCCTTCACTTTGTTCTTCGGAAGCGTGTGGGTCTTGGGTTGGTGATGGTTCCACTTGAGTGGAGCATTGTCCTTCTCCTTCAGCCACAAGGGGTTCCTCAATGGGTAGGATATGACCAACACCCATTCTTCTTATGGCTTGAGGAGGAATTTCATCACCTACATAACAAGTACCACTTTGCTCCAGTTGGGAGCCGTTATTCTCATTAAACTCTACGTTACACGTCTCCTCAATAAGTCCCGTGGACTTATTGAGGACACGGTAAGCATGAGAGTTTATAGCATAACCAACAAATATGCCCTCATGAGCTCTAGCCTCAAATTTAGACAGACGAACACCTCTCTTGAGAATGAAACACTTACACACGAACACCCAGAAGTACTTGAGGTTGGGCTTGTTACCGGTGAGTATCTCATATGGAGTCTTGTTCAAGCCTTTGTAGAGATAGAGCTGATTGGATGCATGACAAGTGGTGTTGATGGCTTCGGCCCAAAAGTTGTATGGAGACTTGAACTCCGCCATCATGGTCCTTGCTGCATCCATCAACGTCTGGTTCTTCCTCTCTGCTACACCATTTTGTTGAGGGGTGCAAGGTGCGGAATATTGATGCTTGATCCCCTCATCACTAAGATACTCATCCAAGATGTAGTTCTTGAACTCGGTGCCGTTGTCACTTCTTATAGTCAAGATCTTTGCATCGTGTTGGCGTAGAGCTTCATTTGCAAAGTCGATGACGGTTTGTTGGCTCTCACTCTTCCTCTTGAAGAAATATACCCAAGTGTATCTTGAATAATCATCCACAATCACCAAGCAATACTTTCTACCCCCAAGACTATCAAAGGATGGAGGTCCAAAGAGATCCAAGTGAAGGAGCTCCAAGGGCCTCTTTGAGTAGATGATAGTCGTGGGAGGGTGAGCCTTCTCATGTAGCTTTCCTTCGATACAAGCACTGCAAGCACAATCTTTGGCAAACTAACATTTGTTAGTCCACGAACATGGTCCCCCTTGAGAATACTTTGAAAAATCTCATATTGACATGGGCTAAACGGCGATGCCAAAGCCATCACACGTCAACTTTAGCCATTAGGCATGTCGCGGTCTTAGTGGGTCGCTCCGAAAAGTTAATCACATAGAGACCATTCTCGACATGCCCAACAAAGGCTACTTTAAGAGTCTTGCTCCACAAGAGGGCCATGGTATCAATATCAAATAAAGTGGAAAAGCCCATGAGTGCAAGTTGACGAACAGAAAGTAAGTTGTATACAAGGGACTCAACAAGCATGACTTTCTCGATCGTGAGATCATGAGAAATGACAACCTTGCCAAGACCCAATACCTTAGAAGACGAGGCATCACCCCACTCGACATTGGTGGGCATAGATGAAATCTTGTGCACATCCACCACCAAGTCCTTGCTTTCGGTCATATAATTTGTGGCTCCACTATCGAGCAACCATGATCCCCCACCGGAAGCAAACACCTAGAAGAGATCAATGCTTGGTTTTAGGTACCCATTTTGTAATGGTTCCTTTGATGTTACTAACAAGGGTCTTAGGAACCCAAATAGACCATTCAATGTACTCATAAGGATAACCAACAAATTTAGCATAAACATGCCCATCACTAGCCCGGCACAACACATAAGAAGGGTTAAAGTCGTTGGCTTTGTTGGAAGGAGTGGCATTGCCCTTCTTGACACCACCGTCCTTCTCATTGTTCTTATTCTCCTTAGAAGCACCCTCTCCCTCCCTCACAAAAGTTTGCTTGAGAGGAGGAGGTCGCTTGGCCTTGTCATTCTTCTTCTTGTTCTTGGACTTGGGTGCAAACCCAATTCCCTCCTTGGCCACAACTTCCTTTTGATTGCTCAAAATGTCGTTGAGGTTCTTCTCACCTTGTATGCAAGACACAAGGCCTTCCTCAAGTTGCTCCTTCAACTTAGCATTTTCTTCCACAAGATGCACATGCTCACAACACGGGTTAGTAGCATTTGCATTATCAATTAACACCATATGAGGAAAAGTTGCTTTTTCCTTGGCTAGCTTCACTTGGAGTTGATCATGAGACTCTTTGAGGTTAGCATGAGCACCCTTCAAGGCCTTGTGAGCCTTGTCAAGTATATCAAACTCCTCCTTGAGTCTAGCAAGGTCAATCCCAAGTTTGGCCTTCTCGGAATTGAGCACACGAGATGCAACAAGAGCATGATCAAGATCTTTCTTTAATTTAGCATGTTCATCATTGTGTGAATCCTCAAGAGCCAAACTATGACCACGCTCTTCCTCAAGCGCATTAGAGAGATCCGATATCTCATTGGCATAGTCACGACTATGCCCTTCCATCTTAGAGATGGTGTCTTCGTGAGCCTCGATCATGTTAGTGGCTTCACCAAGTTGTTCCCAGAGAGCAACAAAGTGCTTCTTGGATTTACCCTTCAGCTTACTCATAAAGGACTCAAATTCATTTTCTTCCTCATTGGACCCCTCACTTTCATCAATGAAATCCATCAAGGAAGGATTAGTAGTGATGGTGGTTTTGATGTTGGGGGTTACCTTGTTGGTGGCTTCGGCCATGAGGCACTTGGCGGTGATGTTCTCGTTGGGTGAGTCGAAAAGGGACACCCGAGGAGTTGTTGCAATGGCAACAGAGGCCATGTCAACCGTCTCACTGTCTTCATCATCATCCTCATTATACTCTTCTTGTGTCACCAACCCTTTGGGAGGAGTCTTGTTGGTGAAGTTGTTCTTGTTGGGGAAGGACTTGGCCTTGTCTTTTCGGATGAGCTTGCCACCATTGTCTTCCCTCTTCTCATATGGGCACTCCGCAACAAAGTGGCTCACATTGCCACAATTATAGCAAGACCTCACATGTTGCTTGCCCTTGGCGCCACTTGAGTTGTTCTTGTTATAGTTGGGCCTTGAGTTCTTCTTGCTCCAAAATTGCCTTGAAGCGAGAGCCATGTGCTCATGATAAGCATATTTTGTATCTTCGGGGTTACTCTCCTATTCTTCCTCTTCCTCCTATTCTTCCACACTAACCTTGGCCTTCAAGGCAAGGTTGGGCTTCTTTGCTCTTTGAGAATGCAACACCGCATTATCGGCAGTCTTGTCCAAGATCCTCATCGCCACAAACTTATCCAACACTTCACTTGAGGACAAGGTGTGGAAGTCCGGCCTTTGACGGATGACGGAGGACATGGACTTATGGTAAGGCATCATGGCCTTGAGAAACTTATGCTTGATCCAATTGTCATCTGTATCCTTGCTCCCATGATCTCGGAGTGAGACCACGAGAGTGGTTAATTTCCGGTAAAGCTCACGAGGTTCTTCATCCTCATTCATTGCAACTCATCGGCTTCATCTTGCACCACTTCATAGTTGGAGCGTTGAATGCTTGCGCTTCCCTTGTAAATGGAAACAACATGTTGCCATGCTTCCTTGGCCATGGTGAAAGGTCGGAGATGCGCAATATCTTCGGATGGAATTGCATCTTAGATGATGAAGAGATTATTCTCGTTGAATTGATGATCCGTGGCTCTCTAGGGGTGAAGTTTCTTGGGTCATGCGGATAGAAACCTTGCTCAATTATTCTCCAAAGATTAGTATTAACATGATTTAAATGACGTTTAAAGCGATAGACCCAAGAGTCAAAGTCCTCATTTTTCACAATCTTAGGAGGAGGAACAACATGATTCAAATGAGTGGAGGGAACCGGTCCTCCATAAGTAAGTGGAGGTTCAACATGGGCATAGATGCCATTTCCACTTCTACCACTAGGTAAAGGAACTTTGTCACTAGTAGCTTCCCCCTTGTCGGAGTTAGCATCAGTCACCTTGTTAGTGGGATCACCCACTTTCATTGGTGCGGTGGATAATTTAAGGCCTTCTAAAAACTTGTTGAACATGCCTTCAACCTCGGTCGTCATGATCAATGTGTCCAAGGCCGCATTGAACTCCGCACGAGAGACTGAGGTTCCCCTCATCGGCCATAGACGAGAACGGATTCACACCAAAGTGCTCCTCCCCACCGTCTATGGTGTCAACCATACTCTTCGGACGGCAAAGTCCTTAATAAAGAGGCGAGGCTCTGATACCAATTGAAAGGATCGATATAGTTGACTAGAGGGGGGGTGGTGAATAGGCAACTAACAATTTTTAACTTTTCTTTACCAATTTAAACTTTGCATCAAAGTAGGTTGTCTAGATATGCAACTAGGTGAGCAACCTATATGATGTGACAACAACAAGCACACAAGCAAGCAAGGGATACAACACAATATAAGGTTGCACAAGTAAAGGTAAGAGATAACCAAGAGTGGAGCCGGTGGAGACGAGGATGTGTTACCGAAGTTCCTTCCCTTTGAGGGGAAGTACGTCTCTGTTGGAGCGGTGTGGAGGCACAATGCTCCCCAAGAAGCCACTAGGGCCACCGTATTCTCCTCACGCCCTCACACAATGCGAGATGCCGTGATTCCACTATTGGTGCCCTTGGAGGTGGCTGTCAGTGTCAAAACCGGCTGATCTCGGGTAGGGGGTCCCGATCTGTGCGTCTTAGGCTGATGGTAACATGAAGCAAGGGACACAATGTTTATCTAGGTTTGGGCCCTCTCGATGGAGGTAAAACCCTACTTCCTTCTTGATTAATATTGATGATATGAGTAGTACAAGAGTAGATCTACCACGAGATCATAGAGGCTAAACCCTAGAAGCTAGCCTATGATGATTATGATTGTAGTTGTGATCGGCCTTCTAAGGACCAACCTCTCTGGTTTATATAGACACCGGAGAGGGCTAGGGTTTACACAGAGTCGGTTACAAGGAAGGAAATACAATATCCGGATCGCCAAGCTTGTCTTCCACGCAAAGGAGAGTCCCATCCAGACACGGAACAGAGTCTTGAGTCTTGTATCTCCACGCTTCAATAGTCCGGACGAAGTATATAGTCCGGCTGTCCGGATACCCCCTAATCCAGGACTCCCTCAGTAGCCCCTGAACCAAGCTTCAATGATGATGAGTCCGGCGCGCAGTCTTGTCTTCGACATTGCAAGGCAGGTTCCTTCTCCGAATACTCCAAAGTAATTATCAAACACTTAAACCATGTCCAGATCTGCGAGATGATTCTCACATACCATCGTAGGGAACATAGCATAAATCTAATCTGCTGGCAACCTTCGTACGTCGTGCCTTTGCATTGTGGCCTGGTCCAACATGAACCGACGTTTCTCGCCCTACCTCGACTCGCGTTGCGAGGCGGTTTTATTGGCACGTCCTGGAGCAAAGATCGTGTTCCTCTTTTTACGGGATCTTCCATCAATATAGGCGGGCGTAACCCCACGACGTTCGTCGGCATGACTCCGTGTGTTTTTAGATAAGTCTCAAGCGGTCACACTGAGGACTCTTGATATTCACCCCCTTTATAAAGGGGCCGAGGCCTATGCCTCTTTTCCACCTCCCTCGTGCCTTCTCGCACCTCGAGTTCTAACACCCGAGACCTAAGCTCCCACACCCCAGATCCTCCAATATGTCCGGATACAACCCTCAAGGCCGGTGGGTGGCCTCCTCGATCCAAGAGGAGGACATTGCGAAGCTTAGGGAGGTTGGATATCTGACCGCCGACATCCAGCACAGGCTTCCTGCTCCAGGGCAGGTCATCCCTACACCAGAGCCCAATGAGAGCGTCGTGTTTGTTCCTCACTTCCTCCGCGGCTTGGGCACCCTCGATCCCTTTGTGAGGGGGCTCATGTTCTATTACGAGTTGGATTTTCATGATCTAGCTCCAGACGCTATCCTCCATATCTTGTCGTTCATCATTGTGTGCGAGGCTTTTCTCCACGTCACTCCACACTTCAGCTTATGGCTCAAGACCTTTAATGTGAAGCCGAAGATGATCGAGGGGTGACATGTGGAGTGCGGAGGTGCCATAATAAGCAGGAACGCCGATGCCCCCTGGCCAGAGGGTTCTTTCCCAAAAGTATCCGATGTATGGCAACGAAGGTGGTTTTATGTCACGGCTCCCAGAGGCACAAAGTGGGTGGCCGCCCCCGAGTTCTGCTTGGGCCCTCCATCACAACTAGCGTCTTGGACCGACATAGGACGGAATTGGGGGCCCGCTGGCGATGTACCAGTACTGCAGAGTCACATCCGGGAGCTTCTTGAGAGGGACATTAACCTTGTCAACATAATGCAAGTGATGTTAATCCGACGGATGTTGCCATGCCAACGCCGACCTCTCCGGATGTGGGAGTTCAATCCAGAGGGTCCGCGGACTGTTAAGCACTTCTTCGGCTTGAAGCTCAAAGGGATTTGCAAATTATTCTTCAGACCAAAAGTAGAGTGTCCGGACACCACCGAGGATGCGGGCCTAAGCTGCAATCGCCTAGATACCCAAGTAAGTAACCTTGACACTTGATACCTTGTTTTATATTTGTCATAGTTGTTATTCTGAAAATCATCCGTGGCCAGGAATGGCTCAGCGAGGCGGAGAGAATCAGGTGTCCGGCACCACTTCCCGAAGGCTCACCTGGTCCCACCATGGCCAAGATGCTTGACCGGGTACTCAGCAAAATGCCCTCAGGGAAAGACAAGGGGAAGAGGGAAGAAACCGAACTTCATACGTTGCACATCAGAACCGGGGGAATTGTTACCTTCCCTAAGGAGGATAGTCGGGAAGGGGAGGCTAAAGCCTCCTCCCCGCGCGGGTAGAAAAGGGCCACCTCCGAAGACATGGAGACGGAGATGTCCAAACCAGGGAAAAAGGTATCACCAGGGGGCTCTGCCCCGACGGGCACCCTCACATCATCATGCCTGCCAACGGGCCAGCCCTCCACCAAGCTGTAAGTTAATCATTAATTCGAAGGTACTGCGTTTCTCCGAGATCAATAACCAGGATTCGTCTTTCGCAGTCCGACTAGCAGCTCTTCCCAACAGAGTTTGTCTTCGGGGGATCTTCCTCCGAAGATGATGGAGAGCGAGACCCCACCCACCTCTTTGCGTCATGAAGCGGGCGACACCGAGGTGTCGTCACGGAGGAGTCCGGATCTGCCAAAGCCGGAGGCTAATACGTCAGCCGCCCTGAGCCCAGAGCGTTTAGCTCCTACGGGGGACGATGAGAAGGTTCCGGCAGAGTTCGATGTCCGGCCGGACATACTGACAGGCCTTCTAGAGCGAGCTGCGCTCTCGGAGGAGCACCGCTCATTAATGAGTGTGGTGCTCAAGAAGATTTCATCCGCCACAAGCGGTTTGAATGAAGCATTTACGAGCCTGCTCAGAGGCTTTGAGGTACGTAGTGAAAAATACACTATTTTTTGGGTGTGAGGCACGCGCTAGGTGTGCTCCATATGGATAGTAGCCCCTGAGACTCTGGTTGCCCGCCCTAGGCGGCAAACGGGGGATCATATAGTAATGACTATACTTGTGCATATGTGCAGGTATCTAAGGGTCCGGCAGTCAACCAGTCCATTAAAGTTGCCGAGCTAAGGAGGCAGATCGGATCGATTGATGCCGATATCACACTGGTGAACAAGCGCCTGGACGAGTCACAAGGTATGTGCTCTGCTTTCCTCATTATGTTGTATAGGAAAATATGAGACGGTCATAATATTAATGCAATATGCTTGGACTGCAGATGGTGCTACTGCCGTGGAGGACCTGAGGGCGGAACTTGCCCATGCCAAGGAACAAGCTCGGATTAGTAGTGCGGCTGCCCTAAAGGCGGACGGAGATTTGAGAGCCGAACAGGCTGCTCATCCCCAAAGCGAGGAAAAGATAGCTGAAATGGCTGTGGAGTCGAAAAATGCCACTGACCGGTATGCGCTCCATGAAAAGGAGCATAAGGCTAGTTCGGCCGACCTGAATAAGGCACTTAATGCCACCAAGGAGATGCGGACCGAGGTCAGGGGTGTGCGGGAGGAGCTTCAATAGGCCGGTAAAATCGCAGCTGGAGGCTCCTACTTACTGCGGACGAAGTTTTTGGATCCGAAGTATGCTCCCCTAGATGGACGCTGGAGTCTTGCAGATGCGTATGCGGACTTGGTGAAGAGTACAGCTGATGCAGCGATGTTTTTTGAGGATCAAGGTGATAAAGAAGTGGAGAAGCTTTTCTGGTCGCAATTCAATGCTCCCGCACGCCCGCTGCCATTAAGTGAGAAGATGGCTGCTGTGGCGGAACTTCACAGGTTGTCCGAGCTTGCAATGCGGTCTGTAATAGACCGTCTTTGGCCAATGGGCCTAAGCCGGACAGTTACTTTGGCTTGGTGCAACAGTTCCTTGTGGCCGTACCTCAGATCGATGCCATGAGAAGGTCGGCGTGCATAGAGGGTGCACGAATGGCCCTTGTCCGCGTTAAAGCATATTGGACAGATATGGAGGCCACCATTGTGGTGACCCAGAGTCCGGAGGGAGGCCAATATCCGGCCGAGCACTACTTGGCGCAGGTAACAGAAGGTGCCCGCTTAATAGAGGCGCAGTGCTCGAAGAATGTCTTGTTCGAGTGACAAATTGGATCCTTGTAAAAACAATGTTATTTTGGTTATAAGGCTATATTTATACTTTTTGCCTAAAAGTATTATTGTGTCTCTTGTGCGGCCGTTATATATATATATATATATATATATATATATATATATATATATATATATATATATATATATATATATATATATATATACTTCAGCCCCCACGCATACAATGCAGGGGTGTTCGCGAAAAATATGCATAACCACACTTGATCCAATGTCTTGGTCCATTAAGGAGGTGATCGCACGTCGAACTAGGCAACCAGACTATATAGCTGTAACACTTTCGCTTAGGGGGCTACTATGTAGCCCCTGGTACCTTTGCATGCATCCGAATACGGACGCGTGTGTACATGACCGAGAAACGGTCCTTCGTTAATGCGAAGGGATCCTAAAGATTCTGATAAGTCTTCGAGTTGTTGAATAGTCTCTCGCTGTATCATGATAGTCAGTTTTCGGCTTTCTCTACTGAGGTGCTCATCCGGAATAACCAGGGCACAATCGCAGTAGTTCTCCTTTGGCCTCCTTAGCCGATAAAAACGAAACGTAAGGCGGCAAACCCAGGAGCCGGGCAAACCCAACATTTGACCAGAGACATGATTCAGAGCTGATGCATATAAGGCCAAACTCGTGACGCCGAACACTCCCGAAGGTATTCGGACTTTATAACAGAAAATGGGCTGAAGAATGCCCATTCATTATAAACCCTGTAGCTCCAGGTACGTGCATTAGTCTGTCATGGCTAAATGCCAATAACGGTAGTATCCTCTATGGGTATGGAACCCATGGGATGTTTTAACAACAACAGGCAGTAGAAAAGGTTTACACGGGGGCTTAATCTAAAGAGAAACCTTTTGACTGGGGCCCTGCTGCGCGTCTGCGCCTTTGTCTCCGTTGTGTCGTATCCTGGAAGGGCATCGCGCAAATGTTGTCTGTAGAAAAGAAAACTCATGTAGGAGAGTACAACGTAAGTATGCGGTGAATAGTAAAAGTGTAAGATGTTGGCCTGCCAATAAGGTTGAGCCAAGTGTGGGGCTATATTAAATATTTACAGCCCCTGGTGTCCTCTATGGGATTACATATACGGTGCCCTGGTTCAGTTTTATCCGGGCTGCCGGACTCGTCTAACCGTGTCTGTGGTCTTAATGACCAGTCATAATTTCTGATATTGGAGGCTGCCTATAGTCCGGCCGCTGGGGCCGTCATGTGTTCCTCTGCGCGTGAAGGGCGCTCTGTGTTTCCATTAACGGTGATGACGCCACGTGGACCGGGCATCTTGAGTGTAAGGTAAGCATAGTGCAGTATTGCGTTGAAGCAGACGAAGGCCGCTCTTCCAAGCAATGCGTGATATCTGCTTTGGAAGGGTGCAATGGTGAAGAGTAATTCTTCGCTTCTGGAGTTGCCTGGGGAGCCGAAAGTTATCTCCAGCACGACGGAGCCCCTGCCGTAGGCTTCAACACCTGGTATCACCCCTTCAAAGTGGTGTTGCTTTGGCTGATTCTGGATGGGTCTATCCCCATTCTGTGGATAGTGTCCTGGTATATTAAATTGAGACTACTGCCGCCGTCCATAAGGACGTGGGTGAGATGGTATCCGTCGATTATTGGGTCAAGCACCAAGGCCTCTGATCCTCCGCGCCGAATACTAGTCAGGCGGTCCGTGTGATCGAAGGTGATCGGACAAGCCATCTAGTAATTAGGTGTTGGTACGATGGGCTCTATAGCGTACGCGTCTTTGAGCGCGCGTTCATGTCTTCTCATGGATGTGCAAGTCGCGTGGATCATGTTTACTGTTTTAACCTCTGGTGGGAATTTTTTCTGTCCCCCAGTGTTCGGCTGACGAGGTTCATCCTCGTATTCACTTGGTGTTTCCCTTCCCTTGTGTTCGACATTTAATTTGCCGGCCTGCTTGAAGACCCAACACTCTCTGTGCGTGTGGTTCGCCAGTTTGTCGGGGGTGCCATGAATTTGGCACAGTCTGTCCAGAACTCTGTTCAGACCGGACGGTCCCTCTTTACTGCCTTTAAGTGGCTTCTTTTGCTGATCGGGTTGAGAGCCCCTGAATCCGGTGTTTACCATTGTGTTGCCCGGGCTCTCTTCCTTGTTTTGACGTTTGTTTTTATTACGCCATGGCTTCCCGTTGCCATCCCTTATTTCGGATGTGCTGGGATCGCTGGTGCCTTTACGGGCCAGCCAGCTATCTTCACCCGCGCAAAAGCGGGTCATAAGGCTTGTTAAGGCTGCCCTTGTCCTTGGCTTTTCTTGGCCGAGGTGTCTGGCGAGCCACTCGTTGCGGATGCTGTGTTTGAATGCCACTAAGGCTTCGGCATCCGGACAGTCGACAATTTGATTCTTCTTAGTGAGGAATCTGTTCCAAAGCTTGCGGGCAGACTCTCCGGGCTGTTGGATTATGTGACTCAAATCGTCCGCATCTGGAGGCCGGACATAAGTCCCTTGAAAATTGGCCCTGAAAGCGTCCTCGAGTTCCTCCCAACTCCCAATTGAATTTTCGGGGAGGCTCTTCAACCAGTGTCGAGCTGGTCCCTTCAACTTGAGGGGAAGGAATTTGATGGCGTGGAGGTCATCCCCATGAGCCATGTGAATATGCAGGATAAAATCCTCGATCCAGACCCCTGGGTCTGTCGTTCCGTCGTATGCCTCTATGTTCACAGGTTTAAAACCTTGTGGAAATTCATGGTCCGGTACTTCTTCGGTGAAGCACAGGGGGTGGGTAGCCCCTCTGTATATGGACGTGTTGTGGCATGCTGTCGGCTGTTGTTGTGTCCGGTGCTTATTCCGAACTGGTATTTGGTCGAGATGATCGTTTTGGTGACCATAGTCCCTCGCTGGGGTGTGTCCTTTAGATCCGTAGATGGACCTGGCCGCGCCGGCTTTCTTATCCAGGTGCTCACGCAAATCATGCGCGGCGTCGGTAGCCGCTCTGTTGCGGTTGTGAAGCGGTACGTTTGGCCTCCTGGTCGTGTTATTCTTTGGTGGAACGGCCTCGTCGTCGAATTCTGGTAGTAGCTTACGTTTTGGATAGCTCTCTGTATGGCGATCGTCGCCGTATCTTTCTTTAGTGTCTAACACTTTATTCCATCTGCGATTGAGCATTTCCTGTGCGGCTTTTAGCCGTTGCTTCTGCTTCTTTAGACTTCTTGCAGTGGCCATAAGCTTTCTGTGGAGGTTATCTCGTTCCACGCGTGTTTCCGGGATGATGAATGCGTCGTCATCCGGACTTTGTTCTTGTCCTGGGGCAGTTTGATGAACTCGTCCCTCGGGATCATTGTGATCGGGTGCCCGCTCCGGACTATGTTCGGCATGACCTGGCTCGTCCTGCTCCATCGCTGGGTCCGTATGGTCGTTGTTGCCTTCGGAGTTGACTGGGGTGTCGATCTTTCTGGCGCTCTTGTCGCTATTTTTACTGTTGCTGGACTTTGAGCGGCGTATGCGTCGTCGTTTTGGCTTTTGCCCGGGGGTTTTATCTTCCGGATTGTCGCTGTTGTCCTCCTTGGGCGTGTCCACCATGTATATATCGTGTGACGAGGTAGTAGTCCAGTGCCCCAGAGATTCTGAATCTTCTCCTGCATCGTCGTCCATACCGTCGATGCCTTCGGAGTCGAAGTCAAGCACGTCGGTTAAATCATCAACCGTGGCAATGAAGTGGGTGGTGGGTGGGCAACGAATTCCTTCGTCGCCTGCTTCCCACTCGAGCCGGACATAGTTCGGCCGAGAGCCTCCTGACGAAGAGAGAGACTTTAACGAGTTCAGCATGTCGCCAAAGGGTGAGTGCTGGAAGATATCCGCAGCGGTAAACTCCATGACCGGAGCCCAACTAGACTTGGCGGGCTCGGGAGCGCGCGGACTGGAACCTACAACCGGATACGAGTCCGGGCGTCCAGAGTCACAGGCTTCCTTAGAAGTGAGGCATGTGTTCGGCTCTCCCGCCGATGAGTGTGCGGCCTGCGGGGCAGGGTCCATCCCTCCGTGCTTAAGCAATGCAGCCTGTTCCGGATTTAGGTCCGGAGCTACTGCAGGGGTGATATCCCGAGCATTGTCCGGCGGTAGGTCTAAGCGTGCTCGTCGTGACTGTCCGGTGCCCCAGGCATAGGCCCGAATCCGTCGAAGATCAAGTCTCCGTGAATGTCCGCCATGTAGTTCAGGTTTCCGAACCTGATCTGGTGGCCAGGGGCGTAGCTGTCGATCTGCTCCAGATGACCAAGCGAATTGGCCCGCAGTGCGAAGCCGCCGAACACGAAGATCTGTCCGGGGAGGAAAGTCTGCCCCTGGACCGTGTTGTTGATGATTGAAGGCGCCATCAAGCTTTGCAGCAACGACACAGAGGAACTCTCAATGAAAGCACCAATGCCAGTGTCAAAACCGGCGGATCTCGGGTAGGGGGTCCCGATCTGTGCGTCTTAGGCTGATGGTAACAGGAAGCAAGGGACACAATGTTTACCCAGGTTCGGGCCCTCTCGATGGAGGTAAAACCCTACTTCCTGCTTGATTAATATTGACGATATGAGTAGTATAAGAGTAGATCTACCACAAGATCGTAGAGGCTAAACCCTAGAAGCTAAGCTATGATGATTATGATTGTAGTTGTGATCGGCCTTCTAAGAACCAACCTCTCCGGTTTATATAGACACCGGAGAGGGCTAGGGTTTACACGGAGTCGGTTACAAGGAAGGAAATACAATATCCAGATCGCCAAGCTTGCCTTCCACGCAAAGGAGAGTCCCATCCGGACACAGGGCGGAGTCTTGAGTCTTGTATCTCCACGCTTCAATAGTCCGGATGAAGTATATAGTCCGGCTGTCCGGATACCCCCTAATCCAGGACTCCCTCAGCGGCGACCGAACCTTTACAAGCAAGGTTGGGGCAATCTCCACAACTTAATTGGAGGCTCCCAACGACACCACGAATCTTCACCACAATGGAATATGTCTCCACGGTGACCTTAACCGTCTAGGGTGCTCAAACACCCAAGACTAACAAGATCTGCAAGGGATTAGTGGGGGAATCAAATTTCTCTTGGTGGAAGTGTAGATTGGGGCCTTCTCAACCAATCCCTAGAAAATCAACAAGTTTGATGGGCTAGGGAGAGAGATCGAGCGAAAATGGAGCTTTGAGCAACAATGGAGCTTAGGGGAGGAAGAGGTAGTCAATGGGGAAGAAGACCCCCCTTATATAGTGAGTGGACAAATCCAACCGTTACACACCTACTCAGCCTGCGACATGCGGTACTACCGCATATCCAAGCGGTACTACCACACGGACACGAGGTACTACCGCTGGTAGGTGCGGTACTACCGCTCGCGCGGCAGGAGCCAGGTGAGGCTCTGTTGCACAAGGCAACGAGCGGTAGAACCGCCGGAGCGGTACTACCACGCGCCCTTGCGGTACTACCGCAAGGCAGAGCTCATCCTGGGCTGGGAAGGCACGGACTAATAAAATTACAACCGTGGCTACTTCCGCTAAGTTTCGGTCAGTCAAAAATCCGGCACGGTACTACAACTCACAGGGAGCGGTACTACGGCATAGGGTGCGGAAGGAAAAAATCACTTCCGCCCGTACATCCACTCATGCCACGGTGCTGGGCCAGAGGCCTCGGTACTACCACATGCTTGGGGCAGTACTACCACACTTGCGGTACTACCGCTACCTTGGACCGTACTACCATGGCCAGCTGCGGTACTACTGCTCCCTTGAGCAGTACTACTGCACGCCGCAGACCCTTCATCTTCGCAGCGACAAGGGGAACAACCGCTGCTCCAATGAAGCAAGGAAAGGTGGTGCAAAGGAATAGATGTGTACATGATGATTCCACCCTAACCTTTCCGAAGCGGATCCCCTCTTAATAGTACGGCTTCCCTACGACTCAAATCCATCGAAAAGAAACATAGAGAAACACCGTCTTCGATAGGCTCCGAGGGGCACCGAATCGTCTTGTGCCTAGACATGAGATATCTGAAATTCTCAATGCAGATGATTAGTCTGCAAATTCATTGTCATCAATCAGCAAAACCACTTAGAGAAAAATATGCCCTTATAGGCGCTTTAGTGACGGTCGGCGTGACGGCCGCAAAACGTCGCCAAGACATTTTCCGTGGCGGAAACAGTTATACATGACACAAGTGAACCATCGCAAAATGGAGCAAAGTTTGTAGTGTCCGTGTTGGAACGACGTCTCGCCAATTCAAGGATCGAGAATCCAACTCAGTATCAGGATGTCGAACCCACGAATCTAAACCCGCCGCCTTTTTCCTCGCTCGTAATGTTAGATCAGACTAAGGACTAGCGGGCCACACGCATCCAAGCACTGACTTCAGGTCAAGCTTGGAACGAAAACTACGCCTCGCCAGATCAAGCCTCGAGTTCGAACCTGATGACTCAATTTGGGAGCCACACATATCTGGCCCCGTCTGGCCCCGCGAGATAACCCTGTATCGATGTCATATCAATCCCATGATAGACTATCCTTGGGGCCGATGTAAGATAGGTTCTGAGCCAAAATTTTGCTCCCACCCCACCACCACCCATGCCGCCCGCGGAACATCGGACAAACAGACATCCAGGATTTGTCTCTCAGTGTCACATCCAAGATTTTTTCCTAAATCTGGAATTTTTGAAAATTTCACTGGGAATTAAATTTTTTGTAGAAAAACTTGCATCCTTGCTAGATAACTAACATTGCCTAAAAATTGCAAGTTGATTGACCTTGTTTGACTTGACTGATCAATTATAGGGTAAAAGGCCCTATAACAGTTAGTAACAAACTACTGGACCTTTGTTTGAAACCTTGACCACAGAAGAGGCTAAATAAACCCTAAAGGGGTTCTAGAGGAAAAAAATTCAACAGAAAATAAGTAAAAAAAATCAAAATGAATTGAAGATGGGTCAGAGAAGATCGAACTAGAGAAAAATAGAAGGAGACTATCTTGGAAAATAAAATATATTCAAAGAAGAATTAAATAAAACCTACAACAAAGTTGAAGAAAATATTTGAACAAAAGGGGCAGATAAAACGTTCACAAGTATGAACATATTCTATTTTGAATGTAGAAGATGTTTACAGTTGGGAGAAAAATCAAATTCAGATTGGTCTTATAAAAACATAAAAAAGAAAAGGAAATGACTAACCTAACAACACAACCCACCTACTAACTTGTGCATAAAATTCCAAGTAAGGGATAATATGATAGAAGAGGCCTCTCCCACATATAAACTTGTAATGATGATCAATTTAGTAACTGAGATGATTTTCTAGGGACAATTTTGCATGCCGTACCCCCATGATTTCACACTCGCTATTTGTATTATATTGTATCTTTACTTAGTCATCACCTAATTTTTATGTTCACATTCTTTGTTATCCTGCAAAGCTACCTCTTTACACCCGCAACATAGTTTCATTTCTTGTTTCTTAGGTAAAGCAAACACTCAGTGTACATAGGGTTCTATCAATGGCAGATAGAATGTGAGAGAATATTGATATTACATTTAGCTCCTTATGGGTTCGACACTCCATAATTACCACCTCCATCTTTGGAAAGTACTATGACAATTCCTTGCAATGAGGATTATCCGTGGTGCAGGCGAGTTTTTGAGAAAAAGCTACATGCTTTGGTACTGTCAATGGTGACGCATGTGGGTGCCATTGTCTTCCTAAAGATGTGGTAGTGCGTTTTGTTCTTGTACCAGGGCTCTGATTGAGAACTCTTGTGTGTTCATTCGGGCTCGACAAACAGCGACACTTGGCGCCGCCCCCCTCCTAGTGCATTGTCGTGCGGCTTAGGCGTCGTAAGTTAGACCTCGACGAGGT
Source organism: Triticum dicoccoides (assembly GCF_002162155.2). Taxonomy (NCBI): domain Eukaryota; kingdom Viridiplantae; phylum Streptophyta; class Magnoliopsida; order Poales; family Poaceae; genus Triticum; species Triticum dicoccoides. The sequence goes on from NC_041383.1 coordinate 255,792,374, forward strand.
GCTGGGCTAGTTCTTTCTTTCATGTGGTATCCGTAGATCTGCTTTGTCAGAGGACCTCCTCACCACCATGTATCGTTCGACCATCTATTTGTTGTGTTGCTTTATATATAAAGCAGGACAAAAGCCTGTTTCGAGGAACGTTAGTCCAGTCCGGTGAATGTCGTGGTGCAAGTCCGTAGGATGGGCGTTATTTTCCTCACCTAGTTGAGTGATCTCTAGGCATGGACTAGGGTCATTCAGGCATGTTGGGCCGTATCCTTGTCATTTGCTTACCGCACTGGGTCTTGCTGTCAAAGTCAATGGCAAAACTTTGTTTTCTGTTTTTAAGCATTTTGGTAACCATGAAAATATATTTCAATCTCCTAGATTTTGAATTGAACAAAACATTTAAAGTATCATGTATGATTTTGATAAATATAAATAGTAATAAATTACAGAAATGGTAAAAATCCGATGCCAGATTTTAGGCATGACAAATCAAATCTCGCGTTTTTCATGGCAATTTATATTGGCGCAGTGATGGAAAATTATTGGGATAATTAGATTTATGCCCCTAGTTGTGTTCCACTCGTATGTTTTACCCCTAATTCCCAAAAGTCACCGGTTCTATCCAAGTCACTTTGCTCCTCTTATGCTTTTACCCTTTGACCGTTTCACCGTCAGTTTGAAAACTTCATAACTAATTCATACTAAATCAGAAAAATGCAAATAAGATACCAAAATGTTCAGAAAAACATCACCTATATGTCAGTGTCATTTGCATTCATGAAAAAAAGTGTTGGAAAGTGCCCATCTGAGTTTTATCTCTTATGCTACTACCATGAATAGTAAAATCTAAAAAAGTTCAAAAAAAAATTGGTGGCAAAGAATGATAAATGTTTTAAGTGCCTGCCAAGTTTCATCAGGGAATAACATTCGTGGGTGTCGCGGCAAAAAAAAAACAATCAGCACTCCAAAATAGATTTTTTTGCCAGAACTTCCACGAATGTCGTTCCCTCATGAAACTTGGCAATCACTTAGAACATTTGTCGTTCTTTGCCACCATATATTTTTTGAATTTTTTTGAATTTTTTTAGAGTTTACTATTCATGGTGGTATCAAAAGAGCTAAAACTCGGATGTGCACTTTCCAACACTTATTTCATGACTGCAAATGACACTGACATATAGGTGATATTTTTCTGAACATTTTGGTATCTTATTTGCATTTTTCTGATTTAGTATGAATTAGTTATGAAGTTTTCAAACTGACGGTCAAACGGTCAAAGGGCAAAAGCATAAGAGGAGCAAAGTGACTTGGACAGAACCGGTGACTTTTGGGAATTAGGGGTAAAACAGACGAGTGGGATACAACTAGGGGCATAAATCTAATTATCCCCAAATTATTTTGCAAGCACGTCAATTTTCTGGCAAAAAATGAACTAAGGCGGATTTGCCATGCTCGCTAATTAAACTTGCCATCCTTGAACAATATAATTTGTCATGAAAAACGTTCAATTTGTAATGCCTAAAAATCTGAAGTTCGCCGAATATTCGGGTTCATAAATGAAGTGTTTTCTAACACCCCTAGTGTCATGCTACAGTGACCTCACACTGATGGTGCCATGTCATCAAGTTCAACCAAGCCAAATTGCCACTAGATAAAAATCAAAGCTGTTTTCAAATTTTAAATAAAGTCAAATTACTATTTATTCAAAAATTCAAAAAAAATAATTTATAATTTTGATAATAATCCCTAAGTATTTACTGTGTAGAAACCAACCTCACTTGGCTTCCCATTTTACCCCTAGACATATTTTAGTGGGCCAACAACAGTTAAGTGGGCCTTCTAAATATAATAAAAATAGTTAAACCTTTACAAATGACCCCAAAACTTTTTGGTAAACCTAGTAATATTGTTATTGAATTATGTGAAAGGTATCACATTTAAAAAACTTCATTTAGTGTGAAAAAGAATTGTAAAACAGAAAGAATTAAAGAAAACAGAAATAGAACAAGCGAAATACACGCGGTCACTGTGCACTTGGGCCTGTCATCAACAGGGCAGGCCCAGCCCATCTTCCATCCCTCTTTCCTTCTGCCTACTACTCCGAGGGGTTCGGTGGCCGCCGACCGCCCGTCCACGCTGCGGAAGAGCCACGCAGCGGCCATCCGTCGTGTCCCCGAGCCGGATAAGGCCACCTGTGCCCCCTGAAACCCTAGCCCCTACAGTATCTCGAGCTCGTCGCCGCCGTCCACCATTTGCGCAGCAACCGAGCACACTCGCCTAGCTAGCTTGTCCAAGACAACCTCTGCGCTACGCCTCTACACCGAATATCTCGAGCCGGAGCTCTCTGCTTCGTCGCCAACTCTGTCGTCTTCGCCGCTGGTGCCCGAAGCTCCTCGCCGTCGATTCACGAGCTACAGAGCACCCCCGACCTTGCCTTCATCTTCGTCCGACTCCCGGTGAGCTCCGCCACCGTTTCCCCCTGACCCTGTGGCCTATCTATCACCGTGGCCGCCGTCCCCTTGTTGACCGAAGCGAACCGCCACCCGAACTCGTCGCTGGTGTTGCTTCGACGACCATTTGGTCGCTCCAGTGCGCCCAGCAACCTCGCGGTGAACCGTAGAGCAATGCTAGCGCGTTAGTTTTCTCGCTTGCAAGCCGCAACGCCAAACCCGAGTGCGTCCGAGCTCCGACCGCCGCGGTTGACCTCGCCGCCGTTGACTCCGGCCAGCCCCGCACCAGCTGCTGCTCCAGATCGAAGCGCGACGTCCCCTTGATCCAGTAGATGCTCGCGGCGGTCCAAACGGACCCCTGTGGCCGTTTTCCGACCCTCGCCGGAGCTCTCCGCCGCGTACCGGGCTTGCCGGAGTTACTCCGGTGCCGGCAGCCGACGTGGCGGCCACATGGCACCTCCAGTTTTGCTGGCAGCTGGGTCCCGCGGGTCCAGTTCACCCTGGCACCCATGTTAATTAAAATGTTTTATAAACAATTAATCTGTTAATTAAGCCGAGTCACTGGTAGTGGGTTCCACTACCTAATTAAGTTAGTTAGTTAAATATAAACCCCTATTAGATAACTCTCTCTATGACAGGTGGGGCCCATTGGTTAGTTTCACTAGTCAAAGTCCACAGTTGACTGCTAACTATGTAGTCAACTAGGCCTCACTATCGGCCACAGAGCCAATTCTCTGGGTACACTTTCTGTGTGCCCGTAGCGTTTTATCCTTTTATTTTTGGATTAAAATTAAATCTAGTAAATTTCAGAAATTTCAGAAAATATTTAAAACTTTTAAAATTAATATAAAATAATCCATAACTCGGTTGAAAATAATTTACATATGAAACTTGTTTATGAAAATATAGCGAATCCAAATATGCTATCTATTCGTCTGTCATATACCTCTAGCATAGTGAACATGGATCCTTCCCCTCCGATTCATATGTCGCAAAAATGCCAAACACTAGGAAAACATTCCCAGATGTTTTCCCTCTTCGTGTGTATTGTCTAGCACTGCGTTTGTTCACCCCTAGCACTGCATATTATCATGTCATGCATTGTGATGCACTCGTCTGCTTTATATGTATTGTTTCTCCCCCCTCTTCTTCTGGTAGACACCGAGACTGACGCTTTTCCGTGTACGACTACGCCTCTGACGTCCAGCCACTTGCAGCAGAGCTTCCACGCAAGCAAACACCCTTGATCATTATGATATCACCCATTTCTTTTCCTCTGATGCTTGCATCAAAATTTGCTAATGTATTTGAATTGCTCATATTCTGATGCATATCATGGTTTTGTGACCTGCTTTTGTACCTTACGTGCTTATCCTATATCCGTAGTATAGGTTGGTTAATGATCCATCAGTGACCCCTCACCTTGTCCTAGTTGCCCCCACTTTATGTTTGATGACTCGATCAACGTGATCGACGTCTAGAGCCCGACACATCACATCACACCCCCTTAGTTGTACGACACTGCAGGGTTACTATCGAGTGTTGAGGGTGGTACCTCGCATAGCACTTCTAATGAGAAATGTGAAGAGTGATGTGGAGTCGGGTTGACCTAGAGGTTTCCCACGAGTTAACTATGCGGCATGGCCGGACATTCTTAGCCCTTGCCATAAGTCCTTGAGACGGGGCGACGGGACCACATATCATGGATCATTTATCGTCACCGCGCGCTCCCAAGACACTAACGGTTTGGATATGTGATCCGAGTAGGTCTCTGGCCTTTTTTGCCCTGACCACCATGCGGGAATAAGTATGTGCACTCTGCATCGTACGATTCTTCCAAAAGCTCACTAACGTCAGCGGTTTAGCGGCACGCGCCCGGGTGGTCCGCGTAAGCACCTGATTTGTATAAAGAGGTAGCCAGGACTGATCCCGGCCGTCCTTGCAACGCGCGGGATTGCAAATGACAATTGGCCCATGACCACTTCACATTTAGGATGTAGACCGACGTGTTGGCCTCTCTGTTGAGCCTAGGTAGGACTACGACGACCAAGGCCAGGTATGATCTGATGGTGTGCCCGACCGGAGTTAATCGAGCGTGTTGGGTAAGTTTGTGCACCCATACATGGAAGATAATCTATTTGAATAGCCGTGTCCACGATAACAGACGTTCAAACTTGTATCCTGATTTATACAACTAGAACTGGATACTGGAGATATGAAATGGATATGTGGCTCCGGGATTGCTTTCTCGCAGGGAGTCGAGGAAGAATCTCTGGGCGTGGATGCTACAAGATACTTATTACTTATGATATGATACTCTACTCTCTTCTGTCACCGCAAGATGCTTCAAGATGCTAGTCTTTGATAGGCTAGGCTTTCCCTTCCCTTCTGGTATTTCTGCAGTCCAGCCCAAAGATATAGGCCCATTCCTTTGATACCGATGTATACTTAGTATAGATCTGATGTAAGTCTTGCGAGTACTTTGGTTGAGTACTCATGGTTGCTTTGCTACCTTTTTCCCCTATACTCGATTGCTGCGATCAAATGACGGATCACAGGGGGCTGATGCCACCACCGATGACTGCTACTACCCCAATGAAGTCTACTACTATGTGGAGACCGCCGACGACCAGGAGTAGTTAGGAGGCTCTCAGGCAGGAGGTCTTGCTCCCAGGCTTGTAATATAAAGCTTGTATTATTTAATTGGCGTCTAGAGTTGTGTTGTGATATCTTTCCGTGAGTCTCTGATCTTGATCGTGCGCATATGCGTGTATGATTAGTGCATGATTAAGTCGGGGCATCACAAGTTGGTATCACAGCTGACTGCCTGTAGGAAGCCCATTTCCAACTCCTTGGCCGAAGTTGAGTCTAGTCTTTGAAAAACTATTTTACTAACATTGTTGCGTGGCTTATGGGCCCACATGACAAATGGGTGGTATTAGGATCTTTTATTTCTCGTCTTTACTCTGGTATTCTGATCTCTCTTCTTTTCAGGTTAAAGATTTTGCTAACTTCAGCTCTAAGTTCTCGTAACTACTTCCTCCCGGAGAGCCCCTCTGTAACATCCCCAGCATCACACTACAGTAATCTCCCCTAATAAAGGTCATGTCATCATGATCATCATGCCTAAATGCCACTTGACCAAAATCTACTTCAAATTCAAATTCAAATTGCATGTCAAAAATTTGCTTCTTCTTTCATGCAATGGAAATAGTTCACAATATGACAAATATTCTCTAAGTATTTTTCATGTTAAAACCAAAATCCTTGGAGTTCCCAAATTGCCCCTAGAAATTAATTAGTGTTCCAACAACATTTAAATATGCCATTCCCAATTTCCAAAATTCCTAGTCAAATCCTCCTACCTCCAAACTATTTGTGGCAATACCTAAAAATGTGGAGGAATTAATGGGCCAAGTCCCATATTTTTCCTAAATCCTTTGGATGCTCAAATAAATCTTTTCCTCTCTCTGTTTTAACAAGAAAAAAAGAAAAGAGAAAGAGCACAGGCCACTGTGCACTAGGCCGAGTGCACAGTGCGTAGCCCGAGCCAACTGTCCCAGCTGGCCACCGCGCCCCCCTTGGGCCTCAGCCCCTGACCTTCCCATGGGCCTCGGCCCATCCCAGCGGGCCGGCCCATTCCCCCTCACCGGTCGCCTCCTATTCCTTCGACCGGGCGGGACAGAGCGCGCTCGTCGCCGTCCAACCACCTCGCCGACGACGCCTGACGAGTGGATAAGGTCCGGGATGCCTCGACTCCTCCCCCTCACCTACCGCTACTCCCGCTACTCCGTCCCCCTGGCTCTCCCTCACCCACTCTACCCTACTCTCTCTCCCTCTCCTTCATTTTGGAGAGGAGGCCGACGTGGTCGCCGCCATGCCTCGCCCGTCCTCGCGGCCATCGAGCCCTGTTCACCTCGCCATCGTGCCCATCATCTCCGCCGTCGTCGTCTACCCCATCCCCATCCGTGAGCGCGAGCCGGGAGCCACTGCGGGGAGCGGATCGAGCCGCCCCCTTTCGCCTCTGTCGCCGGCGAACTCCGTCGTCTCCGGCAACTGCTGCTGCTACTAATCTTACACCGGGCCACCTTGTGCCTCCCCGGTGAGATCTTCTACCTTCTCCCTCTCCTTGCCGACTTGGCGCGCCCCCTAGCCGCTTTCCCCACGTGCACCCGAACGCAGCGCCGTGGAGCTCGTCGCCGGTGATTCTCCGGTGACGAGTTGGTCACGGGCGTATGCCCGTTAGCTTCACCGCGCCGTGCAACACCTTCCTAGCCTTTCTCCTGAGTCGTAGCACGCCATCGCTCCGTTTCATCGTCACCCGTAGCCGCTCCGCCGCAAACCTCGTTGCCGGCGCCGTTTCCGGCCAAGTCCGCCCCTGCCACCACCACCAATCGACGCGGCGTTGAGTGGCCGTTCGAATGGACCCAGCCGCATGTCGAACGACGCCATAAAACGCTATTCCGACGAGGCCCGAGCGGCTCCACCGCGTTCTAGCGTCGCCGGCGGCGAGACGCCTGCCTCCGTAGACGTCGCTGGCCGGGCCCCACCCCTGGCTCACTGCCAGTGGGCCCCGCGGGCCCCAGTTGACTGGGTTGACCCAGTCAACTGCTGACTGGCAGCCCAGTGCCATTGACATGCAGGCCCCACTGTATAATTAGGCTAATTAAATGTTTTTATAAATAAAAGTAATTAGTAATCTAATCTTTCACTCACATGTGGGGCCTAGTAGCTAATTAACCTCTAGATTAGTTTAATTTACTATTAGGGTTAACAAAGGCTGACATGTGGGCCCCACGGGTCAGTTTGACCTGGTCAGCCGTCCCATTGACTGCTCACGTCACAATGATGTCATGCTGATGTCGTAATTCTTTTTCTATTAATTTAAATAATTTCAGATTATGCTTTAATCTTTGAAAATTAATAGAAAATCAACTATACCTCGGATGAAAATGTTTTCTATATGAAAGTTGCTCAGAAAAATCCAACAAATCCGAATGCGCCGTCCATCCATCTGTCAGATGCCCCTAGCATGCTGAACTTGGAACATTCCCCCTCTGTTCATCTGTGTGGCACATATCCGGAACCGGGAATACCTTCCCGGTTGAATTCCCCCTTCACCTATATCGTGTAGCCTTACGTTAGGTCACACCCGGCACTGCATATTGCCTTGTTATGCTTTGTGATGCTATGTTTGCTTTATATTTACTATTTCTTCCCCCTCTTCTCTCCGGTAGACCCCGAGACCAATGCTGCCCCTGTGGTCGACTACGTCGACGACGACCCCTCCTTGCCAGAGCAACCAGGCAAGCCCCCCCTTTGATCATCCCGATATCACCCATTCCATTCTCTCATGCTTGCATTAGATTTTGCTATTGTTATTGTTTGCTCCTATTCTGATGCATAGCCTGTTTTTGTAACCTGCTTATTGTTACCTTACCTACTTATCCTAAACTGCTTCGTATAGGTTGGTTAGTGATCCATCAGTGACCCCACCTTGTCCTTGTTGCCCCTGCTTCATCATCCAAGACCCGATCAACGGGATCGAAGACCAGGCCCCGGCACCGCACATCACTTTCTCCTTAGTTGCTCGACACTGCTAGGTTACTATCGAGTGCCAAGGGTGAGACCTCTACAACACTTCTGATGTTAACCCTGTAGTGTAGCTATTCGGTCGTGGTTATCGAGGGTGATTCCGCCTTAACCACTTCCGATACGACTCTGTCGTGCAACCCCTCAAGTGTGAACCTCGGGGGTGATTCCTCTTACGTTCACCTTGATGATTACATTGAGTGGAATTCACCGGAGGTGATTCCTCGGGTTTTTCCCCTTGATGTTTAGACACACAGTTACTATGATTACTATGACTTTACACTGAACCATGTTACTAAAGATGGGTCGACCCTGAGGGGTACCCGCACGAGCATAATTGCGAGTGATGTGGAGTCGGGTTGACCTGGAAGGTGCCCGTGAGATAATTACGAGGCGTGGCCGGGCATTCTTAGCGCTTGCCGCAAGTCCTCGAGACGGGGCAGCGGGGTCACATCTTTCGTGAGTCTCTGCTTGTTACCGCGCGTTCCTAATCCACTAAGATTTGGATATTTGATCCGAGGGGCCTCTGGCCTGATAGCACTAACCATCACGTGGGCATAGTATGGGCGTTCTGCGTCGTATGCATCAGCTGAAGCTTAATAGACGTTAGCGACTGAGCGGCGCGCGTCGGGTTGGACTGCGTAAGCACCTGCCTTGTTGAAGGAGGTAGCTAGGTCTGCTCACTGATGACCCACAAGTATAGGGGATTTATTGTAGTCCTTTCGATAAGTAAGAGTGTCGACCCAACGAGGAGCAGAAGGAAATGATAAGCGGTTTTCAGTAAGGTTTTCTCTGCAAGCACTGAAATAGTAGGTGATAGATATTTTTGTGATAAGATAAATAGTAACGAGCAAAAGTAAATAAAGTGCAGCAAGGTGGCCCAATCCTTTATGTAGCAAAGGATAAGCCTGGACAAGTTCTAATAATGAAGAAGGAGCTCCCGAGGACACATTGGGAATTATCGTGAAGCTAGTTTTCATCACGTTCATATGATTCGCGTTCGGTACTTTGATAATTTGATATGTGGGTGGACAAGCATCCCACATATGATTAACCCCAATTGCAAGCATATGCAACTAAAAAAAGGAGTATTAAGGTAAACCTAATGACAACATTAAACATATGGGTCCATATCAACCCCTAACGAAGCAATGCATAAACTAGGGTTTAAGCTTCTGTCACTCTAGCAACCCATCATCTACTTATTACTTCCCTATGCCTTCATCTAGGCCCAAATAATGGTGAAGTGTCATGTAGTCGACGTTCACATAACACCACTAGAGGAGAGACAACATACATCTCATCAAAATATTGAACGAATACCAAATTCACATGACTACTAATAGCAAGACTTCACCCATGTCCTCAGGAACAAACGTAACTACTCACAAAGCATATTCATGTTCATAATCAGAGGGGTAATAAAATGCATAAAGGATCTGAACATATGATCTTCCACCAAGTAAACCAAATAGCATCAACTACAAGGAGTAATCAACACGACTAGCAACCCACAGGTACCAATTTGTGGTTTTGATACAAGATTGAATACAAGAGATGAACTAGGGTTTTGAGATGAGATGGTGCTGGTGAAGATGTTGATGGAGATTGACCCCTCCCGATGAGAGGATCATTGGTGATGACCTTGGTGGTGATTTCCCCCTCCCGGAGGGAAGTGTCCCCGGCAGAACAGCTCTGCCAGAGCCCTAGATTGATACCGCCAAGGTTCCGCCTCGTGGCGGCGGAGTTTCGTCCTGTAATCTTGCCCACGATTTTTTCCAGGGGAAAACCCTTCATATAGCAGAAGATGGACACCAGAAGCCCACCAGGGGGCCCAGGAGATAGGGGGGCGCGCCCTACAGGGGGGCGCCCCCTGTCTCATGGACAGGGTGTGGGCCCCCTGGCCTATTTCTTTTGCCCAAAAATTCTTATTAAATCTAAAAAGTTGTTTCGTGGAGCCTCAGGTCTTTTGGAGTTGTTTATAATAGGTTTCCAACGTTTGCTCCTTTTCCAGCCAGAATTCCAGCTGCCGGCATTCCCCCTCTTCATGGTAAACCTTGTAAAATAAGAGAGAATAGCCATAAGTATTGAGATATAATGTGTAATAGCAGCCCATAATGCAATAAATATTGATATAAAAGCATGATGCAAAATGGACGTATCACTCACCGGCCGCGTACGCAACATGCAGGAGTTCTGGGCAACGTTTGACTTTTTCTTTGAAAAGCTTGGCATTTTCATATGCTTGGGTTCTCCATTCATCAAGTGAGCTAATATCAAATAACCTTTTCTCACTGGCAAGTTTGAAGTCATAATTGAGCTCTTTAATAGCCCAATATGCTTTATGTTCAAGTTCAAGAGGTAAATGACATGCTTTTCCATAAACCATCTTATATGGAGACATACCCCTAGGATTTTTGAATGCAGTTCTATAGGCCCATAATGCATCATCCAGTTTTTTGGACCAATTCTTTCTAGATCTATTCACAGTCTTTTGCAAAATTAATTTGAGCTCTCTATTGCTCAACTCTACTTGACCACTAGACTGCGGGTGATAAGGAGATGTGATTCTATGATTGACATCATACTTAGCAAGCATCTTACGGAAAGCACCATGAATAAAGTGTGAACCACCATCATTCATAAGATATCTAGGGACTCCAAACCTCGTAAAATAACTCCTTTGAGCATTTTAATAGAAGTGTTATGATCAGCACTACTAGTTGGAATAGCTTCTACCCACTTAGTAACGTAATCAACAGCAACTAAAATATGTGTATAACCGTTAGAGGCAGGAAAAGGTCCCATATAATCAAAGCCCCAAACATCAAACAGTTCAATAACAAGAGAATAATTCATAGGACGTCTACTAATGTTACCTATTCTTTGACATTCATCACAAGACACGACAAACTTACGAGCATCCTTGAAAAGAGTAGGCCAATAAAAACCAGATTGTAGTACCTAGTACCTTGTGTGCAGTTCTATCTCCAGCGTGGTGTCCTCCATAGGATTCAGAGTGACACTTGCGTAGAATTTGTTCCTATTCATGCTCAGGCACACAACGTCTAATAATACCATCTACTCCTTCTTTATAAAGATGTGGATCATCCCAGAAGTAATGTCTTAAATCATAAAAGAACTTTTTCTTTTGCTGGTATGTGAAACTAGGCGGTATATATTTAGCAACAATGTAATTGGCATAGTCTGCATACCAAGGAGCAGTACGAGAAGCATTGGCAACCGCTAATTGTTCATCAGCAAAGCTATCATTAATAGGCAGTGGGTCATCAAGAACATTCTCTAGCCTAGACAAGTTGTCTACAACGGGGTTCTCAGCTCCCTTTCTGTCAATAATATGCAAGTCAAATTCTTGGAGCAAGAGAACCCATCTAATGAGTCTAGGCTTAGCATCTTTCTTTTCCATAAGATATTTAATAGCAGCATGATCAGTGTGAATAGTAACTTTGGAATCAACAATATAAGGTCTAAACTTATCACATGCTAACACAACTGCTAAGAATTCTTTTTCAGTGGTAGCATAATTTCTCTGGGCAGTATCAAGAGTCTTACTAGCATAATGGATAACATTCAATTTCTTCTCGACTCTTTGCCCTAAAACAGCACCTACAGCATAATCACTAGCATCGCACATAATTTCAAAAGGTAAATTCCAATCAGGTGGCTGAACAATAGGTGTAGTGGTCAAAGCTTTCTTAAGTGTTTCAAATGCTTCTGCACAATCATCATCAAAGACAAAAGGAATATCTTTTTGCAATAAATTGGTCAGAGGCCTAGAGATTTTAGAAAAGTCCTTAATGAACCTCCTATAAAAGCTGGCATGACCAAGGAAACTTCTTATACCTTTTATGTCCTTGGGACATGGCATCTTTTCAATAGCATCAACTTTGGCTTTATCAACTTCAATACCTCTCTCGGAGATCTTGTGCCCCAAGACAATGCCTTCATTAACCATAAAGTGACACTTTTCCCAATTCAGGACGAGACTAGTGTCTTCGCATCTCTACAAAACTTGATCAAGGTTGCTCAAACAATCATCAAAAGAGGATGCATAGACGGAGAAGTCATCCATGAATACCTCACAAATCTTTTCACAAAAATCAGAAAATATAGCCATCATGCATCTTTGAAAGATAGCAGGTGCATTACATAAACCAAAAGGCATACGTCTATAAGCAAAAGTACCAAAAGGGCAAGTAAAAGTAGTTTTAGATTGATCCCCTGCCGAAACAGGTATCTGAGAGAAGCCAGAATAACCATCCAGAAAGCAAAAATGTGTGTGTTTGGATAGCCTTTCTAGCATTTGATCAATAAAAGGTAAAGGGCAATGATCTTTCTTAGTAGCTTTATTTAACTTACGGAAATCAATTACCATCCTATAACCTGTAATAATTCTTTGTGGGATCAATTCATCTTTATCATTAGGAACAACGGTAATACCTCCCTTTTTGGGGACACAATGGACAGGGCTTACCCATTCATCAGCAACGGGATAAATAATACCTGCCTCAACGAGTTTTAGTATCTCCTTTCTTACCACTTCCTTCATTTTGGGATTTAATCATCTTTGAGGGTCTCTAACTGCTTTAGCATCTTTCTCCACTGAGATTTTGTGTTGACATAACATGGAACTAATGCCCTTAAGATCATCCAGAGTATATGCAATAGCAGCTCGGTGCTTCTTCAGAGTTTTCAATAATCTTTCTTCTTCTTTCTCTGAAAGGTTAGCACTAATAATAACAGGATATATTTCTTTTTCATCAAGATAAGCATACTTAAGATTACCAGGTAATGGTTTGAGTTCAAACACGGGATCACCCTTGGGTGGAGGAGGATCCCCAAGAATTTCAACGGGAAGGTTATGTTTCAGCATAGGTTCTCGTTTAAGGAACACTTCATCTATTTCTTCCCTCTCCTTCATAAACATATCGTTTTCATGGTCTAGCAAATATTGTTCTAACGGATCAGTTGGTGGAACAGCAATGGAAGCAAGACCAATAATTTCATCCTTACTAGATGGTTCCTCTTCACGGTGTTGTCCATGAAATTTAGAAAAGTTGAACTCATGAGACATATCACCTAGACCAATAGTAACTACATCCTTTTCGCAATCTATCCTAGCATTAACGGTGTTTAAGAAGGGTCTACCAAATATTATGGGACACAAGCTATCTTGTGGGGAGCCAAGAACAAGAAAATCAGCAGGATATTTAGTTTTCCCACACAAGACTTCAACATCTCTAACAATTCCCATTGGTGTAATAGTATCTCTATTGGCAAGTTTAATTGTGACATCAATATCTTCTAACTCAGCAGGTGCAATATCGTGCTTAATTTCTTTGTATAAGTCAATAGGTATTGCACTAGCACTAGCACCCATATCACATAAGCCATGATAGCAGTGATCTCCTATTTTAACAGAAATAACAGGCATGCCTACCACAGGTCTATGTTTATCTTTAGCACAAGGTTTGTCAATTCTAGCAGTTTCATCATAGAAATAAATAACATGCCCATCAATATTATCAGACAAGAGATCTTTAACAATAGAAACATTAGGTTCAACTTTGATTTGCTCAGGAGGTGTATAAGTTCTAACATTGCTCTTACGAACAACAGTCGAAGCTTTAGCATGATCTTTTATCCTAACAGGAAAAGGAGGTTTTTCAACATAAGCAGTAGGAACAATAGGATCACTATATGTAATAGTCTTCTCTTCGACTATAATAGGTGCAACTACTTTCACTTCAACAGGAGGATTATATTTAAACCACTTCTCTTTAGGGAGATCAACGTGAGTAGCAAAAGTTTCACAAAAAGTAGCTACTATCTCAGAGTCAAGTCCATACTTAGAGCTAAATCCACGGAAAGCATCGGTATCCATAAAAGATTTAACACAATCGAACTTAGGTGTCATACCTGACTCCTTACCATCGTTGGAACCCCAATCTTCAGAGTTGCATTTAATTCTTTCCAATAAGTCCCATTTGAAATCAATAGTCTTCAGCATATAGGAACCAACACAGGAAGTATCGAGCAAGTTGCGATTTTCAAGAGAAAGCCGAGCATAAAAATTCTGAATAATCATTTCCCGAGAGAGCTCATGATTGGGGCATGAATACAACATTGACTTAAGCCTCCCCCAAGCTTGAGCAATGCTTTCTCCTTCGCGAGGCCAAAAGTTATATATGTAATTACGATCATGATGAACAAGATGCATAGGATAGAACTTCTGGTGAAATTCCAACTTCAAGCGCTTATAATTCCAATATCTCGTATCATCACATAGCCTATACCATGTTATTGCATCTCCCTTCAAAGATAAAGGGAAGACATTCCTTTTGACAACATCATTAGGAATACCTGCAAGCTTAAATAATCCACAAACTTCATCCACAAAGATAAGGTGTAAGTCGGGATGCAATGTTCCGTCTCCTGCAAAAGGATTAGCTAGCAGTTTTTCTATCATACCTGAAGGAATCTCAAAGTGAATATTTTCATAAGGTTCAGTAGGTTGAGGAGCATCTCTTTGCTCTTCTAGTTGGGGTGAAGATACCCCAAACAAGGCCCTCAAAGGATTAGTTTCCATAGTGACAAGTAACAGAAAATTTCAGCACACTATATAAATGTTTCCTTACCAAGTTCCACTCACCAAGAGCGCTACGCTCCCTGGCAACGGCGCCAGAAAAGAGTCTTGATGACCCACAAGTATAGGGGATCTATCGTAGTCCTTTCGATAAGTAAGAGTGTTGAACCCAACGAGGAGCAGAAGGAAATGATAAGCGGTCTTCAGTAAGGTTTTCTCTGCAAGCACTGAAATAGTAGGTGATAGATAGTTTTGTGATAAGATAAATAGTAACGAGCAAAAGTAAATAAAGTAAATAAAGTGCAGCAAGGTGGCCCAATCCTTTATGTAGCAAAGGATAAGCCTAGACAAATTCTAATAATGAAGAAGGAGCTCCCGAGGACACATTGGGAATTATCGTCAAGCTAGTTTTCATCACGTTCATATGATTCGCGTTCGGTACTTTGATAATTTGATATGTGGGTGGACCGACACTTGGGTACTGCCCTTACATGGACAAGCATCCCACTTATGATTAACCCCTATTGCAAGCATCTGCAACTACAAAAAGGAGTATTAAGGTAAACCTAACGACAACATTAAACATATGGGTCCATATCAACCCCTAACGAAGCAACGCATAAACTAGGGTTTAAGCTTCTGTCACTCTAGCAACCCATCATTTACTTATTACTTCCCTATGCCTTCCTCTAGGCCCAAATAATGGTGAAGTGTCATGTAGTCAACGTTCACATAACACCACTAGAGGAGAGACAACATACATCTCATCAAAATATCGAACGAATACCAAATTCACATGACTACTAATAGCAAGACTTCACCCATGTCCTCAGGAACACACGTAACTACTCACAAAGCATATTCATGTTCATAATCAGAGGGGTAATAATATGCATAAAGGATCTTAACATATGATCTTCCACCAAGTAAACCAAATAGCATCAACTACAAGGAGTAATCAACACTACTAGCAACCCATAGGTACCAATTTATGGTTTTGATACAAGATTGGATACAAGAGATGCACTAGGGTTTTGAGATGAGATGGTGCTGGTGAAGATGTTGATGGAGATTGACCCCCTCCCGATGAGAGGATCGTTGGTGATGACGTTGGTGATGATTCCCCCCCGGAGGGAAGTGTCCCCGGCAGAACAGCTCTGCTAGAGCCCTAGATTGATTCCGCCAAGGTTCCACCTCGTGGCGGCGGAGTTTCGTCCCGTAAGCTTGCCCACAATTTTTTCCAGGGGAAAACCCTTCATATAGCAGAATATGGACACCTGAAGCCCACCAGGGGGCCCAGGAGATAGGGGGCGTGCCCTATAGGGGGGGGGGGCTGTCTCCTAGACAGGGTGTGGGCCCCTAGCCTATTTCTTTTGCCCAAAAATTCTTATTAAATCTAAAAAGTTGTTTCGTGGAGCCTTAGGTCTTTTGGAGTTGTGCAGAATAGGTTTCCAATGTTTGCTCCTTTTCCAGCCAGAATTCCAGCTACCGGCATTCCCCCTCTTCATGGTAAACCTTGTAAAATAAGAGAGAATAGCCATAAGTATTGAGATATAATGTGTAATAACAGCCCATAATGCAATAAATATTGATATAAAATCATGATGCAAAATGGACGTATCACTCACCGGCCGCGTATGCAACGTGCAGGAGTTCCCGGGGAGATGGCCCATGACCCCTGGGGGCATAGGTTTAGTCCGGCGTGTTGGCCTCTCTATTAAGCCTAGGTCGGGTTGCGGTGTATTGTTTGGCCGAGGCCGGGTATGACCCAGGAAAGTGTGTCCGGCCGGAGTTAATCAAGCGTGGTGGGTAAGTTGGTGCACCCCTGCAGGGAAGAAAGCATCTATCGATAGCCTGTCCTACGGTAACGGACACTTGGAGTTGTATCCCGATCGATACAACTAGAACTGGATACTTGTGATGAGTATTGGATTGTGATGATAACTGGATAGTATGGCTCTGGGATTGCTTTCTCACAGGGAGTCGAGAAAGGATCTCTGGCCGAGGGTGATAACACTACTACTACTTTACTTTATGCTACTCTACTCCCTCCTGTTGCTGCAAGATGGTGGTTTCCAGAAGATGCTAGTCTTTGATAGGACTAGGCCTTCTCTCTATTCTAGCATTTCTGCAGCCCAGTCGACACATACAGCCTTCCTTTGATAATGTTGCATATGTAGTGTAGATCCTTGCTTGCGAGTACTTTGGATGAGTACTCATGGTTGCTTTGCTCCCCCTTTCCCCCCTTTCTTTTTCTTTCCAGTTGATGCAACCAGATGTCAGAGCCCAGGAGCCAGATGACACCTTTGACGACTGCTACTACCCTGAGGGTGCCTACTACCACGTGACCGACGCGGACGACCAGGAGTAGTTAGGAGGCTCCCAGGCAGGAGGCCTTGCCTTTTCGATCGATGTTGCTTTTGTGCTAGCCTTCTTAAGGCATACTTGTTTAACTCATGTCTGTACTAAGATATTGTTGCTTCCGCTGACTCGTTTGTATTCGAGCTGATGTATTCGAGCCCTCGAGGCCCCTAGCTTGTAATATAAAACTTGTATTATTTTAATTTGTATCTAGAGTTGTGTTGTGATATCTTGCCGTGAGTCCTTGATCTTGGTCGTACACATTTGCGTGCATGATTAGTGTATGATTGAATTGAGGGCGTCACAAGTTGGCATCAGAGCCGACTGCCTGTAGGTAGCCCCTTCCCAACTCCTTGGCCGAAGTTGAGTCTAGTCACTGAAAAACATTTACTAACATTGGCTGTGTGTCTTACGGGCCCACGTCGCCATTGGGTGTTATTAGGATCTTTTATTCCCTGTCTTTACTCTGGGATTCTGATCTCTCCTCTATTTGGTTTAAATGATTTTTTGCTAACTCTGCCTCTAGGATCTCGTAACCACTTCCACCCGGAGAGCCCCTTCATTCCAGATGATCGCCTGCTTTACCAGAAGACTTCGAAGTTACTCTCCGATGTTCTCCCGAGAACATGTGCTCATCGCTTTTGCAATTCCCTTCCACCGTCAACCCCTATGAATAACTACATACACCTATCGTTCTTACATCATATTCCAGTTGCTCTTGTTATTACAAGATGCTTCATAATACACTCCGTTGTTCCGAGAATCCTTTTGTGCCCACTGCCTTGCAGTTCCTTGTCGCCTGAATACACCGGCAAATTAATCCTCACAAATATCGAGGATTTGTTTTTCCCCAGTTGTTCATGTATTTCACAAAAGTCGCTGAAATACCATTCGATCTTCCAAAAATCCTCAACACCGTATTGTTGTTGAAATTCTTGCTTGTTTGCATTATGGATAATCCCATAAGTCTAGTAATCTTATTGGCATCCTTTGTCACTATCCTTTTGAGTCAGTTGATTCAATATGTTGCGGATGCTCGCAATCCTTAGTCGGATCATAAAATTCATCCTTCCGGCTTGGACGTCATTTGACCAAGAGTTGTTTATCGACCAATCAAATTGCTGTCGATTGTATCCCTAAGGCTATTCAACTTACTTATCTTTTGATCAGAGCCTCTGCTTCAAATCTTCTGATTTGAAAATCGTAATTCCTTTGTATTCAAGCTTTGAAGTTATCTAGTTATATCTATAATCCGATGCCTTTGCATTCTTTCTTCTTCTGGTTGAGTACCGGTACTCACATCAGATCCTATGTGGACCGCCAAATCCTTTGTTGGATTTTATCCGATAGTGCCCTTCACATCCAAAATTCTTGTGAGTTGTTTCCCTGATATATAATGCATTTGGTAAAATTGTATCCTCTCCTTTTGTCAACCATGCTCTGCTGTCGAGCTTGTGTTAAATACTCCCGAAGTTCGTGGTATATGTTCCTTAGATGCCCCGATGGGTTGAACCTATGCCTTCCATAATTTGTGTGAACTCGAGCGTTTTCACGATTCATACTCTTCTATTATTTTGACTTATAACATTTCAACACTACAAATTCATTGAAAGCGAGATATGAATGAAAGGTTATGCATTGAAGAAGTGGGAGTCGACCTTGAACCTTGTGTTCATGCCCATGGACTCGATGTAGAACTTATCATGGAAGCTGCTCGTAAAAATAATTCCCCTTGGTATAAGTTCATCTTGTACCTATATTTGGTCCTTTGCAATTGTTGTCCCGACCATGATTGTTCTTCTTTGACCCCATTTCGCGGGCAAGTTAAAGCACTTGTTCTCCAAATCGATATGCTTGTACAACCCCTATACCGAACTATCTCGAGTATTATCTCTACTGTCTCGAGGATATCATCCTATTGTACTACGTCCTATGAACTTTTCGATGGAGTGGTAATTTTCCCCTGTCATAGTAACTCCACGGCATCTGGGTTGTCATCAACCGAGACCACCGAACAATGAATCGATTTCGCTCGGTGATACACCACTCCTAGTACTTTGTTGCTGTGGAGTTAGATACCACCTCGCGTCATTCCTAGCCTGATTGGCTTTATCACTATCGTGCTAATTTTAACTATGCTACCCGGTCCTTATGCCCGGAGCAACTTCCGACGACGAGCAAAGCTTGCATCGATCTTCCGCATCCTATCATTTCATCTCGAACAACAAGTTTGATTTCGATCTTGTGTCGAATCCGTGGTTCTCATGGTCTTTCACTTCATCTTTCCTTTTGTTTGTTGCCGTCGCTGCTCGATGGCATCTTCCTAGAATCTCCTAACAAAATTTGTCGTGATCACCGTCAACACTTTGATTTCTTCAGAGATGTCAATCGAATTCATGTTTAGAAATACCATCCTTGCTCTTCAATGATTTGTGATATTATTGATGACATCCTTGACTTTCTACCAACACAGACCTGGTTGTGTTTGGTTATTCCTTACGATCCGAGATAATCTTGGAAATGTTCCTTTGTATCTCTTGTGATCTTTAGATCCAACCTTACTTGAAACATCATATCAATGCTACCACGAAGCATGACTGTGGTATTCCGAATATCGACAAGAACATTGGTAGCACACTACCAAAGGTTTTGGATTTATCATCCGGACATCGTTGCATGGATAACATCATGAATTTCCTTGCCCTTTATCTAAATGGTGATGTACTTGTTGTTGTAACATGTATATCATGCTCTACTTTCCCTTGGGAAGGATATACTCCCAATTCTGGTGTGTAAACACATTTTCCTTTCCATTGGTCTGATTAATCTGATAATTTCACTTTCCTTTCCATTGGTTTGTTTAACCTTCTTGTGATCCATATGATATAAGCAGAAATAATTCCCTGCTTATAAAATGCCCCGATGTACAACCTTGTCAGTGAGACCCTGTTACTATTGTTGATGACATTCCGGTAACCACTGATGGACGCAAACCTTGCCGATTGGTCCGCCTTGTTCAACGAGCAGGACGATGGTTCTCTTCATCCCTCGCCCTTGGTACCAACGTGGTTGCCAACATAACTGACAGACTATCGTCCGACAAAGCTTGCTATCATAACCGTGTAACATGTCACTGCTCTTTCTACTTTTAACCCACATGGTGGGCCCATAACCCACAGTTCCACAGGATCGAAGCCTGACTCTTCAGTACAACCTTGATGCCGAAGTATCTTATGCTCTTGGCTTTGTGTGTTATCGCGGGCCACCTCCCGAGAGATGATCTATTCCCGATGCTCTGAACCCCTTTCTCACACTCTATTCAGGTATCAATAGTTTGTCCATTCGCTTGAAACTTCCTATTGTACCTTCATACTTTTCTCTCGATGTTTATTAAGTTTCAACTCGAGAGTTACTTCTGCCTCATTCCCTGAATTGTTCACCAGATAATTAACCCTATAAGGGTCAGTTCTCCCGAAGTTACTCTTTACTTCCCCACTTAAATCTCGGGACGAGATTTCTTCTAGTGGAGGAGACTTGTAACATCCACAACATCACACTATAGTAATCTCCCCTAATAAAGGTCATGTCATCATGATCATCATGCCTAAATGCCACTTGACCAAAATCTACTTCAAATTCAAATTCAAATTGCATGTCAAAAATTTGCTTCTTCTTTCATGCAACGGAAATAGTTCACAATATGACAAATATTCTCTAAGTATTTTTCATGTTAAAACCAAAATCCTTGGAGTTCCCAAATTGCCCCTGGAAATTAATTAGTGTTCCAACAACATTTAAATATGCCATTCCCAATTTCCAAAATTCCTAGTCAAATCCTCCTACCTCCAAACTATTTGTGGCAATACCTAAAAATGTGGAGGAATTAATGGGCCAAGTCCCATATTTTTCCTAAATCCTTTGGATGCTCAAATAAATCTTTTCCTCTCTCTATTTTAACAAGAAAAAAAGAAAAGAGAAAGAGCACAAGCCACTGTGCACTGGGCCGAGTGCACAGTGCCTGGCCCGAGCCAACTGGCCTAGCTGGCCACCGCGCCCCCCCTTGGGCCTCAACCCCTGACCTTCCCGTGGGCCTTGGCCTATCCCAGCGGGCCGGCCCACTCCCCCTCACCGGTCGCCTCCTGTTCCTCCGACCGGGCGGGACAGAGCGCGGCCGTCGCCATCCAACCACCTCACCGGCGACGCCTGACGAGAGGATAAGGCCTGGGACGCCTCGAGTCCTAGCCCTCACCAACCGCCGCTCCCGCTACTCCGTCCCCCTGGATCTCCCTCACCCACTCTCCCCTTCTCTCTCTCCCTCTACTTCATTTTGGAGAGGAGGCCGACGCGGTCGCCGCCGTGCCTCGCCCGTCCTCGCGGCCATCAAGCCCCGTTCGCCTCGCCATCGTGCCCATCGTCTCCGCCGTCGTCGTCTACCACGTCCCCGTCCGTGAGCGCGAGCCGAGAGCCACTGCAGGGAGCGGATCGAGCCGCCCCCTTTCGCCTCTGTCGCCGGCGAACTCCGTCGTCTCCGGCAACTGCTGCTGCTACTAATCTTACACCGGGCCACCTTGTGCCTCCCTGGTGAGCTCTTCTACCTTCTCCCTCTCCTTGCCTACTTGGCGTGCCCCCTAGCTGCTTTCCCCACGTGCGCCCGAACGCAGCGCCGCGGAGCTCGTCGTCGGCGAGTCTCCGGTGACCAGTTGGTCACGAGCGTATGCCTGTTAGCTTCACCGCGCCGCGCAACAGCTTCCTAGCCTTTCTCCCGAGTCGTAGCACGATGTAGCTCTGTTTCATCGTCACCCGTAGCCGCTCCGACGCAAACCTCATCGCCGGCGCCGTTTCCGGCCAAGTCCGCCCGTGCCACCACCACCAATCGACGCGGCATCGAGTGGCCGTTCTAACGGACTCAACTGCGTGTCGAATGGCGCCATAAAATGCTATTCCGACGTGGCCCGAGCGGCTCCGCCGCCTTCTAGCGTCGCCGCGGTGAGATGCGTGCCTCCGCTGACGTGGCTGGCCGGGCCCCACCCGTGGCTCACTGCAAGTGGGCCCCGCGGTCCCCAGTTGACTGGGTTGAGCCAGTCAACTGCTGACTGGGCAGCCCAGTGCCATTGACATGCAGGCCCCATAGTATAATTAGGCTAATTAAATGTTTTTATAAATAAAAGTAATTACTAATCTAATCTTTCACTGACATGTGGGGCCCAGTAGCTAATTAACCTCTGGATTAGTTTAATTTACTGTTAGAGTTAACAGAGGCTGATATGCAGGCCCCATGGGTCAGTTTGACCTGGTCAGCCATCTTGTTGACTGCTGATGTCACAATTATGTCATGCTAATGTCATAATTCCTTTTCTGTTAATTCAAATAATTTCAGATTATGCTTTAATCTTTGAAAATTAATAGAAAATCAACTGTACCTCGGATGAAAACGTTTTCTATATGAAAGTTGCTCAGAAAAATCCAACGAATCCGAATGCGCGGTCCATTCATCTGTCACATGCCCCTAGCATGCTGAACTTGGAACATTCCCCCTTCGGTCATCTGTGTGGCACAGATCCGGAACCGGGAATACCTTCCCAGTTGAATTCCCCCTTCACCTATATCGGGTAGCCTTACGTTAGGTCACACCCGGCACTGCATATTGCCTTGCTATGCTTTGTGATGCTATGTTTGCTTTATATTTACTATTTCTTCCCCCTCTTCTCTCCGGTAGATCCCGAGACCGATGCTGCCCCTGTGATCGACTACGTCGACGACGACCCCTCCTTGCCAGAGCAACCAGGCAAGCCCCACCTTTGATCATCCCGATATCACCCATTCGATTCTCTCATGCTTGCATTAGAATTTGCTATTGTTATTGTTTGCTCCTATTCTGATGCATAGCCTGCTTTTGTAACCTGCTTATTATTACCTTACCTGCTTATCATAAACTGCTTAGTATAGGTTGGTTAGTGATCCATCAGTGACCCCACCTTGTCCTTGTCGCCCTGCTTCATCATCGAAGACCCGATCAACGGGATCGAAGACCAGGCCCCGGCACCGTACATCACTTTCCCCTTAGTTGCTCGACACTGCTAGGTTACTATCGAGTGCCGAGGGTGAGACCTCTACAACACTTCTGATGTTAACCCTGTAGTGTAGCTATTCGGTCGTGGTTATCGAGGGTGATTCCGCCTTAACCACTTCCGATACGACTCTGTCGTGCAACCCCTCAAGTGTGAACTTCGGGGGTGATTCCTCTTACGTTCACCTTGATGATTACATCGACTGGAATTCACCGCGGGTGATTCCTCGAGTTTTTCCCCTTGATGTTTAGACACACAGTTACTATGATTACTATGACTTTACACTGAACCATGTTACTAAAGATGGGTCGACCCTGAGGGGTACCCGCACGAGCATAATTGCGAGTGATGTGGAGTCGGGTTGACCTGGAAGGTGCCCGTGAGATAATTACGAGGCGTGGCCGGGCATTCTTAGCCCTTGCCGCAAGTCCTCGAGATGGGGCAACGGGGTCACATCTTTTGTGAGTCTCTGCTTGTTACCGCGCGTTCCTAATCCACTACGATTTGGATATTTGATCCGAGGGGCCTCTGGCCTGATAGCACTAACCATCACGTGGGCATAATATGGGCGTTCTGCGTTGTATGCATCAGCCGAAGCTTAATAGACGTTAGCGACTGAGCGGCACGCTGGGTTGGACTGCGTAAGCACCTGCCTTGTTGAAGGAGGTAGCTAGGTCTGCTCACCGGCCGCGTATGCAACGTGCAGGAGTTCCCGGGGTGATGGCCCATGACCCCTGGGGGCATAGGTTTAGTCCGGCATGTTGGCCTCTCTATTAAGCCTAGGTCGGGTTGCGACGTATTGTTTGGCCGAGGCCGGGCATGACCCAGGAAAGTGTGTCCGACCGGAGTTAATCAAGCATGGTGGGTAAGTTGGTGCACCCCTGCAGGGAAGAAAACATCTATCGATAGCCTGTCCTACGGTAACGGACACTTGGAGTTGTATCCCGATCGATACAACTAGAACTGGATACTTGTGATGAGAATTGGATTGTGATGATAACTGGATAGTATGGCTCTTGGATTGCTTTCTCGCAGGGAGTCGAGAAAGGATCTCTGGCCGAGGTTGATAACACTACTACTACTTTACTTTATGCTACTCTACTCCCTCCTGTTGCTACAAGATGGTGGTTTCCAGAAGATGCTAGTCTTTGATAGGACTAGGCCTTCTCTCTATTCTAGCATTTCTGCAGCCCAGTCCGCATATACAGCCTTCCTTTGACAATGTTGCATATGTAGTGTAGATCCTTGCTTGCGAGTACTTTGGATGAGTACTCATGGTTGCTTTGCTCCCACTTTTCCCCCTTTCTTTTTCTTTCCGGTTGATGCAACCAGATGTCGGAGCCCAGGAGCCAGATGACACCTTTGACGACTGCTACTACCCCGAGGGTGCCTACTATCACGTGACGGACTCCGACGACCAGGAGTAGTTAGGAGGCTCCCAGGCAGGAGGCCTTGCCTTTTCGATCGATGTTGCTTTTGTGCTAGCCTTCTTAAGGCATACTTGTTTAACTCATGTCTGTACTCAGATATTGTTGCTTCCGCTGACTCGTTTGTATTCGAGCTGATGTATTCGAGCCCTCAAGGCCCCTAGCTTGTAATATAAAGCTTGTATTATTTTTTATTTGTGTCTAGAGTTGTGTTGTGATATCTTCCCGTGAGTCCTTGATCTTGATCGTACACATTTGCGTGCATGATTAGTGTACGATTGAATCGAGGGCGTCACACCCTCATTCGAGATGATGGATTTCATCAGAAGACTCCGAAGATACTCTCCGATGTTCTCCCGAGAACTTGTGCTCATCGCTTTTGCAATTCCCATCCACCGTCAACCCCTATGGATAACTACATACACCTGTCGTTCATACTTTCATTCCCAGTTGCTGTTGTTATTATAAGATACATCTAATTATTCTCCAACTTTTAAGAATTCCTTGTGCCACTGCCTTGCAGTTCCTTACCGCACGATACATCTCCAACGTATCTATAATTTTTGATTGTTCCATGCTATTATATTATCTATCTTGGATATTTTATATGCAATTATGTGTTATTTTATATGATTTTTTGGGACTAACCTATTAACCTAGAGCCCAGTGCCAGTTTCTGTTTTTTTCCTTGTTTTTGAGTTTTACAGAAAAGGAATATCAAACGGAGTCCAAATGACCTGAAAATTTAAGGTGATTTTTTATGGACCAGAAGAAGCCCCCGAAGCAAAAGAGTTGGGCTAGAAGAGTCTCGAGCCAACCACAAGGGTGGAGGGCGCGCCCTACCCCCCGGGAGGGTGCTCCACACTTGTCGTTGACTCGTGGACCCCCCCGACGTGAAACCGATGCCAAAATTCCTATAAATACAGGAAACCCCCGAAAAGAAATCTAGATCAGGATTTCCGCCGCCGCAAACCTCTGTAGCCACGAAAATTCAATCGGGAGCCCATTCCGGCACCCTGCCGGAGGGTGAAACCCTCACGGGTGGCCATCTTCGTCATCCCGGTGGTCTCCATGACGAGGAAGGAGTAGTTCACCCTCGGGGCTGAGGGTGTGTACTAGTAGCTATGTGTTACCTCTCTCTTTCTCTCTCTCTCTCGTGTTATTGATTGGCACGATCTTGCTGTACCGCGAGCTTTGCTATTATAGTTGGATCTTATGATGCTTCTCCCCCTCTACCTTCTTGTAGTAGATTGAGTTTTCCCTTTGAAATTATCTTATCGGATTGAGTCTTTAAGGATTTGAGAACACTTAATGTATGTCTTGCATGTGCTTATCTATGGTGAAAATGGGATATTCACGTGACCCACTTGATGTATGTTTTGATGATCAACTTGCGGGTTCTGTGACCTTGTGAACTTATGCATAGGGGTTGGCACACGTTTTCGTCTTGACTCTCCAATAGAAACTTTGGGGCACTCTTTGAAGTTCTTTGTGTTGGTTTGAATAGATGAATCTGAGATTGTGTGACGTATATCATATAATCAAACCCGTGGATACTTTTGGTGACATTGGAGTATCTAGGTGACATTAGGGTTTTGGTTGATGTGTATCTTAAGGTTTTATTTTAGTACGAACTCTAGGGCTGTTTGTGACACTAATAGGAATAGCCCAATAGATCGATCAGAAAGAATAACTTTGAGGTGGTTTCATACCCTACAATAACCTCTTCGTTTGTTCTCCGCTATTATTGACTTTGGAGTTTCTCTTTGTTGCACATTAAGGGATTGTTATATGATCTAATTAAGTTATCATTGTTGAGAGAACTTGCACTAGTGAAAGTATGAACCCCAGGCCTTGTTTTCAAGCATTGCAATACCGTTTTCGCTCACTTTTCCCACTTGCTACCTTGCTGTTTTTATATTTCCAGATTACAAAAACCTATATCTACCATCCATATTGCACTTGTATCACCATCTCTTTGCCGAACTAGTGCACCTATACAATTTACCATTGTATTGGGTGTGTTGGGGGACACAAGAGACTTTGTTATTTGGTTGCGGGGTCGTTCGATAGAGACCATCTTCATCCTACGCCTCCCACGGATTGTTAAACCTTAGGTCATCCACTCGAGGGAAAATTTATACTATCCTACGAAACTCTAGGCTTGGAGGCCCAACACGAGTCTACAAGAAGAAGGTTGCGTAGTAGACATCACCGCATGACTACCCCTACGAATCATTCTTCACACTTATTGAGGATTTGTTCATTCCTAATTGTTCATGCGATTTAGAAGATACTTTGAAATACTATCCAACCTTCCGTTAAACCTCTGCCAACTATTGCTCTGCAAATACTTGTCTGCTTGCATTATGGTTACTTTCCATATGTCTAGCAATATTCTTTAGTATCCTTTGTCATCTTCACTTTGAGCCTTTGATTCGATGTGTTTGTGTAAGTGCATCTAGTGCCCCTTAGTGATTTTGGTGTATTGAAGACTTATAGGTTAAGGGACTAATGCGTTTGTGAGTGTACACGGGTCTATAAGTCTACGAGGAGTTTGATATTTACGATGAAAGTCGACCCCTAAAAATGAATGTCTTTAGCTAAAGACTTTGGTTTTCTTGAAGACTTTGAAAGTGGGGAAATTGGTGTGACCATGAAGACTTGATATTCATGCGAGGAATGTGAAGCGTGAAGACTTCTGTTTTCATAGTTTCGTTTTCTTTTTCTTGAGTCATAGGAAACACCGTACTGTTAAAGGGGGTCGAGGTAAAACTAAGGAAACGTTTTTAAGTGATGCTCATTTCAGATTCCTACACCTAGCCAATCCTTTAGAGTGAAGCCATTGGAAGTCTCATACAGTTCAGTCAATTTCTCTAGTGACAGAGACGAAGATCTTCTGGTCTCTGAGGAATTTGTTCTGACTGAGAAGTTAGGAATTCGCCAGTGCGGATTGCCTACAAGTGAGGAACATGATTGCCCTAAGGAATTTGATACTCAAATATCCGACTGTTGCTGTGCTACGCGCCAGTTGTCCCAAAATATCTACCCATCTAACAGTCATATCATTGAAGGGCATTTATGTCTTATCATGTCGGGCTGCTCCCTAGTCTATAAATAGCCACCCCTACAACCACTAGTTGGTTGGCTACTCCGAGAGAAACTGACACTTGTCATTTAGAGCATCCCATCCTTCGAGGACTTTGAGCGAAAATCATCAAGTGAGGAAAACCCAACCCAAACCCAAACACCTAAAAACCCAAAGTGATTGAGCATCACTAAAGAGATTGTTCCTGTGTGGAACCGAGGCTTGTTATCTTTGAGGATTGTGCATCCTCCAGATGGTTAGGCGTCATGGTCTAGAGCATCCAAGAGGAAATTGTGGATCGCCGAGTGACCGAGTCTGTGAAGGTTTGGAAGTCACCTGAAGACTTACCACGAGTGATTGGGCGAGGTCTGTGTGATCTTAGCTCAAGGAGAATACAATGAGGATTGTGTGTTCGGGAGTGTGTGTCCTCGGGTTTAAATACCTAGCCGCTCCAACCAGACATACGACTGTCACAATAGTTGGAACTGGTCTAGCAAATCATCGTCTTCACCAAGCTACTGGTTCTATTTACTCAACCCTTTCGTTTCCTCATTCATGTGTTTATGAACTTGATCATTACTATTTGAAGACTTTACTGAAGACTTTCTCAATTTACTCAATCCAATTTCTTCAGTCACTTTGTCTTCAGCCTGCTTATCCTGTTTATACGCTTCCTGTACTATGTGCTTGCTTTCATTTCATCATGATGATCCTGTTCCTACTCTGTTACACTTGCATTTGAGTACTTATTCCGCCACCTGTTGTTCGTAACTTAGGAAATTCCTCACCTTGAATTTCCTCAGTGACAAATTTGTAAAAACCGCCTATTCACCCCCCTCTAGTCGATATAACACACTTTGAATTGGTATCAGAGCAAGGTACTCCCTTGTTCTATGTGATTTTGGTTTAACCACCTGGAGTTTTAGTTATGTCAACTGCAGGCATGATCAAGGTCTCAGCTAGGTGTCCTACCTTAGATGGGACGGACTACCCCTACTGGAAGAATAAGATGCGCATGCATCTTGAGGCAATTGACAACGATCTCTGGTACGTTGTGGAAAATGGCGTTCCCTCCATCACTCCTTCCGTGCATGATGCTAATGTGAAGAGATTCAAGAAACTCGACTCTCAAGCAAACAATATCATATGTGGCCATCTGAGAAAAGGACAGTATGGCAGAGTGAGTGCTTTGGAAATAGTTAAGCTTATCTGGGATAGGTTGTCCAAGGTCAATGAAGGAGTCTCAACTCAACGTGACTCTCGAGTTGACGTTCTTCGCAATATCTTCAACCGCTTCAAAAGGCTCGACAATGAAAATGTTCAGCAAACCTTCGATCGCCTCACCAACATCTCAAATGAGCTTCAAGCACTTGGTGCCACTAACATCACCGACCATGAGGTGGTGAAGAAATTGCTGAGATCGCTTGATTCCTCATTTGACACCCTTGCACTGATGATTCAAGAACGTGGAGACTACAAGTCACTTGATCCTGCTGATATCCTCGAGAGGCTAAATACCCATGAGTTCCAACTTGTTGGGAAGAGTGATCTCTACGGACCAAGCTATGGTAGATCACGTGCACTAAAGGCCAAGGCAGTCTCTGAATCTGAAGAGGAGGATTCTGGTAGCAGCCTTGGTGATCCTGAAGAACTGAGTCAGGAGCTAGAAATGCTCGTGAGGAAATTCCAGAAGTTCTCAAGACGTGGTTGAGGGAGTCCTAGATTAGGGGGTATCCGGACAGCCGGACTGTGTACAACGTCCAGACTATTGAAGCGTGAAGATACAAGACTCAAGACTTCGGCCCGTGTCCGGATGGGACTTTCCTTGGCGTGGAAGGCAAGCTTGGCGATCCGGTTATTATATTTCCTTCCTTGTAACCAATTCCATGTAAACCCTAGCCTTTTCTGGTGTCTATATAAACCGGAGAGGTTGGTCCTTAGAAGGCCGATCACAATTACATTCATACCATCATAGGCTAGCTCCTAGAGTTTAGCCTCTATGATCTCGTGGTAGATCTACTCTTGTACTACCCATATCATCAATATTAATCAAGCAGGAAGTAGGGTTTTACCTCCATCGAGAGGGCCCGAACCTGGGTAAACATCTGTGTCCCTTACTTCTTGTTACCATCAGCCTTGACGCACAGATCGGGACCCCCTACCTGAGATCCGCCGGCTTTGACACCGACATTGGTGCTTTCATTGAGACTTCCTCTGTGACATCGCCATCAGGCTTTATGGCTCCTTCAATCGTCATTAACGACGCTGTCCAGGGTAAGATTTTACTCCCCGGACAGATCTGCGTGTTCGGCGGCTTCGCGCTGCGGGCCAATTCGCTTGGCCACTTGGAGCAGATCGATAGCTATGCCCCCAATCATCAAATAAGGTTCGGAAACCTGAACCACATGGCAGATATCCGCGGAGACTTGACCTTCGACGGATTCGGGCTGGCGCCAGAAGCGCTGAACAATCGCGATGAGCACGGCTTAGACCTGCTGTCAGACGTCGCTCGAGATATCGCCCCGGCCGAAGCCTCGGATATGAATCTGGGACAGGTTGCTTCACCTAAGGACGGAGGGTTGGACCCCGCCCTGCAGGCCGTACACAGTCCGTATTGTGTACCTTCATCGGCGATGGAGCCGAACATATGGTTCACCTCTGAGGGAACCTGTGACTCCGGACCTCTGGACTCATATCCGGACACAGGTTCCAGTCTGCGCGCCCCCGAGCCCGCCGATCCTGGTTGGGCCCCGGTGATGGAGTTCACCACGGCGGACGTTTTCCAGCACACACCCTTTGGCGACATGCTGGACTTATTGAAGTCTCCCTCCTTGTCAGGAGACTCCAGGCCGAACTATGTCCGGCTCGAGTGGGAAGCAGACAACGACGGAATTCGTTGCCCACCCACCACCCACTTCTTGCCACGATCGATGATCTAACCGACGTGCTTGACTTCGACTCCGAAGACATCGACGGTATGGACGACGATGTAGGAGAATCACAGGAGCCACCGCTCATCGGGCGGTGGACGGCCACCTCCTCATATGATATATATATATATATATATATATATATATATATATATATATATATATATATATATATATATATATATGGTGGACACTCCGAAGGAAACTAATGGAGACAAGGCAGCGGAGGACAACCCATCAGGAAGAAAGGCACAACATGTGCGTTATCAGTACCACTCCAAACCCCGCCACACGAAAAACGGCCCCGGAAACGAGAGGAGTCCGGACGGTGCCAAAAAGGAATACAACCCGAGTCAGCCCACACTTAAGCAGGCCGGACCAATGACGACGGGATACTGGGAGAGGGACAATCACACACCCCCTCCGACGATGAGGCAAGCCTCGACAACGATGAATTCGGCGTACCAGAGGACCCAGTGGAACAAGTTCGCTTCAAGCGAAGGCTCACAGCTATAGCAAGGAGCCTGCAAAGGAAACAAGAGCAGCTCACAGCTGACCAAGATGTGCTAGAGGATAGGTGGACCAAGATACTGGCCGCTGAAAAATACGAACTCGAGAGCCCCAATAAAGGGCACATACGGCACAACTGGGTACCTCAACTAGAGCAGGAAAACCACGGGCACGCACACAGACATCCACGCATCACTACGGTCCAAGGCGGCAAACAGCAGATACGAAGAGGCACCCTCAGACCTCGGCATAAAGGTCATAAAACATCAAGACAAGGAAGCTGGTGCCAAGTCCGGCAACACTCAGTCCGACAAACAGGCAAAGAGCAGCACAAGCCTACTCGACCGAAGATACACGGAAATTCATGGTACCCCGAGAAGGACGACAAAGCATAACAATTGAGAATACATGATTCTCAAAACAAAGCGGCTGGTCGCACGCCGGAAGCAAGAAAGGGGAGATGCCTCGTCAAGACCCCCGCCAGAGCGTAACAGTGCGGCTGACCGCCCAGAAACACCTAAACCACGACAAGTTAATTGCAGTGCCTCTAGACCTAGTAATCCGGGGGCTCCATAACACACAAAGCCCACAAGGGTATGACGCCATGGAAAACATCTCCTAAAATATGTAAGGCGCAAAGGCCAAGTTCTGTTGGCCCACCACTCTAAATGGTTGCCTTCGGACCATCCAAAAATGCTACGCCAAAGAATAAATCCTCGACACCTTCCCATATGATTGTTTACCGTATGCTAACAGGAAAAACCATGTCAACTAGATTCTACGTGGTAAATTACCCAGGCCAACCATCCGTACATCCACTGCGGAGTCCGTACTACCTCACGGTCTAACGACTGGGCACACCAGGGCCCGATTAGGGATCCTGGGAGCAACAACAAGAGGACACCTAGCTGTCTTCAGGCATTTCGCATTTGCAAACTAACGATTGACGCAGAACAGAACTGGCGGCAGGGAATTATCCCGGACACACAAAGGAAGGAACATGCAGGTAGAAGGCAGTTCAGATTCATTCTCGACTCGCTCACAACCCCCTCCAGTCCGGCCATAACAGATTCCGTCAAACAACACCTCTTTCCATACATCATACTAATATGCATAGACATAAAATTCTACTACAATGCATAAATGGCAATTACCGGATGTCGTTTATCGCCGACGCCTCTTTGCCGAAAATGAAAGCCACGCTCCGCGTTCGGCTGGTTGCACCAGGGGCTCCACAGTACGGCAAGCAAGTCCGACCACCTTTTCGGTCGTTCGACACCCCGAACTTATAGCACTATACACATATGCTCCGAATGATGTCTTGGGTCATTGGTTGGGTTTGCCCGGCTCCCATGTTTTGGTACCTTACGTTCCGTTCTATCGGCTAAGGTAGCGCTGGGAGAACTACTACGATTGTGTCCCGGTTTAGCCGGACGAGCACCTCAGTAGAGAAAGCCGAAAACCGACTATCATGATGAAGCGAGAGCCGGGACGCTGTTCGAGAGGTCATAAAATCCTTAAAGGTTTATTCCGCATAATGCCATCATAAATGCTAAGTGCGATGGATCGGTCTTCTGATAAGGCGCCAATAGAGCCCCTAGTTCGGCCTTCCGAACACTAGGGGCTGCGCCGACCATACTCAAATTCCTATGGCTAAGTGAGAGTAATAAAGCCCTATAGTCCGATTGCCTGGTTCGCGGAAAGATACACCTCCTTAAAAGGACCCAACTATGGGATAAAGAGCGTCCAGATCCCGAACACCCCCATATCCTTTTTACGAGGGGGCAGAAGCCGATGACTGGCCAACTCCCAGAATTTGCATACAATAAACAGCCGCACATGAAGAACATATGTTCAAATAAAACAAGCAATATATAACAAACATGCCATTATCCCATATTACAACAAGTGGCATAGATGCCCTCAGGGGAATATGATGTCTTTAGTACACTTGTCCGCCACAAGGTGGGCCCCTTTCATCACACCTTCATAATACAACTCGGGCTTGCAGTGTTCCTTACCCTCCGGCGGCCCCTCAGTGATCAGATTTTCTGCGTCAAGCCTCCCCCAATGCACTTTCGCATGGGCAAACGCCATACGCGCGCCTTCTATGCAGACTGATTGCTTGATAGCATCTAGCCGAGGACAGGCGCCCACGATCCGCTTGACGAGTGCGAAGTAGCTGCTTGGAATCGGATCCGCAGGCCACAACCGGACAACTAAGTCCTTCATGGCTAGTTCGGCCGCCTGGTGCAGTTCGATCAGCTATTTCATCTGATCGATAAATGGCACCGAATAATTCGACGCCAGATACTGCGACCAGAAATCCCTCTCCGCAGTCTTCTTCTCCTCGGTGCGATAGAATTGAGCAGCATTTGATATGCTGCGAGGAAGATCCGCAAAAGCCCCTGGAAAATAAGAATTCAGCCTGCCGCTTGGATTCTTCACATTCTAACATACACAAAGCTAAGAATACAGAAGGCCTTACCAGCCGCCACTTTTCGGGCCTCCTGAATGTCCCGCGCAGCACCTCGGGCTTCTTCCCAAGCACCTTCTGCATCCTCGAGAGCTTGGGCGAGCTCGAATTCTTTCCCTTTTAGACTCTGCTCCAAGCTCTCGCTTTTCTTCACAGCTTCCTGGAGCTCCCGCTCAGTGGTGATAACCCTGGCCTCGTGTTTTTCACAAAGCGCCTGTTCGGCCTCAGCCTTCTTGTTGGCATCCGCCAAAGCTTTCTTTAGCGCCTTGTATTCGGCACACACTCCTAGAGCACACAATACTAAATTTTTTATTCTGCACAACTATTCGTTCGTGCCAACTCCAAGACAAATGTTTTCAACATACCTTGCTTGTCTTCCAGTTGCTTCCTCACACGGCCGAGTTCTTCCTTGGACCGTGCAAGGTTCTGCTTCAGTTCGGAAACTTCCGCCTTGAAAGTGGAAGTCCTCTCTACGGATGCCTGTTTTCACACCAAAGGGCATACGTCATTTACATAGGCTCCTGCGAAGGCAGGGGGTTTGATCCCTGCCCGGCTCTGTCTCCTTCGCCGGACAGTGTATCAGGGGCTACTACTTATATTATGACAATTCCTTAAGGGTTTCCTAGGAGACATACCTCAAAAGCCTTTATAAGACTAAGGCAGGACACGTTTAGCCCGCTCTCGGCGGACTGAATCCTTTCAACCACCTCGCCCACAAGGGCCCGATGCTCGTCGACAATGGACGCGTTCTTCAATGCTGTTAATAGACCGCCATGCAGGTCTGCTTGAACAGAGGACACCAGCGGCGTAGGCTGGCCCCCCGCCATCAGGGGGGCTGCTTGCTCGATCCCAGAGCCCTAGAGGTCCCGGGGGCCGTATCCATCCCTGCGTGTTCGACACCAGGGATATGTCCTCCCTGGTACAGGTCTTGTCGAGACGACACCTCGGTGTCGTGCCCAGACTTGGGGGAAGGGGCATGCGGAGGCATCTCGCTCGCCAAAGCGTCCGAGTCTAGTGAATCCTCCAACGAGGACTTGCCAGCGCAGGACCTTGCCGGACTGTGCAATATGTAGGCAACAGTCAAAACCACTATACCAAAAAAAATGATCCCGGACGCATATGCGTGTTCGGATACTTACGACTTCTTCGGGGGCTGGGCCCTGTGATCCCACTCCGGGCTGCTGTCGGCAGCCGTGGGGGATGCCCCTGGGATGGAGTGTTTCCCCCTCTTGGGCGATCCAGCCTCCAGAGATGCAGAGGCCATCCTCTTCCTCCCACCATCAGAGCGAGGCTCATCCTCCTCTGCTTCCTCCTCTTCGTCCTCAGACGAAGGATCGTCGCTGGAGTCTTCGGATCTGGAGTCCGAAACCTCGCGACGGCGAAGGCCACCCCGGGTCTTCTTGACCTTCTGGGAGGCCTCCTTCTTTGGCACCTTGTAAGGCGCGGGGTCCAACATCTTCGTCAGAAGAGGTCCGACCGGTTCCTCCGGCAGGGGGGCTGGACAATGTAGCCGCTCCACCTTCTTTACCCATCCCTGAGGTGGCAATGAAATATGATTAGGGCGTCTCCCGCATGATGTGCCAATTAAAGCATGAATAGACAGAGTGTGGCTGCGACTTACCGAGCTGGGAGAATGGGATGATTGATACCCACGGTCCTCGGTGGGGCCCGGCCACAATTTGCCGGACTTAAAGAGCACCTTCCAGATATCCTTTTGGATGGAGTCGTAAATCTCCTGAAGGGTTTGGTGCTCGGCCGGATCGAACTCCCACAGGGTATAAGCTCGGCGCTGACAAGGGAGAACCAGGCGAACTAGCATCACCTGGACTATGTCGACGAGTTTGACGTCCCTATTGATCACGCCCTGGATGCGTGTTTGGAGCAGTAATAGCTCGTCAGACGAGCACCAGTTCGGGCCCTTTTCGGGCCAGGACGTGAGCCGCAGTGGAGCTCCGGATCTGAACTCTGGAGCTGCCGCCCACTTCTTGCCGCGTGGTTCGGTGATATAGAACCACTGCTGCTACCACTCCTTGATGGAGTCATTTAAAGCGCCTTTCGGCCAAACAGCCTTGGGCATCTTGCTTACCATGGCACCGCCGCACTCAGCGTGTTCGCCACTCACCACCTTGGGCTTCACATTAAAAATCTTCAGCCATAGGCCGAAGTGAGGTGGGATCCGGAGAAAGGCCTCGCACACGACGATGAACGTCAAGATATTGAGGAAGGAGTTGGGGGAAAGATCATGAAAATCGATCCCGTAGTAATACATGCCTCCCCGAACGAACAGGTGAAGGGGAAACCCGAGCCCACGGACGAAATGGGGAAGGAACATGACTCTCTCATGAGATTCCGCAGTAGGGACGACCTGTCCCGCCGGGGGAAGACGGTGGCCGATCTTCTGGGCCAGATACCCGGCTCCCCAGAGATTCTTGATGTCCTTCTCCTAGACAGCTGAGGCCATCCATTTGCCTCCTGCTCCGGACATCTTCAGAAAACTTCCCTTCGGTGGGGGAGAAGAGTGCTTGGGCATTAGGGCTCGCACAAAGGGGAATGAGCTAGCAGGAGAAGGAGGCGTGGGTAAAAGAGAAAGGAACCTGACCTCCTTATAAAGGCGATAAAGGCTTTTTGTGCTTCCCCACTTGCCTGGTGGAACCCGTCCGCCTCCTACTCGCCATGATTAGCGGCACGGTTAGATTACCCATGCCCGTATTGATGAGAATCCCGTAATAAGGGGACACGATCTCTGCTTTGACAAGACGTGTCACAGAAACCACCTCGTGATATGCGTTGTAGCTGGTTGTGAGGAAATGGTTTGAATAATGATCCGACCGCAATAACATGTCACGTCATCAGAAAAGTTGTCAATATAGTGCATTTACGAAATATCGTTCTCTCTACGATGGTATACGAAGACTGTTTTTAATCCGGGCACGATTTGAGTGTTCGATGATTACTTTGGAGAATTCAGAGGAGGAACCCGCCTTGCAATGCCGAAGACAATACTGCGCGCTGGACTCATCGTCATTGAAGCCTGGTTCAGGGGCTACTGAGGGAGTCCTAGATTAGGGGGTATCCGGACAACTGGACTGTGTACAACGTCCGGACTATTGAAGCGTGAAGATACAAGACTCAAGACTTCGGCCCGTGTCCGGATGGGACTTTCCTTGGCGTGGAAGGCAAGCTTGGCGATCCGGATATTATATTTCCTTCCTTGTAACCGATTCCATGTAAACCCTAGCCCTCTCCGGTGTCTATATAAACCGGAGAGGTTGGTACTTAGAAGGCCGATCACAATTACATTCATACCATCATAGGCTAGCTCCTAGGGTTTAGCCTCTACAATCTCGTGGTAGATCTACTCTTGTACTACCCATATCATCAATATTAATCAAGCAGGAAGTAGGGTTTTACCTCCATCGAGAGGGCCCGAACTTGGGTAAACATATGTGTCCCTTACTTCTTGTTACCATCAGCCTTGCGCACAGATCGGGACCCCCTACCCGAGATCCGCCGGTTTTGTCACCGACAGTGGTCGCTTTGGTAAATCCTCAAGAGGTGATGGCATGAGATCAGATTCCTCATCCCGTGACTACAAGAAGAGAACTTGCCACAAATGCAAGAAACCTGGTCACTACATTACTGATTGTCCTTAGTGGGAGAAGGAATCAAAGAAGAAGAAATACAAGGATGACAGTTCTAATGACTCGAAGAAGAAGAAGAAATCTTCAAAGTCCTCATCGTCAAAATCTTCATCTCACAAGAAGAGCATCTCCAAAAAGGCTCGGGCATTCATTGGCAAGGAAATGGACTCTGAAGCTGAATCTGAGGAAAATGAGGAAGAGGAGGCATCTAAGGAGTCAGACTCTGGTGTGGCAAGCCTAGCTCTTGCTATCGCTTTCGTCAGCAAGTCCATCTTCAACTCTGTGGAAAATGACTTCCCCAGCACTCCTGATGATGGTGATGATGACTACGCTCCCACCTATTGCTTCATGGAAAAAGGTGCCAAGGTACTCAAATATCCCTCCTCTAAATCAAGTGAGGATGAATCTGATGATAACCTCAAGCCTAGTTATTCGAAACTTGCTAAGATTGCTGTGAAACAACAAAAGGCTTTTGAAAAGGTTCGAAACATGCTAGAAAAAAGCGACAACTTGTTGGGTGAAGAAATGGATCGAACTGAAACTGATAATCTTTAGAGACTTTAGTCTAAGTTTGATAACCTTCAGAGTCATCATAACACTCTCTTAGCTGATCATGAGAATCTTTCTTATGAATTTATTCAAAGAAAGCAAGATCTTGAGAAACTAAGGGTGAGTTATGAAGATCTTCAGAAGGAACATGATTCATTGCTTGCTCAACAGATCAGTTCCGCTCAGGATGAATTCATTCCACCATGTTTGAAATGCATGGAACGTGAATATGCTGATTCTTCACCTGAAAGTTCAAATGCTTCTATTGCTGCAAATTCTTCAACTATCTCAATGGTCAAAAATTCCTCATCTGAGGATACCACAAGTATCACTGACAATGCAGGGTTGGAGGAATTGTATGTGACAGGCATGTACAAAATCCTCAAAGGGCATCAGGCTCTTTGTGATGTGCTTAAAAAGCAGATCCTCAAGAGGAACCCTAGGAAAGAGGGTACTGCCTTTGAGAGGAAACTCAATGCTGATGGGACCTACTGGAAACCTGAGCAGTATCCCAAAACCTCATGGGTTGCTGCAAAGGGACCTCCCGTAGATCGATCCACTTTATTGGCTTTACATGTGAATCTTCATATTCTTCTGATAAGTCATTTGACTCCAACTATAAACTGTTCCAAAATCAGAATGGTGAAGTATTTGCTAGATATGTTGGAACTAACTGCAGGAACGGTCCCCCTATGAAGAAAATCTGGGTTCCCAAGAGGTGCCTTGAAAGACTTCAGGTGAATGTCATCCTGACACCACCTGGGAAGAATAGGAACCCCAGATCAAATTCTTCATATGGACCAAAGTCTTCATATGCATCCAAGTCCTCATTTGGACCAAATTCCTCACGTGGATCAAATTCCTCATATGGATCCAAATCCTCATATGAACATCATCGTGCTAACACTTCTATTTCGCAGGGAAATCCTAAGGGCTATGAATATGTGCATTATTCTTCAAATCATTATGATAATAAGTCCTCAAAGAATTTCTCTGCTTATTCATATGCTTACTCTAACCCTACTTCTGTGAAACGAAGTGGACTGGCTTCTATGCCACCTTTCTCTTATGGAGCTCGCAAAATGATGAATTCTTTGCCACCCCTCCAGATGTGGGTGGTGAAGAAAAAGATCTAATCTCTTATGCAGGGTCAGGTCTCCAGATGAACTTAAACGTCTGAAGAATTTGCTGGAGACCTGAATATGCTTGAAAGGACGCAAGCTAATCATGAAGAAATGAATATTCATTTCTCACGTCATCATATTGCTATATATATGTTGTACTGCTTGATGAAATTCAAATTGATGAATTTGATGTCATGTTCTTCACTGATGAAGTATATGAGTTCGTCAGATGCACTAATTCATCCGCAGGATGATCAACCCAAATCTACTGAGTGGGTCCTCGATAGTGGATGTACAAATCACATGATCAGTGACAAGAACTTATTGATGGACACTGCTTTATCTCCATCACATCTGGAGCATATCACCTACGCTGACAAAGTAAAAAGCAAGGTATTGGGTCTAGGTAGGGTTGCGATCTCAAAGGATCGGCACATGGACAAAGTCATGCTTGTCGAGTCCTTAGGATACAACCTCATGTCTGTCTCAATGCTTTGTGATCTTGATATGGTTGTTATCTTTGGCAAGTATCATTGTGTTGTGATCCTGGAATCTGACAATTCCAAAGTCTTCGAAGGCTTTAGGAGAGGAGTTTGTATATTGTTGATTTCTCTACAAGACCACAACCTGCCACATTTCTACTTGCAAAAGCTTCATAATGCTGGTTATGGCATTGAAGACTAGGTCATCTTGGCATGAGGAACTTACACACACTTGCAAAGAAGAAGCACGTCATTGGCATTGAGGGTGTCAAATTCCTCAAGGACCATCGCTGTGGAGCTTGTGAAGCTGGAAGGATGACCAAGTACAAGCATCCCTCGAAGACTATCATGACTACCACCCGTCCATTTTAATTGCTTCACATGGATCGCTTCAGCCCTACTCACTATGCCACATTCACTAATGCTGCATATTTATATGGCTTTGTTATTGTTGATGACTATTCTCGCTACACATGGGTGCATATCATCACTTAGAAAACTGAAGTGCAGGAAGTCTTCAAACGATTTTCCTTAAGGGCTTCAACAAACTTCGGTGTGAAGATCAAGCACATTAGGAGTGATAATGGGACCGAGTTCAATAATACTAGTCTTGATGACTATCTTGATGAACTTGGTATTACTCACGAGTTATCTGATCCTTATACTCCTCAGCAGAACGACGTCATGGAGCACAAGAACAGGACTCTTGTTGAGATGGCCCGCACTATGCTTGATGAATACAAGACGCCCTCTCGCTTCTGGCCTGAGGCAATTGATACTATGTGCCACATCATCAACATGGTATATCTTCACAAATTCTTCAAAAAGACCTCATATGAACTCCTAGCTGACAAGAAAACCAATGTGAGTTATTTCAAAGTCTTTAGTGCTAAATGTTGGATTAGAGATCCTCATCACAATTCTAAAATTGCACCAAAAAGCACATGAAGGTTTTATGCTTGGTTACGGAAAGGACTCGCAACCTATAGAGTCTTCAACACCTTTCACCACAAGGTTGTTGAAACTGTAGATGTGCGGTTCGATGAAACTAATGGCTTGCAAAGAGAGCACCTACCTCCTATGCTGGATGAAATGCCACCTGAGGAATCCATCAAGTTCAAGGCTACTGAGGATGTCATACCTACCGAAGAATCTGTTGAAGAAGTCATTCTAGAACATGAAGAACATCATGTTGGTGCACCTTAGGAAAATGGCTCTGAAGAAAATGCTGAGCCACTCATCGTCGTCAACCTGATCATCCTCGCGTCGCAAATGAAGTGCAGATTGAGAAAATCATCGAGGACATCAATGCACCAGGTCCTCTCACACGCTCAAGGGCTTCTCATTTGTTTAACTTTTGTGGGCACTTTGCTTTTGTAAGTGAATCTAGTGCCACCCCTAGTTGGTTTCGGAGTATTAACGACAAACTTGGTTGAGGGACTAATGTGTTTGTGAGAATTGCAGGATAACACATGTAGTAGTCCCTGATTGATTCGGTTTACCTATCGGAGATGACCCCTAAAAATGTGTGAAGACATTGAAGACAATGGTGGTATGTGAAGATATCAACAACAAAGATTATGACTCGAGAAGACATTGACGTGAAGACTATGGAGTGCGAAGACATAGTTGTTTCGTAGTTTCCTTTTCTTCTTTGTTGAATCATAGGAACCATCGCATTGTTAAGTGGGGTCCAAGTGAACAAAGTCAGAGTGACTGAAGTGATGCTCAACCAAATCCTATGTGTTCGAGTGAAGACAATGAGAGAAAATCTTGTCCAGAGCTGGATGAGTTGGCTTTACTTGTAGCCCAAGTCAAGCTGCCACATGTGTTTGAAATCTGACCGTTGGACACGTGTCAGTTCCTTAGTGACCCAGGGTCATTTCGGACAAATCTGGTTGGATTGCCTCCTGGCTATAAATAGCCCACCCCCTACACCATAAATTGGTGGCTGCTTAGAGTTATTGCACGGCTTTTGTCGCTCAAGAGCAACTCACCTCCGAAGCATTTGAGAGAGAGATCCTTGTGAGGACAAAGCCCAAAACACCCGGAGCCAAAGAGTGTTAGGCATCACTGAAGTCTTTTTGTCTACGTGATCTGAAGACTTATTACACTTGAGGACTGTGAATCCTCCAACCGGTTAGGCATCGCGTTCTGAGCATCCAATAGTCATTGTGGATTGCCGGTGAACGAAGTCTGTGAAGGTTTGGGAGTCTACCTTGAAGACTTACCTGAGTGATTGGGCAAGGACTAAGTGTTCTTAGCTCAAGGGGAATAAGGTGAAGATGCGGTGTTCTGAGTTGAA
The DNA here is from genome assembly GCF_002162155.2 of Triticum dicoccoides. NCBI lineage: Eukaryota > Viridiplantae > Streptophyta > Magnoliopsida > Poales > Poaceae > Triticum > Triticum dicoccoides. Next base: position 255,833,972 of record NC_041383.1, read on the forward strand.
TCTTAGCCTCCCTAACCAGACGTATAGTTGTCACAGCAACTGGAACAGGTCCAACAAATCCTTGTCCTCTCCAAGCAACTGGTTCTATCACTTCCCTCTCTTTACTTACAGTTTTTCTTCATGAAGTCATTGCCTGCTTGCATGATCTGATTGACTTCACTGTGTGAAGACTGTTGTTGTTTGGCTTCATATTATCTTCCATCCTGATCCATTCTACCTAGCTGCTAATAGTCTTCGTGCTTTCACATCATCGCTTACTTGACTATGGCTTGTTTAGTGTAGTCTACCTTCCCCTGCATATCAATAGGTTCATTTCTATTGTTTGTCTTCGAAACTCAAATGTTTTGAAGACTTTCATAAAAATCGCCTATTCACACCCCCTCTAGTCGATAACTAGCACTTTCAATTGCTATCAGAGCAAGGTGCTCCCTTGTTCTGTGTGATTCGGTTTAACCACCTGGAGTTTTAGCTATGTCGACTGCAGGGATAATCAAAGTCTCCGCTGCATGCCCTGTCTTTGATGGCACTGATTACCCCTACTGGAAGAATAAGATGCGCATGCATCTTGAAGCCATTGATCTCGACCTCTGGTATGTTGTCAAGAATGGCGTTCCCAAGACCGGTGAAGGTGTCACCCTTGCTGATGTCAAGAAGTTCATTCAACTGGATTCTACTGCCAAGAACATCATCTGTGGTCATCTGACCAAAGGACAGTATGGCTGTGTGAGTGCTTTGGAAACTTCGAAGCTAGTCTGGGACAGGCTCTCCAAGGTCAACGAAGGCGTCTCAACCCAGAGAGACTCAAGGATCAGCGTTCTTCACAACCTCTTCAACCGCTTCAAGAGAAATGACAATGAGAATGTCCATCTTACATTTGATCGCCTCACTGACATCACAAATGAGCTTCGCACTCTTAGCGCCACTGAGATCACCAAGCATGAATTCGTCAAAACACTTTTGAGATCGCTTGATAGCTCATTTGACACCTTGGCCCTAATGATTCAAGAACGCCCTGACTTCAAGACTCTCGATCTGTATGACATACTTGAGAGGCTCAATACACATGAGTTCCAGAAATCTGAGAAAAGAGATATCTATGGTCCCATCTGTGGCCGAACTCGCGCTTTGAAGGCAAATGTTGTTTCCTCTTCTAAAGAAGAATCTGACAGCTGTTCTGAGGATCCTGAAGACATTGGAAAGGAGCTTGCTATGCTTGTGAAGAAGTTCCAGAAGCTCACCAAGAAAAAAGGCTTTAGAAAGTCTTCAAGATCCAGCTCAAGAAATGATGAAGCTTCCACTCGTGATCACAAAAAGAGAACATGCCACAAGTGCAAGAAACCTAGTCACTACATCTCTAAATGTCCATAGTGGGACAATGAGACCAAGAAGAAGAAGAAAATCAAGGAATATGATACAAGAAGAAGAAGAAATCCTCAAAGTCTTCTTCCAAGTCTTTGTCCAAGTCTTCATCATACAAGAAGAGCTCATTTGGCAAGGATCGTGCTTTTGTTGGCAAGGATATGGATTCAGAGGAGGAGTCTGCTTCTAAGGAGACAGAGGTGGAGTCTGAGGAGGAGTCCGACTCTGGCGTTGCAAGTCTGGCTCTAGCTACAACCTATGTTGCCAAGTCCATCTTCAACACCGAAGACAATGGATCCATCACCAACGCTGATGCCAATGACAAGGATGACTCTGCTCCCACCTACTGCTTCATGGCATGCGGTGCCAAGGTAAACTCACGCGATGCTTACTTTCAAACATCAAGTGAAGATGACTCTGAATGTGAATCTAAACCTAGATACAAAACACTTGCTAAAATTGCAACTGAACAACAGAATGCCATGGAACATATTCAAAAATTACTAGACAAAAGGGATGACCTGTTGGACGCAGAAATGACCCGATCTCAGTCCTTAATTGAAGACATGAAAATTCTTAATGTTAAGTACGAGGAACTTGAAAGTCGTCATGAAACGCTCTCAACAACTCATGAAAGGCTTTCCTGTGATTATCTTCAAAGGAAGAAAGAACTTGAGAATTTGAGAACGGCTCATGAAGATCTTCAAAAAGAGAGTGAGTCACTACGCGCTCAATAGATCAGTTCTGCTCAGGAAGGATTTGAACCACCATGTCTAAAATGCCTTGAGCGTGATAACACTACTTCTGTTGCTAAATGTTCCACTACTGCTACTGTTGCAATATCTTCAACTGCTGATGTGGTAACTAACCCCTCTACTGAGGATGCCACTACTATTGCTGATAAAAATGCCAGGCTGAAGACATTGCTTGAGACAGGAATATACAAAAGTCTCAAAGGGCATCAAACACTATGTGATGTCCTCAAAAAGTAGATTCTGAACCGAAACCCTAGGAAAGAAGGTGTTGGGTTCGAGAGGAAAATGAATGTTGATGGCTCCTACTGGAAGCCTGAGTAGTACCCCAAAACCACATGGGTTGCTGCAAAAGGACCTTCAGTGGATCCATCCACCTTATCTGGCTTCACTTGTGCTAACCCGATTATCATTGATGAATCCTTTGATGCAAACTATAAACTATTTAAGAATCATAATGGTGAAGTGTTTGCCAGGTATATTGGTACTAACTGCAGGAATGGACCACCTATGAAGAAGATCTGGGTACCCAAAAGTTGTCTTGAGAATCTTCCTGTGAATGTCATCATGACACCACCTGGGAAGGAGACAAACCCCAGACCAAAGGCTTCATATGGTCCAAAGGCTTTATATAGACAGAGGACTCACTAGAGTCACCCTAACGCCAATGTTTTGCAGGGAAATCATACTCAGACTTATGAATATGAGCGTGTTTACTCAAATTGCTATGTTCATAAGACCAAGAACTATTCTACTTATTCATATGAGTATTATTCACCTCCTGCAAGGCTATTTGCTAGGGCTCCAAAGCCGAAGTTCTCAGATGCTGCACTTAGACTCATTGCTTCAAAGCCACCCTTGAAAATGTGGGTGGTTAAGAAAACTTAACTCTCTTTTGCAGGGAAAGGTCTCTAGCCGGAAATCAAAGGCTTCTGATGCTATTGCTGGGGACCTAAAACATCTTGTGGGGCGCAAGATAAAATGCCTAAATGGTATTACTATGTATTTTGTTCCCGAATCACTTTCCAATCATCCTATCAGTCCTAACCTAGATCTGAGCTTTGATAATCCGCTTGTTCGTCAAATGTTTATGATTCACAATACCCTTGGTGAAGCCTATCCCCCTAACTGCACTGTAGGGTACGACACCACATGCTTCAGAATGGATTATGGACAGTGGATGCACTAATCACATGACTGGTGATCGAAGTCTTCTACTGGACTCAACCTTACGTCCATCTGACAAGAGTCACATCACATTTGCTGACACTGGTAAAAGCAACATATTGGGTCTAGGTAGAGTTGCAATCTTAAAGGATCAACACATGGATAAAGTGATGCTTGTTGAATCCCTTGGTTTCAACTTAATGTCTGTCCCAATGCTTTGTGATTTGAACATGATTGTGATATCTGGAAAATATCATTACCTTGTGCTTATGGAGTCTGATAAATCTCTAGTCTTTGAAGGGTATCGAAAAGATGACTTGTACATGGTAGATTTCTCAGTAGGCTCTGGCATCGAAGGCTAGGGCATGCTGGCATGAGGAACTTATACACTCTCGTGAAGAAGAAACATGTCATAGGCATCGAGGGCGTCAAGTTCAAGAAGGATCATCTGTGTGGTGCCTGCGAAGCTGTAAAGATGACTAGGGCCAAGGGTCCCTCGAAGACAATCATGATGACATCTCAACCCTTCGAGCTGCTTCACATGGACTTATTTGGCCCTACTCATTACTCTACTCTTACTACCACTACCTTTCTCTATGGTTTCATCATTGTTGATGATTATTCAAGATATACATGGGTGCATATAATCCTCTACAAGAATGAAGTGCAGGATGTCTTCAGACGATTTGCCAACCATGACATGACGAACTATGGCATCAAGATCAAGCACATCAGAAGTGACAACGGCACAAAGTTCAAGAACACCGGCCTCGACACTTATCTTGATACATTGGGCATCACTCATGAGTTCTCTGCTCCATACACACCTCAGCAGAATGGCATCGTGGAGCGCAAGAACAGGACACTCATTGAGATGGCTTGGACGATGCTTGATGAGTACAAGACTCCAAGGAAGTTCTGGCCTGAAGCCATTGATACTGCATGCCACATCATCAACCGTGTTTATCTTCAAAAGCTTATGAAGAAGACATTCTATGAGCTCCTAACTGGTAAGAAGCCAAACGTCAGTTACTTCAGAGTATTTGGTGCTAGGTGCTGGATCAAGGATCCACATCACACTTCAAAATTTGCACCAAAAGCACATGAAGGTTTTATGCTTGGTTACGTAAAGGATTCACACTCCTATAGAGTTTTCAACCTCTTACACTATAAAGTGGTTGAAACTGTGGATGTGCGGTTCGATGATACTAACGGCTCGCAAAGAGAGCACCTACCAAATGTGCTAGATGAAGTCCCTCCTAGTGAATCGATTAAGCTTATGGGAACTAGAGAAATCATACCTTCAGAGGCACATGCTGAAGAAGAACTTACCATTTCTGCATCAAACTAATCTGAAGACACTACCCAGCCTGAAGCCAATGCTGAAGAAGAAGAAGACAATGGTCAACAAGAGCAAAATCTTCGTCCAGTTTATCCTCGTGTTGCAAATGAAGTACATATTGAGAAGATAATTGATAGCATCAATGCACCTGGTCCACTCACTCGTTCAAAAGCAACTCAGCTAGCAAATTTTTGTGGGCATTTTGCATTTGTCTCTATGTCTGAACCCAAGAAAGTTGCTGAAGCCTTCATGGAACCTGAATGGATTCAAGCTATGCAAGAAGAGCTTTAACAATTCGAGCTGAACAATGTGTGGAAATTAGTCAAGCGTCCTGACCCTCGCAAGCACAATATCATTGGCACCAAATGGATCTATCGCAACAAACAAGATGAGCATGGTCAAGTTGTCAGAAACAAGGCTCGTCTCGTTGCTCAAGGATACACTCAAGGTTAAGGGATTGACTTCGATGAAACATTTGCTCCGGTGGTTAGGCTTGAAGCCATTCACATACTGCTAGCCTATGCCAACCATCACAACATCCTTTTGTATCAAATGGATGCGAAGAGTGCCTTTCTCAACAGCAAGATTGAAGAAGTGTATGTTGCACAACCACCTGGCTTTGAAGATCCAAAACATCCTGATATGGTATACAAGCTCAACAAGGCACTGTATGGCCTCAAACAAGCCCCACGAGCTTGGTATGACACACTCAAAGACTTCCTAAAGAGCAAATGCTTCAAACCTGGTTCCCTGGATCCCACTCTCTTCACGAAGACATACAGTGGTGAACTGTTTGTGTGCCAGATCTATGTGGATGACATTATCTTCGGCTGCACTGACAAAAGATACAGTGATGAGTTTGGGCACATGATGCAAGAGCAATATCAGATGTCCATGATGGGTGAGCTGAAGTTCTTTCTTGGTCTTCAAATTCTTCAGCAGAGCAACAACATCTTCACATCTCAAGAGAAGTACCTCAAAGATTGCCTGAAGAAGTTTGGAATGCAAGACTGCAAAGGTTACTCAACGCCAATGCCAACCAAAAGTCATCTGGGCCCCGACGACAATGGTAAAGAGTTTGATCAAAAGGTATACCGCTCCATGATTGGTTCTTTACTCTATTTATGTGCATCTAGGCCAGATATCATGCTTAGGTTTGCATGTGTGCCCGATTCCAAGCGGCACCAAAGGAATCGCATCACTTAGCTATGAAGCGAATTCTTTGATAGTTGGCTTACACCCCAACACTAGGATTATGGTATCCAAAGGGCTCAGAGTTTGATCTAGTTGGATTCTCAAATGCTGATTATGCTAGTGACAAGGTTGATCGCAAGTCCACATCAGGCACATGTCACTTCTTGGACGATCTCTTGTTTGTTCGTCTTCAAAGAAGCAGAACTGTGTGTCTCTCTCCACTTCTGAATCTGAATACATTGCTGCTGGATCTTGGTGCGCCCAGCTTCTATGGATGAAGCAAACTCTCAAGGACTATGGCATCCATCTAAAGCAAGTGCCACTCTACCGCGACAAGGAAAGCGCCATCAAATTGCCAACAACCCAGTTTAGCACTCGAAGACAAAGCACATTGAAATTCGTCAAAACTTTCTCAGAGATCATGTCATTGGAAGTGCTAGTTATCGACTAGAGGGGGGGGGGGTGAATAGGCGATTTTTATCAAAGTCTTCAAAACGTGGAAGTTTCGAAGACCAGCAATAGAAATGACCTAATTTATATGCAGCGGAAGATAAACTACAACAAGCAAGCCATAGTCAAGTATGCAATAATGTGAACGTACAAAGACTAATAGCAGCTAGGTAGTAAGGATCAGGATGGAAGATAGTATGAAGCTAATCAACGATAATAGTCAAGCAATGAAGTCAAACAGATAAGATAAATAGGCAGTGACTTCACGAAGACAAACTCAAAGTAAAGGGAGGGAAGGGATAGAACCAGTCACTTGTTGAAGACACATGATTTGGCGGACCAGTTCTAGTTGCTGTGACAACTGTACGTCTGGTTAGGGAGGCTGAGATTCAACTCAGAAGACCGCGTCTTCACCTTATTCCCCTTGAGCTAAGGACACACAATCCTCGCCCAATCACTCTGGTAAGTCTTCAAGGTAGACTTTCGAACCTTCACAGACTTCGTTCACCGGCAATCCACAATGACTCTTGGATGCTCAGAACGCGACGCCTAACCGGCTGGAGGATACACAGTCCTCAAGTGTAATAAGTCTTCAGGTCACACAGACAGAAAGACTTCAGTGATGCCTAACACTCTTTGGCTCTAGGTGTTTGGGCTTTGTCCTCGCAAGGATTTCTCTCTCAAAGGCTTCGAGGTGGGTTGCTCTCAAAACGACAACAACCGTAAACAAACTGTGAGCAGCCACCAATTTATGGTGTAGGGGGTGGGCTATTTATAGCCACAAGGCAACCCGACCTGATATGTCCGAAATGACCCTGGGTCACTAAGGAACGGACACGTGTTCCAACGATCAAATTTCAAACACACACGACAACTTTACTTGGGCTACAAGCAAAGCTGACTCATCCAGCTCTGGATAAGATTTGCTCTCATTGTCTTCGCTCGAAGACATAGGATTTGGGTTGAGCATCACTTCATTTACTCTGACTTTGCTCACTTGGACCCCAATTAACATTACGGTGGTTCCTATGACTCAACACAGAAGAAAAGGAAATAACGAAACAACACAATCTTCACGCTCCATAGTTTTCTCTCAATGTCTTCTCATGTCATAGTCTTCAATGTGAATATATTCACATACCACCATTGTCTTCAATGTCTTCATACATTTTTAGGGGTCATCTCCGGTAGGTAAATCGAATCAATGAGGGACACAACCCGCGTTATCCTGCAATTCTCACAAACGCATTAGTCCCTCAACCAACTTTGTCATCAATACTCCAAAACCAACTAGGGGTGGCACTAGATGCACTTACAATCTCCCCCTTTTTGGTGATTGATGACAAACTGGTTGAAGTTTTCTACGGGAATGAAGTATGTGAAATTGTAAAGGATAGGGTATTGTCTTCATAAGTGGCAAGGGCTCCCCCTGAAGATGTGCATATAAGTAATTTGCTTTTGGAATGCAAATGCACATGGGAGGTTGTACTTGTGGAGATCCTCTTCAACTTATGAAGATAATTCATCATGCATGAAATGATATAACTTCAAGAATGACATGCATAATGGAAAATGGACATTTGCAGAATGATCTAAGTGCGGAAGTTATCATCGCACATGAAAGAGCAAAATAAGTAGCAGACGACCATCGAGTTTAAGTGTTACAACTTAACGAACGAAATGTATCAAAAGCAAGAGTTGTAACCACTAAGCAAAATATAAAACAACCGCCCATATGAACCCGCTTGAAGACTATAAAACTCATATGCTTCTCCCCCTTTTGTCAGTAATGATCAAAAAGGTTTGAAGACATAGAGCATCTACTCGTCCCCATGAGGAGTAGGTGAAGCAGCAGGGTTGTCGTTGTTGGTTGGCGGTGCAGACGAACTTGGTGCAGTGTCGATGCGTGCAGAAGTAGGGGGTGGTGAAGTAGCATCGTCTTCATCATCGATCACGTTGGCATTCACAGTTGCCGCGGAGGAAGAATAGTTAGAGTCTTCAAGGGATGGAGTTCATCGTAGGACAACATTCCGTGGAGGAGTGGAGTCAAACTTGAATCTTTCAGTGAAGCCATCGTCTTGAAGATCTGCTTCAGCACTGAGCAGGGTCAAACTCTTCCATGATCGCCGACAGGTTTTGTGAGTGACAAATGCATTCTTGGTGGCAAGATTTCGAATGCGATTTACATCCACCAAGAGACTTTGCATCTGACGCTTGAGCCAAAAATGATGCTTATCTTGTTTCTGATGCAGTGCCACAAGAAATTCTCGGTCATTTAGGACCCGAGAGCGCTTCTTTGGCCTTTGAGCAATTGTGCTCTCAGTAGCTTCAGTTGGTGCACGATGAGGCAGACGAGTGTTTCCAGCCATCGGATAGACACGAGTTACAGCTTGGACTCCTTCCATAGGTTGAGTGAAGCTTTGGTGTTCAGCATTTTGAAGACAAAGGGCTTCTTGGCAGGCTCAGGGTATATGGCTTCAACTGACATATCAACCTCTGGTAGAAAGATCACATGATTGCGAGCAGAGGGCTGATAGTTGATAGCAGAGTGTAGCTTGATGAGGCGCATGACCCATGGAGCATAGAATTTCAGGCCAAAAAGGTCAGATCCAGATGTAGCTAGTTGCCTGAGGAAGAAATCTTGTGCATTGAAGCTGATGCCATTGAGGATGTAAAAGACCAACGTCTTCATGGCTCCTTCAAGTTTTGCAGCTGATGAATGTCCTTTGATAGGCCATAGAGTCCGCCTGATGATGTGATATATGGTGCGCGGCAGATACTCAAGGTCATCAACAAAGAACTCCTTTGGGTATTCAGTGTCATGTGGCAATGGCTTCATCATGCTCAACATCTGGCTCATGTTGGGTTCTGGCTTATGGAAGATGCTCTCCAAAGCATTGTGGTGGTTTTGACAACCAGGTTCGTACAGCTCTCCGAGAGTGGATAGGCCTATAAGCTCAATGATGTCAAGAGCTTTGGCTTCATGATGAACATTTCCAGTCATCCACTCGAGAATCCATGTTTTCGTATCCCTGTTGTAGACGTGAATGTGAAGGGTAGCATAGAATTGAAGCAAAAGTTCTTCATTCCAATGTTCTTTGTCTGTCACAAAGCTGAGCAGACCAGCATCACGAAAGCAGTCAAGTTCTTCTTCTAAGCATGGCAGTCCAGCAATGGCTTCAGTGTCGAGGCGCATATGAGGGAAAATGCGCCCTTGATCATACAGAACGCAGGAGTAATAGCTTCGTTGCTGATGACTCCAGAAACGATCAGATGATTTTCTTGGCCTTGAGTAAGGGTTCTTTGAGCTGTCAAAGAAGGTGTTGTGGCTTTTGAAGCCATTTGCATTGAAGGACCCGATAGATGTGGCAGTACCTGGAAACCTTGGCAGTCTTGGCTTTGGTTTCTGGACCTGAGGCCTATGCTCAATGTGATAATCAAACTGAGGACCAGAGACATTAGGCGGAGGGACCAGAACGGGCCATCTTACTATGATTAGCTCGCCATGGTTGTATGCTCGCTCAATTGTATAGGGCCTTGGTGGCGGAACAGGAGCAGTGGCAGCAATAGTGGCTTCAGGCTGCACTACAGAAGCTTTAGGAGTAGTTGCAACATTGACTTCTGGTATGTTGCTTGGGGCAGGCTCCACATTAGCTTCAGCCATGACTACGTCATTGACTTCATTCGTGTTAGTGGTGGCAGCCTCAATGTTTTCAACCTCCACTTATTGAGCTGGAGGGTCTGGCACATACACATTCACTTCAGGAACAACTTCTTCAGGAATGGGGGGGAGTAGGGACACGATCTTCTTGATGTTCGTCATCGGCTGATGTAGCTGGATTGTCTTCAGCAGCTTGGGCTTCAGACACGGAGACATTCACAGTTGGAGTGGCTTCTGAAAACACTTGACGTGCAACAGGTTGGTGGTGCACTTCTCCTTCTGGAACCCTCGGAAGAGGGACTTGAGGCCTTGGTCCTTTGCGAAGCCTTTGTAATACAGGCGACACCTTTGGAGATGGAGTAGGAAGGCCCTCATCCTCTTCAACATGCATAGATGGTGTGACTTGTTGTTGTTGGGGAGTACTGGGGAAGTCTTGTTGTTGCGAGCGATCAGCCCATGATGCATCCTGAGCAATTGGCGTCAGAGGACGACCAATGCTGATGATTTCGCTGTTCGTGAGAACATGCGATGATACCACGTTGTGTTCAATCTGAGGAAGAACTTCATCATCTTCAACATTGTCATGGTGACCAATGTCTTCAGTAGCGATGGGATCAACTGCTGGAATGTCTTCAGCTTCATGAGCCTCTGTGAAAGCAGGCTCATGAACAATCATTCGTAGTTCTTGATTTGCTGATGCAGGGCGAACCACTGAGATAGGTTCAACAACAAGGGGCTCCGTGGGAGCAGCCCGATTCTTCTTGGTTTTGCGCTTCTTCTTGGAGGGAGCAGCATCAGAGGCTTCTGAGGGTTTCCTTTTTCTTGCTTCAGCCTCTGCAACTCTCGTCTTCTTCTGTTCTGAAGCGGTTGACATGGCTTTTGGCTTCGAGCCAGTCATGCTGCTTGGGAAGACTATGCTAGGTTCATCCTGCCTTGAAGGTGCGGGTTGGACAATTGATAGCTTCTTCTTCTTTGCAGCCATCCTGGGGTCGATGCCAGGACGACCAAGAGACTTGCGCTTCTCAGCCTCATTGTAGGCAAGCACACACTTGTCAGCCAGATTCTTCATGCGCTCTCTAGAGCCTCGAGCTTCTTCACGCTTCTTGTGAAAGGCTTCTTTGAGCTCGTGCATCATGATCTTGAAGTTTTTGACATCTTGCACGTTGAGCGTGGCCACATGCTTCTTGAACTGAGCCTTTTCAAAGTCAATCTTGTGCTTCAGTTCGATGATGCGCTGAGCAATAGCTAGCTCAGAAGCAATCGCACCATTGAAGGAGACGCTGAGGCCAATGGGAAGTTGCAAGTCATCAAAGCTGAGATTTGGTGTGTCAAACCACTCATCAATGAAGTTATGGATGATTGCCACGTCAAAGAGAGGCAAATTATTGAAGATCTCTGCTTCTTCCTTGCTCTTGATCAGTTGCTCAAGAGCATCATCTGCAAGATCGTCATCGCTGGACAGCTCAATGTGCTCTTCATGTAGAATGGCAGCAGGAGTCAATGTCTGATCAGTACTCTTGATGATTTTCTTTTTCTTCTCCGTCTTCTTGGAGATGCGTGAAAGATCTTCAGACTGCACACTGTCTTCAGGAGGTGCAGTGGCCAGTGGCTTCACACGTGACGCTTTTGGAGGTGCAGCTGATTGTGAAGCCTTAATTTTCTTTGGCTTCTGCGGCCTTGGAGGAGGAGCTGGGGCTTCATCAGTATCAGCATCATGATCAGAATGATCCACTTTGGCACCTTGTACCAAGATGTATGAGATGAGGCCATCAAGGTTCGTGAAAGGGCTGATTTCATTTTCTTCCGCTTCACGTGTGCCGTCATCACGGGGAGCAGAGGGACCGGGATTGAAGTCTAATCCCCATGACTTCTTGTTTTCCTTTGCCGATGCCTTCGCATACTGGAAGTTGCGCTTGAAGAGATTATCGTCACGACACCAGAGCAATGATGAAGGATCGGCATTTTCAGGCTGAGGTCCACGGACCATACAAGGATAGAATTCTTGTGCAATAGCTTCAGCTTTGTTCTTGGGGGGAAGGCCTCGATAGAGAATATCACCCCAAGGACTTTTGATAGCATTTTTCTCAGCGTACTCCTGGGTCACGAACTTGTACTTGAACCATTGTTCAGCCCAATAGCGTCGAATCCATTGGATTCGAGTCTTGCGCTGATTATAATCCTCTTCAGGATCTGTCTTGTAGATTTCTGCAAGGTCATCAGGCAAATCTTTTGATGTTCCCCCTCGATGCTGTCTGCCACCCTTCCTTGCTGATTTCTCTACAGCCATGAAATTCAAACTGAATGGCTTCAATATGTTCAAAGGCTTCAAGGGCTTTCGCTTGCTGGTCAAACAGGAACTAGCTTCAGGAGAGTTAATGTGTTGCTGTAAGAATTCTGCAAATGAATGCAGACTATGAGAACCAAGGGATTCTCCCACGGACATGTACCTGTGACAGCATTAGAGATGCGAGGGAAGGGGAAGAGGTCATATGCATTCTCAGAAGATTTTGAAGATAAATCAGTTTGAAGACATTGACCTCATGTTGCGAAGACATTCACTTATATGTTGAGAGTTGGTTCCAGATTTGTACGAATCCGTGAATAAGTACAAGTGAGAATCTAACTATATATGAAGCTTAAGTGAATATACTAGGCAGTATGAGATGCAGACAGAATAGATCTAACATTGTGTAGACAGAAACCAATTTTGGTAAATAGGATGAATCATTGAGGATAAAAAAGATGGTAAAAATAGAGTTATATTTACCACACGAAGAACTACTAGATGGGATGAATAGGAGACCGAGAAGTTCAATCCACTGTGCCCTAACTTGGCGACGGAGGACACCTACGGTGGCGGCGGAGAGGACGATGTCTGCGGCCGGCGTGAGGACAACGTCGGAGAAGTCGCGGCAGCTAAGCGCTTCGTCGTCGGCGTCGTCGAGAGCTAGCGGTGGCGCTAGGGTTTTGACAAGGTGGAGAGGTGGAAGAAGGTTTTCTTGACCGCAGGGGACACATATTTATAAGTAGGTGTGCAGCATAGTGCAATTACGCAGGTGCCCCTGCCCGTTCACATCCGTTGGACACGTGGCAAGCATGCAACATACTCAGAGTTGTCCCACATTCCCACGCCCGCCAAGTTTGTCGGATGGTTGTTCCGGCTTCTCCGGATTTCAACAATAAAGATGAATCATTTAAAAGGACTTGATGTTTGTCTCTATGTCTTCTGCTGACAAGGATGCAGAGAAGATATTTGACAGTTTCAATAGAATGCATGTGATTTGGATAGATAGAGTTTGAGATAGAAAGCATAGAGAGATTAGGGTCCGATCACATTCACTTAGTTCAAAAGATTCACAAATGAAGACATAGCTATAAGTGAATGCTGTAGAGGACAGAATACTAGTATATATATATATATATATGAGAAAGCAATAAAATCAACATAGTGAAGTAAATCATGAAGATAAGTTAAAAGTTGAAGACAAATCAAATGCGAAGATATTCAACAATAACGCCATGAGTGAAACACTTCAAATCAAGAAATTTGGTGGTGGCATTACCCACCGTATAGGAAGTATTAGACCCAGACACGGCGCACAATTATCGTGGCGCTCCGAAGTCAAATCCCATGTTAATGTATTCACACTCAGAATGTAAGTCTTCATTGATTGAAGATATACTTTACTTCGTGTGTTGCACATCTAAGTCATCAACATGCATAAGTGTTAGGATGTGTGCCTGATCACAGGACATTTGAGGATTCCAAGATATTTAGCTCACACCGTAACTTGCAAAACCTTTTCTCATCCAAGGGCTTTGTGAAGATATCTGCCAGTTGCTCTTCAGTGTTGACGTGAATAATGTCAATATCTTTCTTCATGACATGATCTCTGAGAAAGTGATGACGAATTTCAATGTGCTTTGTCTTCGAGTGCTGGACTGGATTGTTGGCAATCTTGATAGCGCTTTCGTTGTCGCAGAAGAGAGGGACTTGTTTCAGATTGATGCCATAGTCCTTGAGAGTTTGCTTCATCCACAGAAGCTGAGCGCAGCAAGATCCAGCAGCAATGTATTCAGATTCAGCAGTTGAGAGTGATACATAGTTTTGCTTCTTTGAAGACCAACAGACAAGTGATCGTCCCAGAAAGTGACATGTGCCTGATGTAGACTTGCGATCGACCTTGTCACCAGCATAATCAGCATCCGAGAATCCAACCAGATCAAATCTTGAGCCCTTTGGATACCATAATCCGAGTGTTTGGGTGTAAGACAAATATCTAAGAATTCGCTTCACAGCTAAGTGATGCGATTCCTTTGGTGCCGCTTGGAATCGAGCACACATGCAAACAGTAAGCATAATATCTGGCCTAGATGCACATAGGTAAAGTAAGGAACCAATCATGGAGCGGTATACCTTTTGATCGAACTCTTTACCATTGTCGTCGGGACCAAGATGGTGTTTGGCTGGCATTGGCGTCGTGTATCCTTTGCGATCTTGCATTCCAAACTTCTTCAGACAGTCTTTGAGATATTTTTCTTGAGATATGAAGATTCCATTCCTTTGCTGACGAATTTGAAGACCAAGGAAGAACTTTAGCTCACCCATCATGGACATCTGATATTGCTCTTGCATCATGTACCCAAACTCATCACTATACTTCTGGTTGGTGCAGCTGAAGATAATGTCATCCACATATATTTGGCACACAAACAGTTCACCATCATATGTCCTCATGAAGAGTGTGGGATCGAGGGATCCAGGTTTGAAGCCTTTGCTCTTCAGGAAGTCTTTGATCGTATCATACCAAGTGTGAGGAGCTTGTTTGAGGCCATATAGTGCTTTGTTTAGTTTATACACCATATCAGGATGTTTTGGATCTTCAAAGCCAGGTGGTTGAGCAACGTACACTTCTTCTTCAATCTTGCCGTTGAGGAATGCACTCTTCACATCCATTTGATATAGCAAGATGTTGTGGTGATTAGCATAGGCTAGCAGTATGCGAATAGCTTCAAGCCTTGCTACAGGTGCAAATGTTTCATCGAAGTCAATTCCTTCAACTTGAGTATATCCTTGAGCCACAAGACGTGCTTTGTTTCTGACGACTTGACCATGCTCATCTTGCTTGTTTTGATATATCCATTTAGTGCCAATAATGTTATGCTTGTGAGGGTCAGGGCGCTTGACAAGTTCCCAAACATTATTCAGCTTGAACTGTTGAAGTTCTTCTTGCATGGCTTGAATCCATTCAGGTTCCATAAAGGCTTCAGCAACTTTCTTGGGTTTTGATATTGACACAAATGAAAAATGCCCATAGAAATTTGCTAACTGTGTTGCTCTTGAGCGAGTAAGTGGACCAGGTGCATTGATGCTATCAATTATCTTCTCAATTTGTACTTCATTTGCAACACGAGGATGAACTGGATGAAGACCTTGCTCATGCTAATCATTGTCATCATTGATAGGATTGTCTTCGGTCTAAGCATTGTCTTCAGGTTAGTTTGGTGCAGAATTGATAAGTTCCTCTTCAAGCTGTGCTTCAGAAGGCATGTTTTCACCAGTTCCCATCATCTTGATAGATTCGCTGGGAGGAGCTTCATCTAATGTGCTTGGCAGGTGCTCTCGTTGTGAACCATTGGTTTCATCAAATCGCACATCCACAGTTTCAATGATTTGTAGTGAAAGAGGTTGAAGACTCTGTAAGAGTGCGAGTCCTTTCCATAACCGAGCATGAAGCCTTCATGAGCTTTAGGTGCAAATTTTGACTTGTGATGGGGATCCTTGATCCAGCACCTAGCACCAAAGACTCTGAAGTAGCTGACATTTGGCTTCTTGCCAGTGAGGACCTCATAGGATGTTTTGCTCAGAAGCTTGTGGATGTAAACACGGTTGATGATGTGACATGCTGTATCAATAGCTTCAGGCCAGAACTTTCTTGGTGTCTTGTACTCATCGAGCATTGTTCGAGCCATCTCAATGAGGGTTCTGTTCTTGCGCTCTACAATGCCATTTTGCTGAGGTGTGTATGGAGCAGAAAACTCATGAGTGATTCCCATTGTATCCAGATAAAGATCAAGCCCGGTATTCTTGAATTCAGTGCCGTTATCACTTCTGACATGCTTGATCTTGACGCCATAATTGTTCATGGCTCGATTGGCGAATCGTCTGAAGACATCTTGTACTTCAGTCTTGTAGAGAATTATGTGCACCCATGTATATCTTGAGTAGTCATCAACAATGACGAAGCCATAGAGACAAGCTGTTGTTGTGAGGGTAGAGTAGTAAGTAGGGCCAAATAAGTCCATGTGTAACAGCTCGAAGGGTTGAGATGTCGTCATGATTGTCTTTGAGGGGTGCTTCGCCCTAGTCATCTTTCCAGCTTCGCAGGCACCACACAAATGATCTTTCTTGAACTTGACACCTTCGATGCCTATGACATGCTTCTTCTTGACGAGTGTGTGTAAGTTCCTCATGCCAGCATGCCCCAGCCTCCGTTGCCAGAGCCAGCATTCTGAAGCTTTTGCAAGAAGACATACGGCAAGCTGTGGACCTGTTGAGAAACCTACCATGTATAGATCATCTTTCCTATACCCTTCAAAGACTAGAGACTTGTCAGATTCCATTAGTACAAGGCAACGATATTTTCTGAATAGCACAATCATGTTCAAGTCACAAAGCATTGAGACAGACATTAAGTTGAACCCAAGGGATTCAACAAGCATCACTTTATCCATGTGTTGATCCTTTGAGATTGCAACTCTACCTAGACCCAATACCTTGCTTTTACTAGTGTCAGCAAATGTGATTTGACTCTTGTCGGATGGACGTAAGGTTGAGTCCATGAGAAGACTTCGATCACCAGTCATATGATTAGTGCATCCGCTGTCCATAATCCATTCTGAAGCACGAGGTGTCATACCCTACAGTGCATTTAGGAGGATAGGCTTCACAAGGTATGTTTTGAAGCATAAGCATTTGACGCACACTAGGATTATCATAGCTTAGATCAAGGTTAGAACACACAGTATGACAGGTAAGCGATTCATATGTGGAATACATAGTAAGTCATTTTATCATGCATCCCTTAATGTGTTTTAGGTCCCCAGCAATAGTATCAGACGCCTTTGATTGCTGGCTGGAGACCATATTCTGCAAAAGAGAGTTAATTCTTCTTCACCACCCACATCTTCAGGGGTGGCTTAGAAGCAATGAGTCTAAGTGCAGCATATGAGAATTTCGGCTTTGAAGCCCTAGCAAATAGCCTTGCAGGAGATGAATGATACTCATATGAATAAGCAGAAAAGTTCTTAGTCCTATGAACATGGCGGTTTGAGGACACACGTTCATATTCATAAGTTTGAGTACGATTTCCCTGCAAAACATTGGCGTTAGGGTGACTGAAGTGAGTCCTGTATTCGTATGAAGCCGTTGGACCATATGATGCCTTTGGTCTAGGGTTTCTCTTCTTCCCTGGTGGTGTCATGATGACATTCACTGGAAGATTCTCAAGACAGCTTTTGGGAACCCAGATCTTCTTCATAGGTGGTCCCTTCCTGCAGTTAGTACCAATATACCTGGCAAACACTTCACCATTCTGATTTTTGAACAGTTTATAGTTTGCATCAAAGGATTCATCAATGATAATAGGATTAGCACAGGTAAAGCCAGATAAAGTGGATGGATCCACTGAAGATTCCTTTGTAGCAACCCATGTGGTTTTGGGATACTGCTCAGGCTTCCAGTAGGAACCATCAGCATTCATTTTCCTCTCGAACCCAACACCCTCTTTCCTAGGGTTTCAGTTCAGAATCTGCTTTTTGAGGACATCACAAAGTGTCTGATGTCCTTTCAGACTTTTATACATCCCTGTTTCAAGCAATGTCTTCAACCTAGCATTTTCATCAGCAATAGCAGTGGTATCCTTCGTAGAGGGGTTAGTTTCCACATCAGTAGTTGAAGACAATGCAACAACAGCGGCTTTGGAACATTCAGCAACAGAGGTAGCGTTATCACGCTCAATGCATTTTAAGCATGGTGGTTCAAATCCATCCTGAGCGGAACTGATCTGTTGAGCGCGAAATGACTCATTCTCTTTTTGAAGATCTTCATGAGTCGCTTTCAATTTCTCAAGCTCTTGCTTCCTTTGAAGATAATCATAGGAGAGCTTTTCATATGTGGTTGAGAGCGTCTCATGAAGACTTTCAAGTTCTTGGTACTTAGCATGAAGATTTTTTATGTCTTCTACTAAGGACTGTGAACGTGTCATTTCCGTGTCCAACAGGTCATCGCTTTTGTCTAACATTTTTTGAGTATGTTCCATAGCCCTTTGTTGTTCAGTAGCAATTTTAGCAAGTGTTTTATAGCTGGGTTTGGATTCACAATCAGAGTCATCTTCACTTGATGTTTGAAAGTAAGCATCACGTGATTTAACCTTGGGACCACGTGCCATGAAGCAGTAGGTGGGAGCAGGATCGTCCATGTCATCAGCTTCAGCGTTGGTGTGGAAGTCATTGTCTTCAGTGTTGAAGATGGACTTGGCAACATAGGCTGTGGCAAGAGCCAGACTTGCAACGCCAGGGTCGGACTCTTCTTTAGACTCCACCTCCACCTCCTCAGAAGCAGACTCCTCGTCTGAATCCATTTCCTTGCCAACAAAAGCACGAGCCTTGCCAGATGAGCTCTTCTTATGTGATGAAGACCTTGACGAGGACTTAGAAGAAGACTTTGAAGATTTCTTCTTATTCTTGTCATCAGAATCATATTCCTTGCTCTTCTTCTTCTTCTTCTCATTGTCCCACTGTGGACACTCAGAGATATAGTGTCCACGTTTATTGCACTTGTAACATGTTCTCTTCTTGTTGTCATGAGTGGAAGCTTCATCATTCCTTGAGCTAGATCGTGAAGATTTTCTGAAGCCTTTCTTCTTGGTGAACTTCTGGAACTTCTTCACAAGCATGGCAAGTTCCCTTCCAATGTATTCAGGATCATCAGAACCGCAGTCAGATTCTTCTTCAGATGAGGAAACAACTTTTGCCTTCAAAGCGCGAGTTTGGCCATAATTGGGACCATAGATATCTCTTTTCTCAGAAAGCTGGAACTCATGTGTGTTGAGCCTCTCAAGTATATCAGACGGATCGAGTGTCTTGAAGTCAGGGCGTTCTTGTATCATGAGGGCAAGGGTGTCAAAGGAGCTGTCAAGTGATCTCAGTAGTGTCTTGACGATTTCATGCTTGGTAATCTCAGTGGCGCCAAGAGCCTAAAGCTGATTTGTGATATCGGTGAGGCGATCAAATGTGATCTGGACATTTTCATTGTCGTTTCTCTTGAAACGGTTGAAGAGATTGCGAAGAACACTGATCCTCTGGTCTCTCTGTGTAGAGACGCCTTCGTTGACCTTGGATAGCCAGTCCTAGACTAGCTTTGACGTTTCCAGAGCACTCACACGGCCATACTGTCCTTTGGTCAGATGACCGCAGATGATGTTCTTTGCAGTGGAGTCCAGTTGAATGAACTTGTTGACATCAGTAGGGTTGACACCTTCACCAGTTTTGGGAACGCCGTTCTTGACGACATACCAGAGGTCGACATTAATGGCTTCAAGATGCATGTGCATCTTATTCTTCTAGTAGGGATATTCAGTTCCATCGAACACGGGACAAGCAACGGAGACTTTGATTATCCCTGCAGTCAACATAGCTAAACTCCAGGTGGTTAAACCGAATCACACAGAACAAGGGAGTACCTTGCTCTGATACCAATTGAAAGTGCTAGTTATCGACTAGAGGGGGGGGGGTGAATAGGCTATTTTTATCAAAGTCTTCAAAATGTGGAAGTTTCGAAGACCAGCAATAGAAATGACCTAATTGATATGCAGCGGAAGATAAACTTCAACAAGCAAGCCATAGTCAAGTATGCAATAATGTGAACGTACAAAGACTAATAGCAGCTAGGTAGTAAGGATCAGGATGGAAGATAGTATGAAGCCAACCAACGATAGTAGTCAAGCAATGAAGTCAAACAGATAAGATAAATAGGCAGTGACTTCACGAAGACAAACTCAAAGTAAAGGGAGGGAAGGGATAGAACCAGTCACTTGTTGAAGACACATGATTTGTTGGACCAGTTCCAGTTGCTGTGACAATTGTACGTCTGGTTAGGGAGGCTGAGATTCAACTCAGAAGACCGCGTCTTCACCTTATTCCCCTTGAGCTAAGGACACACAGTCCTCGCCCAATCACTCTAGTAAGTCTTCAAGGTAGACTTCCGAACCTTCACAGACTTCGTTCACCGGCAATCCACGATGACTCTTGGATGCTCAGAACGCGACGCCTAACCGGCTGGAGGATACACAGTCCTCAAGTGTAATAAGTCTTAAGGTCACACAGATAGAAACACTTCAGTGATGCCTAACACTCTTTGGCTCTGGGTGTTTGGGCATTGTCCTCCCAAGGATTTCTCTCTCAAAGGCTTCGAGGTGGGTTGCTCTCAAAACGACAAAAGCCGTAAACTAACTCTGAGCAGCCACCAATTTATGGTGTAGGGGGTGGGCTATTTATAGCCATAAGGCAACCCGACCTGATATGTCCGAAATGACCCTGGGTCACCAAGGAACTGACACGTGTTCCAACGATCAGATTTCAAACACACACGACAACTTTACTTGGGCTACAAGCAAAGCTGACTCATCCAGCTCTGGATAAGATTTGCTCTCATTGTCTTCGCTCGAAGACATAGGATTTGGGTTGAGCATCACTTCAGTCACTCTGACTTTGTTCACTTGGACCCCACTTAACAGTATGGTGGTTCCTATGACTCAACACAGAAGAAAAGGAAACAACGAAACAACACAGTCTTCACACTCTATAGTCTTCGCTCAATGTCTTCTCATGTCATAGTCTTCAATGTGAATATCTTCACATACCACCATTGTCTTCAATGTCTTCATACATTTTTAGGGGTCATCTCCGGTAGGTAAACCGAATCAATGAGGGACACAACCTGCGTTATCCTGCAATTCTCACAAACGTATTAGTCCCTCAACCAACTTTGTCGTCAATACTCCAAAACCAACTAGGGGTGGCACTAGATGCACTTACAGTCATGAAGGAAGATATTGATATCATTCACGTCAACACTGAAGAGAAATTGGCAGATGTCTTCAGAAAGCCCTTGGATGAGAAAAGGTTTTGCAAGTTGCGGTGTGAGCTAAATATCTTAGAATCCTCGAATGTCCTGTGATTGGACACACATCCTAACGCTTATGCATGTGATGACTTAGATGTGCAACACACAAAGTAAAGTATATCTTCAATTAATGAGTACATACACTCTAAGTGTGAATACATTAATGCAGAATATGACTTCAGAGCACTACGATAATTGTGCGCCGTGTCTGGGTCTAATACTTTCTATACGGTGGGTAACACCACCACCAAACCTTTGTTTGAAGTGTTTCATTTGGCGTCACATTTGCAGAATCTTCACATTTGGTTTGTCTTCAACATTGATTTGACTTCATGTTTATCTTCACAATGTTGATTTGGTCTTATACTGATATATATACATATATTTGTGTTCTGTCCTTTACAGCATTCACTTATAGCAGCTATGTGTTATTGTTTGAATCTTTTGATCTAAGTGAATGTGATTGGACCCTAACCCCTTCTATGCTTCTACCTCAGATTCTATCTATCTAAATCATATGCATTCTATTGAAACTGTCGAATGTCTTCTCTGCGTCCTTGTTAGCAGAAGATACAGAGACAAACGTTGTATCTGTTTTAATGCTATATCCTTATTGCCTAAAACCCGGAGAAGCCGGAATGACCACCCGACAGTCCAGGCATGCGTGGGAACATGGAACAACTTCCAATGTGTTGCATGCTTGCCATGTGTCCTTTAGATGTGAACCGCCAAGGGCACCTACGTAATTATGCTATGATGTCCCTTTCCTTATAAATACTCAACTCACCGCGATCATTATCTCTTCTTCCACCTCGCCACCTCGCACAAACCCTAGCGCCTCCGCTAGCTCGCGTCGATGCCGAAGACGAAGCGCTTAGCTGCCGCGACCTCTTTGACGCCATCCTCACGCCAGCCACGGACCTCGTCCTCTCCGCCGCCAAGTTAGGGCGCGGGAGATTGAACTACTTGGCCTCCCTCTTCGCCTCGTCTAGCAGTTCATCAAGGGTAATTAAAACTTACTTTTTACTGCCTTTTTGATCCGTCAGATCCATCCACTTCAACCAAAAGAGGTTTCTAAACTTCCAAATCTAGATCTACCTTGTTTTGAATCTCATATCTTGCCAAGTATATTCACTTATGCTTATTCTTGGATTCGTACAAATCTGGAACCAACTCTCATCAAATAAGTGAATGTCTTCGCGCTATGAGGTCAATGTCTTCAAACTGATTTATCTTCAAAATCTTCTGAGAATGCATATGACCTCTTCCCTTCCCTCGCACCTCTAATGCTGTCACAGGTACATGTCCATGGGAGAATCCCTTGGTTCTCATAGTCTGCATTCATTTGCAGAGTTCTTACAGCGTCACATTCACTCACCAGAAGCTAGTTCCTATCTGACCAGCAAGAGGAAGCCACTCACAGTATTGAAGCCTTTCAGTCTGAACATCATGGCTACTGACAAGTCAACAAGAAAGGGCGGCAGGCAGCGCCGTGTGGATGCAACTAAGGATTTGCCACCAGATCTTTTTGACATGTACAAGACAGATCCTGAAGAGAATTACAATCAGTGCAAGACTCGAATCCAATGGATTCGAAGATATTGGGCAGAGGAATGGTTCAAGTACAGATTTGTCACTGCTGAGTATGCTAAAAAGAACGCCATCAAGCGACCATAGGGAGATATTATATACAGAGGTTTACTACCCAAGTCCCGGTCTGAAGCCATTGCTCAAGGATTCTACCCTTGCATGGTCCATGGACCGTAGCCAGGCAATGCCGACCCATCATCTCTACTATGGTGTCGTGAAGACAATCTATTCAAGCGCAATTTCCAGTTTGCAAAGGAGTCTGCTGCAAAGAACAAGAAAGTATTTGGACTCGATTTCAACCCTGGTCCATCTGCTCCAAGGGCTGATGGCACCTGTGATGCCAATCCAAACGTCGTCGGCCCCTTCTATAACCTCGAAGGCCTCATCACTCACATAGCAGTACATGGGGCCCCTGTGGATCACTCAGCTGATGACGCTAATTCTGATGAAGCACCACCACCACCAAAGCCTCAGAAGCGAAAGAAGTCTAAGGCTTTAAAGCCCTCTGCCGCACCAAAAGCTTGACATGCGAAGCCATTGGCCACTGCACCTCCTGAAGCCAGTGTGCAATCTGAAGATCTTTCTCATGTCTCCAAGAAGACAGAGAAGTCCAAGCAGAAAAAGAAGCTCATCAAGAGTTCTCCGCAAGAACTGACCCCTGCTACCGTTCTACGCAACGAGGATGCCACCATTGATCTGTCCAGCGATGAAGATCTTGGTGATGATGCTCTTGAGCTCCTGATCAAGATCAAGCTAGAGGCGGAGATTTTCAATGATCTGCCCCTCTTTGATGTGGATATTTTGAATAACTTCATCGATGAGTGGTTTGACAACCCGAGCCTCAGCATTGATGATCTTCAGCTCCCGGTGGACATAAGCATCCCATTCCATGGAGCCATTGCTAATGAGCTGGCTCTAGCTCAGAAGATCGTCGAGCTAAAGAACAAAATTGATTATGAAAAGGCTCAATTCAAGAAGAACATGGCCAAGCTCAGTGTGGCTGATGTTCAAAGCTTCAAGCAGATGCTGCATGACCTCAAGGAAGAGTTTCACAAGAAGTGTGATGAAGCAAAAGGTTCAAGAGAGCAGATGAAATACTTCACAGGAAAATGTGTTCAAGCTCACAATGAGGCCAAAAAGCGCAAGGCACTTGTGTGTCCTGGCATCGACCCCAAGATGGCTGCCAAATAGAAGAAGAAGTCTGTTGTGGCCCAAGCTGAAGCATCAAGGCAGGAAGCACCTCGCATTGTCTTCCCTGCTAGCATGACATGCTTGAAGCCTAAGGTCCCCTCAGCAGCTTTAGAACTGAAGAAGACAAGGGCAGCAGAGGCCGAAGCCAAGAAGCGCAAGCACAAGAATGCCTCTGATGGTGCTCCATCAACAAAGAAGCCGAAGACAAAATCTTCACGGAAAGAGCATGCTGCTGCCACAGAGCCACTTGTTGTCGAGCCCATCTCAGTTGCTCGTCCTGCCTCCACAAATCAAGAGCATCAACTTGTAGTTCACGAGCCTGCTTTCACAGAGGCTCCTGAAGATGAAGAAATTCCAGCTGTCGACCCCATCACAGCTGAAGACATTGGTCATGGTGACAATGTAGAAGATGATGAAGTCCTTCCTTAGATCGAGCACCAACTGGTATCATCGCTTGTTCTCACAAAGAGCAAACTCATCAGCATTGGTCGTCCTTTGACGCCAATTGCTCAGGATGCTTCGTGGGCTGATCGCCCTCAACAAGAGACCCCAAGTAATGAAGACACACCCAGTACTCCACCACCTCAAGTCACCACTCCGGTGCTTGACGATGACTACATGGTCCAGACCACTCCATCACCACAGGCGTCGCCCGCATTCTGCAGGCTTTGTAAAGGCCCTAGGCCACAGGTCGCCATGTCGATTATTCCAGAGGGAGAAGTGCAACAAAGCTCAGTAGCATGCCAAGTGTTTCCTGAAGCCACTCCACTATGAATGTCTATGAGTCCGAAGCAAAAGCTGCTGAAGACATTCCGGCTGCATCAGCCAATGACAATCAAGAACCACGTCAAGAAGAAGAAAGAGTTGCCACACCCCCAGTCAGTCAAGAAGTTGTTCTCGAGGAGAACGTGTCAGTGCCCGACCCTCCTATTACTGAAGAGGAGGTTGAAAACATTGAGGCGGCCACAAACAACACTGCTGAAGCCAACGACGTTGTCATGGCTGAAGACATTGTGGGGCCTGAAGCTAATGTTGCACCTGAAGCTAGTGTGCAACCTGAAGCCACAGTCAATACCGATGCTTCTGTTCCACCCCCAAGGCCTCACACTATTGAGCAGACATATGATCGTGGCCAACTTATCACTGTCCGATGGCCTGTTCTGGTTCCTCCTCCTGCTCCCGGACCACAATATGATTATCATGTGGAGCAAAGGCCTCATGTCCAAAAGCCAAAACCTAGACTGTCAAGCTTTCCCGGTGCCGAAACATCGCCATGATCGTTCAATGTAAACAGCTTCAGGGCACATAACACATTCTTTGACAGTGCCAAGAACCTTTACTCGAAGCCAAGGATCTCATCTGATCGCTTCTGGAGCTATCTGCAGCGCAGTTATTACTCATGTATCTTATACAATCAAGGGCGAATCTTTCCTCACATGCGTCTAGATTGTGAAGCCATTGCTGGTCTGCCTTGCTTGGGAGAAGCTCTAGACTGTTTCAGATATGCTGGCCTTCTGCAGTTGGTAACTAACAAAGAGCATTGGAATGAGGAGCTTCTGCTACAATTCTATGCCACTCTTCATATTCGTGGCTACAATAGGGATCCGAAGACTTGGGTCCTTGAGTGGATGACAGGTGATGTGCACCATGAAGCCAAAGCTCAAGATATCATTGAGCTTACTTCGCTGCCCACTCCAGGTGAGATCTATGAACCTGGTTGTCAGCTACCAAGGAATGCATTGGAGAGCATATTTCAGAAGCCTGAGCCCAACATGAGTCAGATGCTTAGCATGATGAAGCCATTGCCACAAGATGCTGAATATCCTAAGGAGTTCTTTGTCGAAGACCTCGAGTATCTGCCCCGTACCATTTATCACATTGTAAGGTGAACTCTATGGCCCGTCAAAGGACATTCTCCTATAGCCAAGCTTGAAGGCACGATCAAGACATTGGTGTTCTATATTCTCAATGGCATCATCTATTTGGCTTGAAGTTTTATGCTCCATGGGTGATGCGCTTAATCAAGCTTCACTCTTCTGTCAACTATCAGCCCTCTACACGCAACCATCTTATCTTCTTGCCTGAGATTGATATGTCTATCGAAGCCATCTACCCTCAGCCCGCTAAGGAGCCAATTTATCTTCACAATGTTGATCGCCAAAGCTTTTTGCAACCAATTGAGGGCGTTCTTGCTGCTACTTGTGTTTATCCTCTGGCTGGAAATACACGTGCACCTCATCGTGCAACTAGAAGCCACTGAAAGCACCATTGCTCAAAGACCTCAAAAGCGATCTCGTGTACTGAATGACTGAGAGCTTCTTGTGGCCTTGCATCAGAAACAGGATAAGCACCATGACTGGCTAAAGCGTCAGATGCAGAGCCTCTTGGTGGATGTTAATCTCATTCGAAATCTTGCCACCAAGAATGCATTCGTATCACATGAAGCCTGTCGGAGGTCCTGGAAGAGTGTGACATTGCTAAGCTCCGAAGACGATCTTCGCGAAGATGGCTTCACAGAGCGCTACAAATTTGATTCTACGCCTCCCTGGAATGCCGCCTTGTGTCGTACTCCTTCCCTAGAAGACTCGGAGTATTCATCTTCGGCTGCAACTATTGTTGCGAGAGTCGTCGATGACGAAGATGATGCCACTTCACTAACCATAACTTTGCCGCGTCTTGACACTGCACCAAGCCCATCTGCACCACCAAACTCCAATGTCGACCCTGCACCTTCAACCAGTTTGTCATCAATCAAAAAAAAGGGGAGATTGTAAGTGCATCTAGTGCCACCCCTAGTTTGTTTTGGAGTATTGACGACAAACTTGGTTGAGGGACTAATGTGTTTGTGAGAATTGCAGGATAACACAGGTAGTAGTCCCTCATTGATTCGGTATACCTACCGGAGATGGCCCCTAAAATGTGTGAAGACATTGAAGACAATGCTGGTATGTGAAGATATTCACGACGAAGATTATGACTCGAGAAGACATTCACGTGAAGACTATGGAGTGCGAAGACATAGTTGTTTCGTAGTTTCCTTTTCTTGTTTGTTGAGTCATAGGAACGACCACACTGTTAAGTGGGGTCCAAGTGAACAAAGTCAGAGTGACTGAAGTGATGCTCAACCAAATCCTATGTCTTCGAGTGAAGACTATGAGAGCAAATCTTGTCCAGAGCTGGATGAGTCAGCTTTACTTGTAGCCCAAGTCAAGCTGCCACGTGTGTTTGAAATCTGACCGTTGGACACGTGTTAGTTCCTTAGTGACCCAGGGTCATTTCGGACAAATCTGGTCGGGTTGCCTCCTGGCTATAAATAGCCCACCTCCTACACCATAAATTGTTGGCTGCTCAGAGTTAGTGCATGGATTTTGTCGTTTGGGAGCAACCCACCTCCGAAGCATTTGAGAGAGAGATCCTTGCTAGGACAAAGCGCAAAACACCCGGAGCCAAAGAGTGTTAGGCATCACTGAAGACTTTCTGTCCGCGCGATCTGAAGACTTATTACACTTGAGGACTATGAATCCTCTGGCTGGTTAGGCATCACATTCTGAGCATCCAAGAGTCATTGTGGATTGCCGGTGAATGAAGTCTGTGAAGGTTTGGGAGTCTACCTTGAAGACTTACCTGAGTGATTGGGCGAGGACTAAGTGTTCTTAGCTCAAGGGGAATAAGGTTAAGACGCGGTCTTCTGAGTTGAATCTCAGCCTCCCTAACCAGACGTATAGTTGTCACAACAACTGGAACTGGTCCAACAAATCCTTGTCCTCTCCAAGCAACTGGTTCTATCACTTCCCTCTCTTTACTTACAGTTTTTCTTCATGAAGTCATTGCCTGCTTGCATGATCTGATTGACTTCACTGTGTGAAGACTGTTGTTGTTTGGCTTCATATTATCTTCCATCCTGATCCATTCTACCTAGCTGCTAATAGTCTTCGTGCTTTCACATCATTGCTTACTTGACCATGGCTTGTTTAGTGTAGTCTACCTTCCCATGCATATCAATAGGTTCATTTCTATTGTCTGTCTTCGAAATTCCCATGTTTTGAAGACTTCCATAAAAATCACCTATTCACCCCCCTCTAGTCGATAACTAGCACTTTCAGCTTTTGTCTCTATCATAGAGCCCACCAAAGTTGATGAGGCATTTCTGGAACCTGAGTGGATTCAAGCGGTGCAAGAGGAATTACATCAATTCGAGCTCAACAATGTCTGGGAACTTGCCAAGTGACCAGACCCACACAAGCACAATATCATCGATACCAAATGGATCTACCGCAACAAGCAAGATGAAAATGGCCTTGTGGTGAGAAATAAGGCTCGTCTTGTAGCTCAAAGCTACACACAGGTTGAAGGAATTGATTTCGATGAAACTTTTGCACTTGTTGCTAGACTTGAGGCTATTCGCATATTGCTTGCTTATGCTAACCATCATAATATCATCTTATATGAAATGGATGTGAAAAGCGCATTCCTCAATGGTAAGCTTGAGGAACAAGTATATGCTGCTCAACCCCCAGGTTTTGAAGATCCTAAGCATCCTGACAAAGTCTTCAGACTCCATAAGGCCCTCTATGGCCTCAAGCAGGCCCCACGGGCATGGTATGATACTTTGAAGGAATTCCTCATGAAGAAAGGCTTCAAACCCGGTTCACTTGACCCAACTATTTTCACCAAAACCTATGATGATGAATTATTCGTGTGCCAAATATATGTTGATGATATTATCTTTGGCTGTACTAACCAACGCTACAGTGATGAATTTTCCTATATGATGAGTGAGGAATATCAAATGTCTATGATGGGAGAATCGAAATTCTTCTTAGGTCTTCAAGTTCGTCAACAGCGCAACGACATCTTCATATCTTAAGAGAAATACCTCAAGGATGTGTTGAGGAAATTCGGCATGCAATATTGCAAAGGCGTCAAAATCCCTATGCCCACAAATGGCCATTTATGCATTGATGAAAATGGTATAGACTTTGATCAAAAGGTATACCACTCCATGATTGGCTCTTTATTGTATCTATGTGCATCGAGGCCAGATATTATGCTTAGTGTTTGCATGTGTTCCCGTTTTCAAGCTACACCGAAGGAATCACACCATAAGGCTGTGAAGCATATTCTTCGATATCTAGCTCACACTCCAACACTTGGATTATGGTATCCCAAGGGCTTGGCTTTTGATCTCATTGAATATTCTGACTCTGACTATGCTGGTGATCATGTGGATCGCAGTCAACATTAGGCACATGCCATTTCCTTGGACGATCCTTAGTATGTTTGTCCTCGAAGAAGCAGCACTGCGTATCACTCTCTACTGCTAAAGCTGAGTACATTGCTGCTGGTTCATTCTGTGCTCAATTGCTATGAATTAAGCAAACCCTCAAGGACTACGGCATCAATGTGAAGAATGTTCCACTCTACTGTGACAATGAGAGTGCCATCAAGATTTCTCATAACCCAGTTCAGCACTCGAAGACAAAGCACATCCAGATTCGTCATCATTTTCTTCAAGACCATGTGTTAAAGTGCGACACCTCTATCGAGCATGTGAAGACTGAAGAACAGCTAGCCGATATCTTCACAAAGCCCTTGGACGAGAAGATATTTAGCAAGTTGCGGTGTGAGCTAAACATCTTAGAATCTTCGAATGTTCTTTGAAAAGGACACACATCCTAACACTTACGCAAAATTGATGACTTAGATGTGCAACACACGAAGTAACGTTTTTCTTCAACCAATGAAGACTAACCCTCGAAGTGTGAAGAAATTAACAAACAATTTAATTCTTAGAGCCCTACGACAATTGTACGCGGCATCTGAAATCATCATTCTTATACGGTGGGTCAGGCCACCAACAAAAGTTGAAAATATTCAATTTGAGTTTTTCTTCAGTTTTGAAATTCCTTAGTTGTTCAAATTGTTCAACTTTGCAAGTCTTCACTCTTTCCGATTGTGTTCTTCATTGACTATAATTGAATGTTCTAGAGGACTGAAGAACACAATCGGCAAGTCTTCACTCTTTCCGATTGTGTTCTTCAACATTCACTTATATATGAGTTTTCAGTCCTCTATAACATTCACTTATAGCTAATTCTTCAAGTTGACTTTTTGCCTAGGTGAATGTGATCGGACCCTTCCCCCGCTATGCTAAATTCAACCCAGTTTGTTCACAAATTTTTCATGTGCGTTCTATTTGAAACCCATTCAAAATCTTCACTATGTCCTTGTCAGCTGAAGAATCTATGGACGAAACATTAAAATATTCTTATCTAAATTTTTGGCTTTTGTCTCTCAAACCATTCCGCATCCGACAATGAGATTATTCTACTCACCCACAATCTAACACGATCACCACTTCACAGTACGTGGGTGACACATGTCGCTAGGATGAGAAGGGTCAGGGGCACGTTCGTCCATTTTCCTTGGACGAGTAGTTTTTCACCTCGGCTATAAATACCCCTTGCCCTCCTCAGTCCTTCTTTACTCCGCTCGAACTCTCTCTCGCTCGAGCTCTCTGACCTAGAACCGCTGCTACCTTCCATCGTCGCCAGTGAGGAAGAGCTTCACTGCCTCGACCTCGTCGCCACCGTACTCATGCTGGCCGCAAAAATCTTCACTCCGCCGCCGCCGTAGCTGTGTTTCGCCTCCAAGTTAGGGCGTGGAAGATCTGAACGGACGAGCTTCTCAACTTCTACTCTTAGTTCTTCATGTTCTTCATCAAGGGTAAATAACATCTATTTTTACTGCCCTGGTTAATTCTGATGATTTCCACAAAATCTTCAAAAGGTATTTATTCTTCACATTCCACACTCTTAAACACCACACTTGCATCCGTTCTTGATTTGTTTCTCTAAGCAACATTTTTCTTCAAGATTCCCCAATTGTGTGGATTTCCAATCTATACAACTCTGGGACCTAAGTCAAAGAACGCTTAGTGAAATTCCTCAAGACACCCCTGGTCAAATTCCTCAAAATTTTTTATTTTGAAAAACTTCTGAGAACGCATATGACCTCTCCAAATTCTTCGCACCTATATTTTGTTTACAAGTACGCATGTCCACTGCTGAGTCTCTAGGTTCTCATCAACTTAACTCATTTGCAGTGTTTCTTGAAGACAAATTGCATACCTTGTTAGAAAATTCGATTGTTCAAAATCCTCACGTGAAGAAAATGGCTGATGGAAAAATACCTCAGATGGGAGGAAAGAGACCAGAAGTGAATACTACTTTTGAAATCCCTGATGATATCTATGCAGGGTACTGTACCCCTGATGAAGCAATTCATGGCAAGGAGACAAAGAATGAGCGCAAAGTGCGCATTCAGAGGATAGAGAGGAGATGGGCCAGAGAATGGAGGGAGTACAAATATGTGACTCCTAAGTACATGACCATACACTCTCCATTGGCACCAGGCCAAGAAGTAGATCCCACTAGCATCCCAAGTGGTGAGGATTTTCCCAAGGAGTGGGCCAACCGGCAAGCTAAGTTGGCCAAAATGACCAAAGAAGCAGTAAAGAAATTTAATGAAGATCCTGCTGCTGCCGCTGCTGAGGCCTCTACTAGCAAGCGGAAGAAGGCAATGCCGAAGAAACCAACTGTCAAGCCAAGTTCCCAATGACCCACAAGTGTAGGGGATCTATCGTAGTCCTTTCGATAAGTAAGAGTGTCGAACCCAACGAGGAGCAGAAGGAAATGACAAGCTGTTTTCGATAAGGTATTCTCTACAAGCACTGAAATTGTAGGTAACAGATAGTTTTGTGATATGATAATTTGTAACGGGTAACAAGCAATGAAAGTAAATAAAGTGCAGCAAGGTAGCCCAATACTTTTTGTATCAAAGGACAAGCCTGGACAAGTTCTTATAATGAGAAAAGCGCTCCCGAGGACACATGGGAATTATCATAAAGCCATTTTTCATCACGCTCATATGATTCGCGTTCGTTACTTTGATAATTTGATATGTGGGTGGACCGATGCTTGGGTATTGCCTTTTCTTAGACAAGGATCCCACTTATGATTAACCCCTATTACAAGCATCCACAACTACAAAAGAAGTATTAAGGTAAACCTAACCATAGCATGAAACATATGGATCCAAATCAGCCCCTTACAAAGCAACTTACAAACTAGAGTTTAAGCTTCTGTCACTCTAGCAACCCATCATATACTTATTACTTCCCAATGCCTTCCTCTAGGCCCAAATAATGGTGAAGTGTCATGTAGCCGACATTCACATAACACCACTAGAGGAGAGACAACATACATATCATCAAAATATCGAATGAATACCAAATTCACATGACTACTAATAGAAAGACTTCTCCCATGTCCTCAGGAACAAACATAACTACTCACAAAGCATATTCATGTTCAAAATCAGAGGGGTATTAATATGCATTAAGGATATGAACATATGATCTTCCACCAAATAAACCAACTAGCATCAACTACAAGGAGTAATCAACACTACTAGCAACCCACAAGTACCAATCTGAGGTTTTGGTACAAAGATTGGATACAAGAGATGAACTAGGGTTTGAGAGGAGATGGTGTTGGTGAAGATGTTGATGGAGATTGACCCCCTCCCGATGAGAGGATCGTTGGTGATGATTTCCCCCTCCCGGAGGGAATTTTCCCTGGCAGAACAGCTCCCCCGGAGCCCTAGATTGGTTCCGCCAAGGTTCTGCCTCGTGGCGGCGGAGTTTCGTCCCGTGAGCTTGCTTATGATTTTTTCCAGGGTAAAAGACTTCATATAGTAGAAGATGGGCACCGGAGGGCTGCCAGGTGGCCCACGAGGCAGGGGGGTGCTCCTACGGGGGTAGGGCGCGCCCCCACCCTCGTGGGTGGTGGGTGGCCCCCCTCAGGTATTTCTTCTCCTGAATATTTTTTATTAATTCCCAAAATGACTTTCGTGGAGTTTCAAGACTTCTGGAGCTGTGCAGAATAGGTCTCCAATATTTGCTCCTTTTCTAGCCCAGAATCCCAGCTGCCGGCATTCTCCCTCTTCATGTAAACCTTGTAAAATAAGAGAGAATAGCCATAAGTATTGTGACATAACATGTAGTAACAACCCATAATGCAATAAATATTGATATAAAAGCATGATGCAAAATAGACGTATCAACTCCCCCAAGCTTAGACCTCGCTTGTCCTCAAGCAAAAGCCGATATCGAAGAATATGTCCACATGTTTAGAGATAGATGTGTCAATAAAAATAAAATACGGACATGAGCGCATCATGATCATTCTTATAAAAACAACATATATATATATATATATATATATATATATATATATATATATATATATATATATATATATATATATAGTCATATGATTTCTTAAGCTTAAGTAACAATCTATTCACAATGTCAAGTAATGATTCAAAAACTTCATTGAGAACTAACAACCTATAATCTCAGTCATTGAAGCAATTGCAATTTATCATAACATCGGAAAGAGTCAATAGTAGAGCTTTTCAGCACGTCCACTTACTCAACTATCATTTAGTCTTCCACAATTGCTAACACTCACGCAATACTTATGGTTCTGGAGTCTTAATAGGACATAGAGAAAGATAGAGGCTTATAGTGTTGCCTCCCAAGCTTTTACCTCAAGGGTAATGTCAACAATAATAGTTCATGCTAACTTACATCCAATTGGATATATATATCAGGATCTTTCCAACACGAGGTGCTTGATAAAGGATAAAATGTAAAAGCGAAAGGTGAAGATCACCTTGACTCTTGCATAATGTAAAAGACATAAAGTAAAAGATAGGCCCTTCGCAGAGGGAAGCAGAGGTTGTCATGTGCTTTTTGGTTGGATGCACGAAATTTTAATGCAAAAGAACATCACTTTATATTGCCACTTGTGATATGAACCTTTATTATGCAGTCCATCGCTTTTATTACTTCCATATCACAAGATCGTATAAATCTTATTTTCTCCACATTAATAAGTCATACATATTTAGAGAGCAATTTTTATTGCATGCAACATGACAACTTACTTGAAGGATCTTACTCAATCCATAGGTAGGTATGGTGGACTCTCATGGCAAAACTGGGTTTAAGGATATTTGGAACCACAAGTAGTATCTCTACTTGGTGCAAGGTATTTGGCTAGCATGAGGGGGAAAGGCAAGCTCAGCATGTTTGAATGATCCATGACAATATACTTTAACTAAGATGTGAGAAAACATAACCCATTACGTTGTCTTCCTTGTCCAACATCAGAAGAAACCTCAGACGTTCTAGGTCCTCAGACGTAAAGGACTTGACTTCAGAAGAAACCTCGCCTTTATCCTTAGGATCTACAACCAGGGGAGTCCCATCTGGGTTCATCTCGCTCTAGGGCGGTTAAGCCACAAGAATAGAGCACGAGGCTCTGATACCAATGAAAGGATTGAGATGGACCTAGAGGGGGGGGGGGTGAATAGGTACAATTACAAATTTTAATTATTACTTAGCAATTTTAGGCAATAATGGGGAATATGAAGATGAGCCTAACAATTGCACGCGAGCACAAAGTACTAAGCAAGTAACACAAACACGTAAGTAGGAAAGCACAATATGATGTACGTAAGTGTAAAGAGACAAGTAACCACAAGTATAGAGTTAGGGTTAGGAATAACCGCAACTCCGGGAGACGAGGATGTATGCCGATGTTCACTTCCTTGGAGGGAAGCTAGTCACCGTTAGAGAGGTGGATGTTACCATGAAGGCACACCAACGCCACAAAGGCTCACCCTATTCTCCCTTTGAGACAACACCACGGAGGCGTTTCTCAACCACTAGTGGTAGACCTTGGGGGTGGTCTCCAAACCCTCACAAACTTTTCCGAGGGTAATCACAAAGTTCGATTCCTCTTCGAATGACTCCTACCGCCTAGGAGTCTCCAACCTCCAAGAGTAACAAGAACGATGGGGAAAAGCTCAAAACATGCTCAAATCACATATTCCTTTGGTGCAAAGAAGGGGAAGAAGTGGATCTATCACTTGATTGGAGAACTTCTCTCAAATGCTCCTAGAACACTTGGGAATCTAGGATTTGGTGTGGATGAATGAGAGAGAGAGAGAGTGAGGAGTGTTCTTGATAGGCTCAAAGTGAATGGTCAACCCTATCCCGTGGAAGGGAAAGGTATATATATAGGTGGTGGGTAAAAGTGACTGTTTGGAGAAACGTAAGTGCACAGGATGGGCCAGACGTCCGGAGAACGTCGGACGTCCGGAGGCACAAATAGGTCCGGACGTCCGACAGTCATCGGACGACCGGCCGCTGTGAAACTATGAGCCACAACCCAGTGTATAGGATACGGACGTCTGAGCTGGGCCGGACATCCGGAGCACGGACGACCGGAGAGTCCGGTCGTCCGTAAAAATGCTTCTATTGTGAAAGTGCCGGGCGTCCAGAGAGTTCCGGACATCCGTAGAATGCTTCTGTAAAGGAACACCGGACGTCCAGAAGTGGCCGGACGTCCGGGCAATCAAGAGGGACCGGACGTCCGTAGAACACCGGACGTCCGAAGGCAAGGTATAGAAAAAGTGGCTTTTGAGCAAGTTTTTCACTAGATCCATCGATCCCCTCTTAATAGTGCGGGATCCCTATACTCAAGAACAAACCATAAATGAAGTCAACATCTTGTATCTCCATTCT
This sequence comes from Triticum dicoccoides, assembly GCF_002162155.2. Lineage (NCBI taxonomy): Eukaryota > Viridiplantae > Streptophyta > Magnoliopsida > Poales > Poaceae > Triticum > Triticum dicoccoides. The sequence continues at coordinate 255,869,522 of NC_041383.1, forward strand.
TGGGTTATATGCTTTTTGTCCCTAGTCATGATCCATGCACACAGTCTTTGAAACATAATCCTGAGATATACTTGATAAACATGATTAGTCCCTAGCATATGTGTTGTCATCAACATCAAAATATGATTAAGGGCATGATTGCACTTTCAATCTCCCCCTTTTTGGTAGTTGATGACAACTCATATGCATACTCATAATAGTAATCGGAAGTATTTGTTGTGGAGCTCAATAACCATAATAAGAATGAGTAGAGAGCGAGCTCCCCCTCAAAGTGATAGCATAGATACTAAAAAAAATGATGAGGCCCCCCCCCTCAAAATGATGCCCCCAACATAACCAAATCTCATACACACGATAATCAAGAGTTAAACTTCATATAGATTCATCACATGTAGATTCACCAAATCTCAGATTCAACAAACTCATAACATAGGTTCAGTACAAGCTAAAACACAACCATAACAATAACTTTGATTACATAATGAGCTAGAATAACATGCATATGGAGCCTACTCCCCCTTGGCATCAAGTATCCAAAAATAGAAAATAGGGGGAAAACATAATAGCATTAGAGATCATCCTCATCATCATCATCATGAACACCACTGCCACCAGCCTCGTCGAAGAAATCGGCCCACTCAGGACCGGAGGGAAAACCAAAGTCAGAAGGGGGGGATACAGGAAGACGCTCATCGTCACTCACATCATACACTCCTGAGTCTCTCAGACGAGACTTCAAAGCGTTCTTGGAAGTGACCATGCGAGTGACCACATCGTGGTGTTGGGAGCAATGGAAGGTGAACATCTTCATCATGGCAGAGTGAGCCTTCCCAAGAAAACGAGCAATGTGCCCAAAGGGGGCAGCACTGGAAGGAGGATGGGTAGCATGAGAAGGAACACTAGCGGCGGTGCGACTAGCAGTAGCGGGAGGTGGAGGAACATGATCAGCTGCCATGTGAGCGGGAATGACCCATCGCTCATGTACATGAGTGCGGGCAATGGGAAAGGGAGCTACACTTTCGATAAAAGCCTGAATAAAATGTGCATGAGGAAAAGCCCTCTTGTGCTGGAAGCTAGCAAGGCGGATCTCATGCCAGAGAAAGTGTGGAACATTGATCTTCCCTTTAGGAGATGTGAAGAGGCGATGCATGAGATCAATGCAGTAGCTGCTGCAGGAGCCCTTGTCACCCATCTTGGGATAAATGGTGCGGATGATACACTGATAAATGATGTTGAATCGAAAGCGCCAAATGGAGACTTGGTTTAGAACCTTTTGTTTTTCAACGTCAGACAAAGTTGGTATAGGTCTAAGTAGATCTGCACAGACCGCAATGCCCTTGGGCCTATGGTTGGGGTCATCCTTGTGGATTTTGAACCCAGTGTCGGGAAATCCAAGGGCAGTGACAAACTGAGCATAAGATGCTGTGAGTGTAGTGTCTGAGGTCATCCATGTGACAGTGTTATCAGGAGTAAAGTAACATGTGGCATAGAACTGATGAATGGCAGCGTGGTTAAAATCATGTTGAAATGCGAATGGAGCAGCAAGATTGGATGACTCAATGAGCTCAATGGCTCCCAGATATTTCTCCGGATGAGTGAGAATGTGCTCAAGATCAATGCAGACATGGAGTGACAAGCCTTTAGGGATGACAATCGTGGTGAAAATGTCGGCTTGGACATTTGTGCGAAAGCGACTATCCTGAGAATCCCTAACAACAGCAAATTGATCTACATCACGACATAATTTAAGTTATGAAGCTTTGGGGACCTCATTGAAACGCTTAACATGACGGCCAAGTGGTAGTGGAGGCTCAACTGAGATGTGACGAGCATCACCGTGGGGTTGCACCGGAGGAGGAGGAGGGTGAAAGGTTGGACGACGAGTGCCCGGCTTGGGTGCAACGATTCGAACGCCAACCATCGGGGCCGGATCCACCTCCTCAAGCTCATCCTCAAAGTTAGACCCCTCCGAGGAGGAATCACTGGACGAGCTGGGAGGACGAGCGGCACGTTTCCGAGGGCGATCTTCCTCCTGGGAGTCGTCGGATCCATCATGACGAGACGGACGAGCTGGCCCTCCGGCGACTTGCTTGCGAGCTGAGTGCTTGGACCGAGGCATCATGACCTAGGGGAGAAGGAAGGCACATATCAACACCCCTCCATAGATCAGGGTGAATGCATGAGGGGGGAAGGTTATGCCCTACCTTGAAGGAGGAACACGGAGGAGACGAGCGGCTGGACCAAGGAGAAAATGCCAAGCAGGTGGCCGACGGGCTTGAGCAGCACCAAGCAGGGCCACAGATCCGCGGAGGAGAGGAGCCCCGGCGAGGGGCACGGCGGCGTGCGGCCGCGGTGAGTGGCCACACGGCAGGAGCGGCGGCGGCGGTGGGGAAATAGCGGATAGAAGATGTGGACAGTTGAGAAACCCTACCGCGCAGTATATGTAGTGGCCAGTAAAAACGTCTGGATGGCCGGAGCCTACGGACGACCGGAGTCGAATATGCGTCCGGACGACCGGGGTGGGGGGGTACGGACGACCGGAGTCGGGACCAATAGAGGATGACAGAGATGATTTTACGGACGATCGTCGGCCTCGGACCACCGGACATATTGTAACAGAAAGTTTATTACGGACGTCTGGAGTCTTACGGACGTCCGTCGTTTCGGCGTCTAGGCCAACTAAGGGAACCAGAGAGGATTTCACAGACGTCCGGAGAGGCCGGACGACCGGTCGATGGTAATCAGAGAAGAATTTACGGACGTTCGGATTTCTACGGACGACCGACATTGAAGAACCACATGGACGTCCGGAACCTACGGACGTCCGACGCCAGAAGTGTGACAGGAGGCAAGGTGTAAGTACTGATCATGATGAGGAGAAGACAATTTTCGTCCACAGTAAAAATTTATTTATTTAGTAACTAATACCCTACCTCACTCAAACATAGCCATATACTACAAGTGGTGGCTAATGCCACAATGTATGAGTAGTCATGACATGACACGGAAAGATTTGAACTTTGAGTGTATAGTCACTACTCCATCATGTTAAAGTACCATCGGTCTAGAACCATGGATACTTTGAGAGTGTTAGTTGTTTTTATGCATTAAGTAGGGTGATAATATTCATGAATTGAATGCCTCCCCCTAAGTATATGCCTACATCATGACAAGACATTAGATTCATGCATGAATGGGTACTAGATTTCACATAATGTTGTCAAGCTCCAAGATACCAAGTTCACGCCTAAGTCGACAGAACCTTGCTTCATCTAAAGGTTTGGTGAAGATATCTGCTAGTTGAAAATCTGTGCCAATGTGATCAATGTGAATATCACCCTTTTCAACATGATCTCTCAAGAAATGATACCTAATATCAACATGTTTGGTGCGGAGATGATCTTTGGGGTTCTCAGCAATATTGATGGCACTTTCATTATCACACAGAAGATGCACATTTCTATAGGTGATACCGTAATCCTTCAAAGTTTGCCTCATCCATAAAAACTGAGTTGCACAACTAGCGGCAACAATGTATTCAGCTTCTGCGGTAGAGAGAGCAATAAAATTTTGTTTCTTCGAGGACCGACTCACCAAGGATCGTCCAAGAAACTGACATGCACCGGACGTGGACTTACGATCCACTTTGTCTCTAGCCCAATCCGCATCCATGTACCCAATGAGATCAAACTTAGCATCCTTGGGGTACCAGAGGCCCAACTTTGGGGTGTGAACAAGGTATCTAAGAATATGCTTAACCGCCTTATGATGACTTTCCATAGGGAAAGCTTGAAATCTAGCACACATGCATACACTGAACATGATGTCTGGTCTAGATGCACAAAGATAAAGCAATGAACCAATCATAGAGCAATAAGTAGATGGGTCGAAAGGAGTACCATTTGTGTCTTCAGTGAGAGTAATTTTGGTTGGCATGGGTGTCTTGCATGGACTAGCATCAGACATACCAAACTTTTCTAGAATATCCTTGAGGTACTTTGCTTGAGATAAGAAAATTCCTTCTTGAAATTGTTGAATTTGAAATTCGAGAAAGAACTTCAAATCCGTATTGAGTGACATTTCAAAATTCTTGGTCATTGAAGCCGCAAACTTCTTGCACAAATGAATGTTAGGAGAACCAAAAATGATGTCATCTACATAGATTTGGCATAGGATCAAATCACCCTTGCCCCTCTTAGTAAAAAGAGTGGGATCGGTAACCCCTCTCACAAAACCATCATCGAGTAAAAACTTCTTCAGATGATCATACCAAGCACGAGGTGATTGTTTGAGGCCATACAAAGCCTTATGAAGTTTATACACATAGTCTTTGTGAAAGGGATCAACGAACCCGGGTGGTTGTGACACATATACTTCTTCTTGTAGAGGACCGTTAAGGAAGGCACTCTTCACATCCATTTGATGTAATGTAAAACCATTGAAAGCGGCATAAGCAAGTAAGATGTGAATGGATTCAAGACGAGCAACGGGGGCAAAGGTCTCACCAAAGTCCAAACCTTCAACTTGTGAGTACCCTTGTGCCACTAACCTTGCCTTGTTGTGGATGATTACACCATTTTCATCTTGCTTGTTCTTGAAAATCCATTTTGTTCTAATGACGTTGTGCTCGGTAGATGGCCTCTTGACTAATGACCACACCTGGTTGCGTTCAAAACTGTTCAACTCTTCTTGCATAGCAACTAGCCAATCGTTGTCCATCAATGCATCTTGTACCTTGAGTGGCTCAATACTAGACACAAATGAGAAGTGAGCACAAAAGTTTGTCAAATGTTTACGAGTGACTCTACCTTCCGAGATGCCGGTGAGGATTTTTTCGACATCAACACAACCGGCCACTCGAGGCATGATGGAGGTGAGGGTTTCACGAGGTTCAACTTCATGTCCATCATCCACATCTTCAACATATGGATCATTAACGTGTGGAGGAAGATCTTCTTGTTCATATTGCATTTGTTGAGGTTCATCATCAATGATTGGACTTTCTTGTTCTTGCTCTTGATGATGATCTTGTTCTTGATGATTATCATTAAGAAGGACTTGATCATCCCTTTCAACTTGGGCTAAGGGTATCGGTTGAACAATAGGAGCTTGTGGTGGTATGGATGTTGAAGTAGTTTGATGATGTGTGAGACCTCCATCTTCTTCATCATCATCATGAGGTTCTTGTTCCATAGGAAGAAGTGCACCAACACCCATGGTCAAAATGTCTTGAGAGGAATCTTCTTCACCTGCATCACTTAGATCAACTTGCTCCCCATGGGAGCCATTAAATTCATCAAACACCACGTCACAAGTTTCTACAACACATCCATTGGATTTGTTGTAGACTCTATAGGCGTGAGAGTTTGATCCATAGCCAACAAATATACCCTCAATTGTTTTGGATTGAAATTTTCCTAACCGTTCTATTTTGTTGAGGATGAAACATTTGCACCCAAATACACGAAAGTACTTGACATTTGGCTTGTTTCCAGTTAGAAGTTCATATGGAGTCTTTTCCAAAATAGTGCAGAGGAAGAGCCGATTTGATGCATGGCATGCGGTATTGACAGCTTCGGCCCAAAAACTATGTGGTGACTTGTATTCATCCAACATGGACCTTGCCATCTCTACTAGTGTACGGTTCTTCCTTTCTGCAACACCATTTTGCTGAGGAGTGTATGGAGCTGAATATTGATGCTCAATCCCTTCATCACTAAGAAATTCTTCCAAGGTATAGTTCTTGAACTCAGACCCATTGTCACTTCTTATTGCCCGTATTTCTTTGTCAAACTTGCGTTGGGCTTGCTTGGCAAAATCAATGAAGGTGATCTTCATTTCATCCTTGGATTTGAGGAAGAACACCCATGTATATCTTGAGTAATCATCAACAATGACAAGCCCATACTTTTTCCCACCAAGACTATCCCATGAAGGAGGCCCAAAAAGATCCACATGAAGGAGCTCCAGGGGCCTTGAAGTAGATACTATGTTCTTGGGTGGGTGCTTTGATTGATGTTGCTTCCCGGCTATGCATGCACTACACACACGATCTTTCTCAAAAGAGACATTGGTTAGTCCAAGGATGTGATTCCCCTTTAAGAGATCTTGAAGATTTCTCATGCCGACATGGGCTAGCCGGCGATGCCATAGCCACCCCTTGTTAGCCTTGGCCATTAGACAAGTTGCATGGAATGTGCTCTCTTTCGAGAAATCAACCGTGTAAAGGTTGCCATCCAACTCTCCAACAAAGGCCACTTCGAGAGTATCTCTCTTAAAGACTTTCACATCCGTTAGTCCAAAGAGTGTATCATAGCCAACAGAAGCCAATTGGTGAACATAAAGAAAGTGGTATTTAAGGGATTGGACAAGCATAACATTTGCAAGAGACATGTCGTTTGTGATAGCCACCTTGCCCAACCCGAGTACCTGTCCTTTTGAACCTCCACCAAACATAATGCTCATGAATGGTTGAATAGCTTCCATGAAGTCGTAGAGCAGTTTGCTATCTCCGGTCGTATGATTTGTACATCCACTATCAATCACCCATTTCACTCCACCGGAGAAGTTTACCTACACACAATTAGGACTTGGTTAGAGGCACCCATTTTGTAATGGGACCTCTAAAGTTAGTTATAAGGGTCTTAGGGACCCAAATAGCATAGAACCGGAATGCATTTCGAGGACCAACAAATTTTGCAAAGACTTCTCCATCCTTAGTCTTACGAAGTACATAGGAAGGAGGCATGAACTATTTAGGCTTGTTGAGAGTGGGGATGCCCCTTGTGGCCTTCCCACTCACAACCTTACCTTTCTCCTTGTGCCCTTCTCTTACAAATGTTTCTTTTAGAGGAGTTGTGCACTTTTGAGAGGATGTCTTCTTCTTGCTTGTGCTCGAGTCAAACCCAAGTCCCTCTTTGGCAAACACCTCATTGTGTTGGCTCAAAATCTCATCAAGATTCTTTTGCCCTTGAGCACATGTCATGAGACCTTTCTCAATTTGAGCCTTGAGAAAACGATTTTCCTCAAGAATAGATGCTAGATCACTACTAGAGTTAGTAGTACAAGCATCAACATTTATAATAGGGGAAGAGTAAGCCTTGGCTAGAGTTTCAAGATAAGTAAGTTTGAGCGTCTCAAAACTCTTTCTAAGAACGGTGAGCTCTCCTTCCTTAGTCTTGAGAGACATGGATAGAAGCTCACAATCCTTAGATAGAGAAGCATGAGACTTCACAAGCTTACTTTTATCATTCATTAACTCTTCGCAAGAGTCAATAGCCTTTTTCAAGGAGGCAAGATCATTAGTGTGAACATCAATATTTGCACCAATTTTTAAGCATAGTTCATCATTTCGTGCTTCCTCATATTGGACTTTCCGCTCAAGGATTTCACAATTTTCCTTTTCCTCGGTGACGAGGGTTTCAAGTTCCTTAATGGTGTTGGTGTGCTTACTCACCATCTCCATAAGCATACGAAACATAGTGAGTTTCTTTCCTTTGAGGGAGAACATGAACTTATTAAGTTTAGCAATCATAGGATCATCTAGATCATCATCCTCATAGTTATCCTCCGCATCAAGATACTCATCACTAGGAGTAGAAGGAGTGAAAAGAGGAGGATTTGATCGTGGAGTTACCTTGACCTTGTAGAAGAGCTTTGGTCCTCTTCTTCTTCAACCATGGCCTTTGCCATTAGGCATTTGTGAGCGTTGCCCTTGTAATCTTTCATGTAGTTGTAGGTGACCACGTCACCACTCTTGTTTACTAACCTCAAGGTGTTTTGAGAGTCTCGAGCAACTCCGGCAACACCACTAACATCATCCGGATCAGATTCTTCTTGAGCAATCATTGCCTTTCCATCTCTCTTCTTGAGCTTGGAGTTCAAAGGATTTGGCAACTTCTTCTTGGGAAAGGTCTTGGGAAATCTTGGTTTATCTTCTCTCTTCTCATAAGGGCACTCGTTGGAGAAGTGATTGGTTTCTTCACAGTTGTAGCATTTTCTTACTTTCTTCTTTTGAAATCTTCCCTTGAATTTTCCCGCGCTAAACTTCTTGACAAAAAGAGCCATATCTTCATACCAAGGGCCCTCGTCGGATTCAATCTCATCACCATCTTCATCATCATCATCATCTTCTTCTTCTTCACTTTGCTCATCTTCACATACTTGCTTGGCCTTCAATGCAAGATTGATCTTTGATGATGGGGAACCATGCATGGCAAGATGTTTTGTGGCATTAACCTTTGACTCTTCAAATAGTTGGAAGGTGGATATGATGTCATCTGTAGTCATTTCCTTGAAGGTATGGTGTTGTCTTATGTCCCACACCATTTGATGGTGATATGGAGCAAGAGCATGAAGCAACTTATCCACAAGAAACCTCTTAGTCGTTGAATCCATCTTGTGTCTTGTCACACTCACATGACTCAATATCTGCAGTGAGAGTCATGAGACGCTCATGGAGTTGATTGAGGGTTTCACCTTTTTCCATACAAAAGTTTTGCAATTGCCCCTTGGCAATTTCATATTGAGCACTCCGGAGGGTAGAAGTGCCAGTCTTGGATCGTATAATACTTTCGCATAGTTCCTTGGCACTTGTGATGTGTATGAATGGTCTCCTTTGCTTTTCATCCATACCTCTCCTTATACACATCATTGCCGTGTCATTGAGGTTCTTGTCATATATTTCTCTTGGTGTGGGGTTCTTTGGATCAACCACATGATAGCCATACTCTATGATCTCCAGCATCTCATCGTTTCCATGTCGAAGATGATCCTGCATAGAAACTCTCCACAAAGCAAAATCGGAAGTGGCACTAAGTAAAGGAGGTTTGCCTTGAGGATTATATCTTGGTTTCTCAACCTGAGGTCTTGCATAAAGCCAAGGAACACTGGCGTGTTCATTGCTAGGAGGTTGTTGACCAAGTGATGAAGTAGGCACGGTTGGCCTCGAACCCACACCACCTGAGTGTGGTGCAAGCACCGCGGACAACGTGGCTAATCTCAGTTGGACCAAGGCCTCAAGAGAAGCATCATGATCCTCTTTTTGCTTAGCAACGGCCCGTTCTAGATCCTTAGACGTAAAGGACTTGACTTCAGAAGAAACCTCGCCTTTATCCTTAGGATCTACAACCAGGGGAGTCCCATCTGGGTTCATCTCGCTCTAGGGCGGTTAAGCCACAAGAATAGAGCACGAGGCTCTGATACCAATTGAAAGGATCGAGATGGACCTAGAGGGGGGTGTGAATAGGTACAATTACAAATTTTAATTATTACTTAGCAATTTTAGGCAATAATCCGGAATATGAAGATGAGCCTAACAATTGCACGTGAGCACAAAGTACTAAGCAAGTAACACAAACACGTAAGTAGGAAAGCACAATATGATGTACGTAAGTGTAAAGAGACAAGTAACCACAAGTAGAGAGTTAGGGTTAGGAATAACCGCAACTCCGGGAGACGAGGATGTATGCCAATGTTCACTTCCTTGGAGGGAAGCTAGTCACCGTTAGAGAGGTGGATGTTACCACGAAGGCACACCAACGCCACGAAGGCTCACCCTATTCTACCTTTGAGACAACACCACGGAGGCGTTTCTCAACCACTAGTGGTAGACCTTGGGGTGGTCTCCAAACCCTCACAAACTTTTCCGAGGGTAATCACAAAGTTCGATTCTTCTCCGAGTGACTCCTACCGCCTAGGAGTCTCCAACCTCTAAGAGTAACAAGAACGATGGGGAAAAGCTCAAAACTTGCTCAAATCACAAATTCCTTTGGTGCAAAGAAGGGAAAGAAGTGGATCTATCACTTGATTGGAGAACTTCTCTCAAATTCTCCTAGAACACTTGGGAATCTAGGATTTGGTGTGGATGAATGAGAGAGAGAGTGAGGAGTGTTCTTGATAGGCTCAAAGTGAATGGTCAACCCTATCCCGTGGAAGGGAAAGGTATATATATATAGGTGGTGGGTAAAAGTGACCGTTTGGAGAAACGTAAGTGCACAGGATGGGCCGGACGTCCAGAGAACGTCGGACGTCCGGAGGCACAAATAGGTCCGGACGTCCGACAATCATCGGACGACCGGCCGCTGTGAAACTGTGAGCCACAACCCAGTGTACAGGATACAGACGTCCGAGCTGGGCCGGACATCTGGAGCACGGACGACCGGAGAGTCCGGACGTCCGTAAAAATGCTTCTGTTGTGAAAGTGCCGGACGTCCAGAGAGTTCCGGACATCCGTAAAAATGCTTCTGTAAAGGAACACCGGACGTCCGGAAGTGGCCGGACGTTCGGGCAATCAAGAGGGACCGGACGTCCGTAGAACACCGGACGTCCGAAGGCAAGGTATAGAAAAGTGGCTTTTGAGCAAGTTTTTCACTAGATCCATCGATCCCCTCTTAATAGTGTGGGATCCCTATACTCAAGAACAAACCATAAATGAAGTCAACATCTTGTATCTCCATTCTTGAGTTATATGCTTTTTGTCCCTAGTCATGATCCATGCACACGGTCTTTGAAACATAATCCTGAGATATACTTGATAAACATGATTAGTCCCTATCATATGTGTTGTCATCAACATCAAAATATGATTAAGGGCATGATTGCACTTTCGGGAGAGCACACGAGGTGCCCACGAGGCAGGGGGCGCGCCCAGGGGGGTAGGGCTTGATACGTACATATTGCATCATGCTTTTATGTCAATATTTATTGCATTATGGGCTGTTATTACACATTATATCTCAATACTTATGGCTATTCCCTCTTATTTTACAAGGTTTACCATGAAGATGGGGAATGCCGGCAGCTGGAATTCTAGCTGGAAAAGGAGCAAACATTGGTAACCTATACTGCACAGCTCCAAAAGTCCTGAAACTCCACGAAACAACCGTTTGGATTTAATAAGAATTTCTGAGTGAAAGAAATAGGCCAGGGGCCCACACCCTGTCTAGGAGACAGGGGGCCCCTATCTCCTGGGCCCCCTGGTTGGCCTCCGGTGTCCATCTTCTGCTATATCATCACTTTTACCCTGGAAAAAATCGGGGGCAAGCTCATGGGACGAAACTCCGCCGCCACGAGGCGGAACCTTGGCGGAATCAATCTAGGGCTCTGGCAGAGCTGTTCTGCCGGGGACACTTCCCTCTGGGAGGGGGAAATCATCACCAACGATCCTCTCATCGGGAGGGGGTCAATCTCCATCAACATCTTCACCAGCACCATCTCCTCTCAAAACCCTAGTTCATCTCTTGTATCCAATCTTGTATCAAAACCACAAATTGGTACCTGTGGGTTGCTAGTAGTGTTGATTACTTCTTGTAGTTGATGCTAATTGGTTTACTTGGTGGAAGATCATATGTTCAGATCCTTTATGCATATTATTACTCCTCTGATTATGAACATGAATATGCTTTGTGAGTAGTTACCTTTGTTCCTGAGGACATGGGTGAAGTCTTGCTATTAGTAGTCATGTGAATTTGGTATTCGTTCGATATATTGATGAGATGTATGTTGTCTTTTCCTCTAGTGGTGTTATGTGAACGTCGATTACATGACACTTCACCATTATTTGGGCCTAGAGGAAGGCATGGGGAAGTAATAAGTAGATGATGGGTTGCTAGAGTGACAGAAGCTTAAACCCTAGTTTATGCGTTGCTTCGTTAGGGGCTGATATGGATCCATACGCTTAATGATGTGGTTAGGTTTACCTTAATACTTCCTTTTGTAGTTGCGGATGCTTGCAATAGGGGTTAATCATAAGTGGGATGCTTGTCCAAGTTAGGGCAGTACCCAAGTACCGCTCCACCCACATATCAAATTATCAAAGTACCGAACGCGAATCATATGAACGTGATGAAAACTAGTTTGACGATAATTCCCAATGTGTCCTCGGGAGCTCCTTTAACATTATTAGAAATTGTCCAGGATTATCCTTTGCTACATAAAGGATTGGCCACCTTTCTGCACTTTATTTACTTTATTTACTTGTTACTCATTACTATTTATCTTATCACAAAACTATCTATCACCTACAATTTCAGTGCTTGCAGAGAAAACCTTACTGAAAACCGCTTATCATTTCCTTCTGCTCCTCGTTGGGTTCGACACTCTTACTTATCGAAAGGACTACGATAGATCCCCTACACTTGTGGGTCATCAAGACTCTTTTCTGGCGCCGTTACCGGGGAGTGTAGCGCTTTTGGTGAGTGGAACTTGGTAAGGAAACATTTATATAGTGTGCTGAAATTTTACTTGTCACTATGGAAACTAATCCTTTGAGGGGCATGTTTGGGGTATCTTCACCCCAACCAGAAGAGAAAAAAGTTGCTCCTCAACCTACTGAACTTTATGAAAATATTTACTTTGATATTCCTTCGGGTATGATAGAAAAACTGCTAGCTAATCCATTTGCAGGAGACGGAACATTGCATCCCGATTTACACCTTATCTTTGTGGATGAAGTTTGTGGATTATTTAAGCTTGCAGGTATTCCCGATGATGTTGTGAAAAGGAAGGTCTTCCCTTTATCTTTTAAGGGAGATGCATTGACATGGTATAGGCTATGTGATGATACGGGATCTTGGAATTATAAGCGATTGAAGTTGGAATTTCACCAGAAGTTCTATCCTATGCATCTTGTTCATCGTGATCGTAATTACATATATAATTTCTGGCCTCGCTAAGGAGAAAGCATCGCTCAAGCTTCGGGGAGGCTTAATTCAATGTTATATTCATGCCCCAATCATGAGCTCTCTCAGGAAATGATTATTCAGAACTTTTATGCTCGGCTTTCTCTTGATAATCACTACCTGCTCGATACTTCCTATGCTGGTTCTTATATGTTGAAGACTATTGATTTCAAATGGGACTTATTGGAAAGAATTAAAGGCAACAATGAAGATTGGGGTTCCGACGATGGTAAGGAGTCAGGTATGACACCTAAGTTCGATTGTGTTAAATCTTTTATGCATACCGATGCTTTCCATGGATTTAGCGCTAAGTATGGACTTGACTCTGAGATAGTAGCTACTTTTCTGTGAATCTTTTGCTACTCACGTTGATCTCCCTAAGGAGAAGTGGTTTAAATATAATCCTCCTGTTGAAGTGAAAGTAGTTGCACCTATTACAGTCGAAGAAAAGACTATTACCTATAGTGATCCTATTGTTCCTACTGCTTATGTTGAAAAACCTCCTTTTCTTGTTAGGATAAAGGATCATGCTAAAGCTTCGACTATTGTTCATAAGAGTAATAATAGGACTTATACACCTCCTGAGCAAATCAATGTTGAACCTAGTATCGCTATGGTTAAAGATCTCTTAGATGAGGATTTACATGGGCATGTTATTTCTTTCTTGGGTGAGACTGCTAATATTGCTAGACCTAATACTAAGACACATAGACCTATCGTAGGCATGCCATTTATTTCTGTTAAAATAGGAGATCATTGTTATCATGGCTTATGTGATACGGGTGCTAGTGCTAGTGCAATACCTTATGATCTATATAAAGAAATTATGCACGACATTGCACCCGTTGAATTAGAAGACATTGATGCTACTATTAAGCTTTCTAATAGGGATACCATTAAACCTATTAGGATTGTTAGAGATGTTGAAGTTTTGTGTTGGAATGTTAAATAGCCTGCTAATTTTCTTGTTCTTGGTTCCCCACAAGATGATTTTTGTCCCATTATTTTTGGTAGACCTTTCTTGAATACTGTTAGTGCTAAGATTAATTGTGAAAAGAATATTGTCACTGTTGGCATAGATGGTATGTATCATGAGTTTAATTTCGCTAAGTTTAGTAGACAACCTCGTGAAAGGGAACAACCTAGTAAGGATGAGATTATTGGTCTTGCTTCCATTGCTGTTCCTCCAACTGATCCGTTAGAACAATATTTGCTAGACCATGAAAACGATATGTTTATGAAGGAAAGGGAAGAAATAGATGAAGTGTTGTTTAAACAGGAACCTATGTCGAAACATAACCTTCCCGTTGAAATTCTTGGGGATCCCCCTCCACCCAAGGGTGATCCCGTGTTCGAACTCAAACCATTACCTGATAATCTTAAGTATGCTTATCTTGATGAAAAAGAAATATATCCTGTTATTATTAGTGCTAACCTTTCAAAGAAAGAAGAACAAAGATTATTGAAAACTCTGAAGAAGCATCGAGCTGCTATTGGATATACTTTGGATGATCTTAAGGGCGTTAGTACCACGTTATGCCAACACAAAATTACATTGGAGGACGATGCCAAACCAATTAGAGATCCTCAAAGACGACTAAATCCCAAGATGAAGGAAGTGGTAAGAAAGGAGATATTAAAGCTCCTTGAGGAAGGTATTATTTATCCCATTGCTGATAGTGAATGGGTAAGCCCTGTTCATTATGTTCCTAAAAAGGGAGGTATTACCGTTGTTCCTAATGATAAAGATGAATTGATCCTGCAAAGAATTATTACAGGTTATAGGATGGTAATTGATTTCCGTAAGTTAAATAAAGCTACTAAGAAAGATCATTACCCCTTACCTTTTATTGATCAAATGCTAGAAAGACTATCCAAACACACTCATTTTTGCTTTCTAGATGGTTATTCTGGCTTCTCTCAAATACCTGTGTCAGCTAAGGATCAATCTAAAACTACTTTTACTTGCCCTTTTGGTACTTTTGCTTATAGATGTATGCCTTTTGGTTTATGTAATGCACCTGCCACCTTTCAAAGATGCATGATGGCTATATTCTCTGAGTTTTGTGAAAAGATTTGTGAGGTATTCATGGATGACTTCTCAGTCTATGGATCCTCTTTTGATGATTGTTTGAGCAACCTTGATCGAGTTTTGCAGAGATGCGAAGACACTAGTCTCGTCCTGAATTGGGAAAAGGGTCACTTTATGGTTAATGAAGGCATTGTCTTGGGGCACAAGATCTCCGAGAGAGGTATTGAAGTTGATAAAGCCAAAGTTGATGCTATTGAAAAGATGCCATGTCCCAAGGACATCAAAGGTATAAGAAGTTTCCTTGGTCACGTCGGTTTTTATAGGAGGTTCATTAAGGACTTTTCTAAAATCTCTAGGCCTCTAACTAATTTATTGCGAAAAGATATTCCTTTTGTCTTTGATGATGATTGTGTAGAAGCATTTGAAACACTTAAGAAAGCTTTGATCACTGCACCTATTGTTCAGCCACCTGATTGGAATTTACCTTTTGAAATTATGTGCGACGCTAGGGATTATGTTGTAGGTGTTGTTCTAGGGCAAATAGTCGATAAGAAATTGAATGTTATCCAATATGCTAGTAAGACTCATGATACTGCCCAAAGAAATTATGCTACTACTGAAAAAGAGTTCTTAGCAGTTGTGTTTGCATGTGATAAGTTTAGACCTTATATTGTTGATTCCAAAGTTGCTAGTCACACTGATCATGCTGCTATTAAATATCTTATGGAAAAGAAAGATGCTAAGCCTAGACTCATTAGATGGGTTCTTCTGCTCCAAGAATTTGACTTGCATATTATTGATAGAAAGGGAGCTGAGAACCCTGTTGCAGATAACTTGTCTAGGTTAGAGAATGTTCTTGATGACCCACTGCCTATTAATGATAGCTTTCCTGATGAACAATTAGCGGTCGTCAATGCTTCTCGTACTGCTCCTTGGTATGCTGATTATGCTAATTACATTGTTGTTAAATATATACCGCCTAGTTTCACATACCAGCAAAAGAAAAAGTTCTTTTATGATTTAAGACATTACTCTGGGATGATCCACACCTTTATAAAGAAGGAGTACATGGTGTTATTAGACGTTGTGTGCCTGAGCATGAACATGAACAGATTCTACGCAAGTGTCACTCCGAATCTTATGGAGGACACCACGCTGGAGATAGAACTGCACACAAGGTACTACAATCTGGTTTTTATTGGCCTACTCTCTTCAAAGATGCTCGTAAGTTTGTCTTATCTTGTGATGAATGCCAAAGAATAGGTAACATTAGTAGACGTCAAGAAATGCCTATGAATTATTCTCTTGTTATTGAACCGTTTGATGTTTGGGGCTTTGATTATATGGGACCTTTTCCTACCTCTAATGGTTATACACATATTTTAGTTGCTGTTGATTATGTTACTAAGTGGGTAGAAGCTATTCCAACTATTAGTGCTGATCATAACACTTCTATTAAAATGCTTAAAGAAGTTATTTTTCCGAGGTTTGGAGTACCTAGATATCTTATGACTGATGGTGGTTCACATTTTATTCATGGTGCTTTCTGTAAGATGCTTGCTAACTATGATGTCAATCATAGAATAGCATCTCCTTATCACCCGCAGTCTAGTGGTCAAGTAGAGTTGAGCAATAGAGAGCTCAAATTAATTTTGCAAAAGACTGTGAATAGATCTAGAAAGAATTGGTCCACAAAACTTGATGATGCATTATGGGCTTATAGAACTGCATACAAAAATCCTATGGGTATGTCTCCATATAAGATGGTCTATGGAAAAGCATGCCATTTACCTCTTGAACTTGAACATAAGGCATATTGGGCTATTAAAGAGCTCAACTATGACTTCAAACTTGTCGGTGAGAAGAGGTTATTTGATATTAGCTCACTTGATGAATGGAGAACCCAAGCGTATGAGAATGCCAAGCTTTTCAAAGAAAAAGTCAAAAGATGGCATGATAAGAGGATACAAAAGCGTGAGTTTAACGTCGGAGATTATGTGTTATTATTCAACTCTCATTTAAGATTTTTTGCAGGAAAACTTCTCTCAAATTGGGAAGGTCCCTACGTTATCGAGGAGGTTTATCGTTCTGGTGATATATAAATCAACAACTTCGAAGGCACAAATCCGAGGGTGGTAAACGGTCAAAGAATTAAAAATTATATTTCAGGTAATCCTATCAATGTTGAAACTAATATTACTGAAACCGTGACTCCTGAGGAATACATAAGGGACACTTTCCAAAACGTTCTAGACTCCGAAAAGGTATAGGTATGTGGTACGATAAGTAAAGTGACTCCAAAACAACTCTAATGGCAATTTTTATCAGTTTTGGATTATTTAAGAATTTTAGGAAGAAAGAAGTAGTCCAAAAGGGACATGAGGCTCCCACGAGAGTGGAGGACGCGCCCCCCTGTAGGGCGTGCCCCCTGTCTCGTGGGCACCTCGTGTGCCTCCCGGACTCCGTTTTCTTGCACGTCACATATTTTGGTCGGTAAAAATTCATTATATATACTTCCGAAGGTTTTGACCACCATATCACGCAAATATCCTCTGTTTTTGTTTCAAGCTATTCCCGTTGCAGATTTAGAGCACCATGACTTCTCCCTCCTCCAACAACGAAGACAAGGATGCTTGGCTATTGAAGATAGAGCTGAAAAGAGAAGAACTAGAAGAGATCAACAAGGATGAAGGGATCAAGAGGGCCTTGTAGGTTCAAGCTCCGGTGGTGAAAGAAGAAGACATCCCTCAACCTTTACCTAACCTTTTCACTCCAACAGAGATTGAAGCTTTCAAGATGATTGAGTTAGCTCGCATACAGAACAAGTATCTCACACAAGAGAATATCCTGTTGAAGGATCATATCGCCAGACTCAAGGGCATTATCCGCAAGTTGGAGGAGCTTTTACGCTCGATGTGCGATTATCCACCGTCATCATCACCACCCGCATCACCTCCGAGGACATAATCAAATGAGTATGTGCACTCCCCTCGGCAACTACCAAGCTTGGGGGAGGTGCCCCGGTATCGTATCACCATCACACTCCTATTTTTACCGTTTTAGTTAGTTCGAACCTTTTAGTAGCATCTTGATCTAGTAGATTGAAGTTTTGATATCAAGTAGTTTTGAGTTTTGCTTTGTGCTCTCTTTTTGTAATCGAGTCCGTGTGCTATCTATAATAAAGATTAGTTTTGAGTCAAGGGTTTTGCTATGTTGTTATGATCTTGAGAAAATAGAAAGAATAAAAGAGTTCATATTGATCTTATTGATAGTGATAACTTCACACATAGAAAGTGTGAGGCATAAAAATTGTTGAGAGTTGATGAACGTAGCCTTGGTCATCGTTGCAATTAATAGGAAGTGATAAGAAAAGAGGGGTTCACATATAAATATATTATCTTGGACATCTTTTATGATTGTGAAGCACTCATTAAGTATGACATGCTAAAAGAGTTGACGTTGGACAAGGAAGACAACGTAATGGTTTATGTTTTCCGACATCTCAGTTGAAGTATATTGTCATTGACCTTCCAAACATGTTGGGCTTGCCTTTTGCCCTCATGCTAGCCAAATTCCTTGCAACAAGTAGAGATACTACTTGTGCTTCCAAATATCCTTATACCCAGTTTTTGCCATGAGAGTCCACCATACCTACCTATGGATTGAGTAAGATCCTTCAAGTAAGTTGTCATCGGTGCAAGCAATAAAAATTGCTCTCTAAATATGTATGACTTATTAGTGCAGAGAAAATAAGCTTTGTACGAACATGTTGTGGAAGTAATAAAAGCGACGAACTGCATAATAAAGGTCCATATACAAGGGGCAATATAAAGTGACGTTCTTTTGCATTAAGATTTTGTGCATCAACCCTAAACACGCATGACAACCTCTGCTTCCCTCTGCGAAGGGCCTATCTTTTACCTTATATTTTTACTTTATGCTTGAGTCAAGGTGATTCTCAGTTTTCCCTTTTTATTTTATCCTTTGGCAAGCTCCTCGTGTTTGAAAGGTCATGATATATATATCCAATTGGATGTAATTTAGCACAGGCTATTATTTTTGACATCACCTAAAGGTGAATACGTTGGGAGGCAACACAATAAGCCCCTATCTTTCTCAGTGTCCGGCTGAAACTCTATAACCACAAGTACTGCGTGAGTGTTAGCAATGGTAGGAGACTACGAGATAGTTGAGTATGTGAGCTTGCTGAAAATCTCTATTATTGACTCTTTCTGATGTTACGATAAATTGCAATTCCTTTAATGACTGAGCTTATAGTTTGTTAGTTCTCAATAAAGTTTGTGAACCATACTTGACATTGTGAATTGCTTGTTACTTGAGAATAGGAAATCATATGACAAAATCTTTATATGTTGTTGTTATTGGAATGATCATGATGCCCTCATGTCCGTATTTTATTTTTACCGACACCTCTATCTCTAAACATGTGGACATATTTTTTGATTTCGGCTTCCGCTTGAGGACAAGCGAGGTCTAAGCTTGGGGGAGTTGATACGTCCATTTTGCATCATGCTTTTATATCAATATTTATTGCATTATGGGCTGTTATTACACATTATATCTCAATACTTATGGCTATTCCCTCTTATTTTACAAGGTTAACCATGAAGAGGGGGAATGCCGCCAGCTGGAATTCTGGCTGGAAAAGGAGCAAACATTGGAAACCTATTCTGCACAGCTCCAAAAGTCTCGAAACTCCACGAAACAACCTTTTGGATTTAATAAGAATTTCTAAGCGAAAGAAATAGGCCAGGGGCCCCACACCCTGTCCAGGAGACAGTGGGCGCGCCCCCCCTATAGCGCGCGCCCCTATCTCCTGGGCCCCCTGGTGGGCCTCCGGCATCCATCTTCTGCTATCTCATCACTTTTACCCTGGAAAAAATCGGGGGCAAGCTTACGGGACGAAACTCCGCCACCACGAGGCGGAACCTTGGCGGAATCAATCTAGGGCTCTGGCAGAGCTGTTCTGCCGGGGACACTTCCCTCCGGGAGGGGGAAATCATCACCAACGTCATCACCAACGATCCTCTCATCGGGAGGGGGTTAATCTCCATCAACATCTTCACCAGCACCATCTCCTCTCAAAACCCTAGTTCATCTCTTGTATCCAATCTTGTATCAAAACCACAAATTGGTACCTGTGGGTTGCTAGTAGAGTTGATTACTTCTTGTAGTTGATGCTAATTGGTTTACTTGGTGGAAGATCATATGTTCAGATCCTTTATGCATATTATTACTCCTCTGATTATGAACATGAATATGCTTTGTCAGTAGTTATGTTTGTTCCTGAGGACATGGGTGAAGTCTTGCTATTAGTAGTCATGTGAATTTGGTATTCGGTCGATATTTTGATGAAATGTATGTTTTCTTTTCCTCTAGTGGTGTTATGTGAACATCAACTACATGACACTTCACCATTATTTGGATCTAGGGGAAGGCATGGGGAAGTAATAAGTAGATGATGGGTTGCTAGAGTGACAGAATCTTAAACCCTAGTTTATGCGTTGCTTCGTTAGGGCCTAATATGGATCCATATGCTTAATGCTGTGGTTAGGTTTACCTTAATACTT
Organism: Triticum dicoccoides; assembly: GCF_002162155.2. Classification (NCBI taxonomy): domain Eukaryota; kingdom Viridiplantae; phylum Streptophyta; class Magnoliopsida; order Poales; family Poaceae; genus Triticum; species Triticum dicoccoides. Next base: position 255,889,825 of record NC_041383.1, read on the forward strand.
CTTTTTGTAGTTGCGGATGCTTGCAATAGGGGTTAATCATAAGTGGGATGCTTGTCCAAGTTAGGGCAGTACCCAAGTACCGGTCCACCCACATATCAAATTATCAAAGTACCGAACGCGAATCATATGAACGTGATGAAAACTAGCTTGACGATAATTCCCAATGTGTCCTCGGGAGCTCCTTTCTCATTATTAGAAATTGTCCAGGCTTATCCTTTGCTATATAAAGGATTGGGCCACCTTTCTGCACTTTATTTACTTTATTTACTTGTTACTCGTTACTATTTATCTTATCACAAAACTATCTATCACCTACAATTTCAGTGCTTGTAGAGAAAACCTTACTGAAAACCGCTTATCATTTCCTTCTTCTCCTCGTTGGGTTCGACACTCTTACTTATCGAAAGGACTATGATAGATCCCCTACACTTGTGGGTCATCAGGGCGCGCCCTCCACCCTAGTGGACGCCTTGTGTCCTTCCCTAACTACTTCTTATTTTCCTATTTTCTTAAATACTCCAAAACGGAGAAAAATTGCCATTAGAATTGTTTTGGAGTCGGTTCACTTACCGTACCACATACCTATTCCTTTTTGGAGTCTGAAACATTATGGAAAGTGTCCCTTATGTATTCCTCCGGGGTTACAGTTTCAATAATATTAGTTTCAACATTTATTGGGTTACCTGAGATATAATGTTTGATTCTTTGACCGTTCACCACCTTAGGATTTGTGCCTTCGAAGTTGTTGATTTTTATGGCACCGGAACGATAGACCTCCTCGATAACGTAAGGGCCTTCCCATTTAGAGAGAAGTTTTCCAGCAAAAAATCTTAAACAAGAGTTAAATAGCAACACATAATCACCTACGTTAAATTCACGCTTTTGTATCCTTTTGGCATGCCATCTTTTAACCTTTTCTTTAAACAGTTTGGCATTCTCATAGGCTTGGGTTCTCCATTCATCGAGTGAGATAATATCAAATAACCTCTTCTCACCGGCAAGTTTGAAATCATAGTTGAGCTCTTTAATGGCCCAATATGCCTTATGTTCTAGTTCGAGAGGTAAGTGACATGCTTTTCCATAAACCATTTTATATGGAGACATACGCATGGGATTCTTATATGCAGTTCTATAAGCCCATAATGCATCATCAAATTTCTTGGACCAATTCTTTCTAGATCTATTAACAGTCTTTTGCAAAATTAATTTAAGCTCTCTATTACTCAATTCTACTTGACCACTAGAGTGTGGGTGATATGGAGATGCAATTCTGTGATAAACATCATACTTAGCAAGCATTTTATGGAAAGCACCATGAATAAAATGTGAACCACCATGAGTCCTTGAGTATCTAGGGACTCCAAACTTCGGAAAAATAACTTCTTGAAGCATCTTAATAGAAGTGTTATGATCAACACTACTAGTTGGAATAGCTTCTACCCACTTAGTAACATAATCAACAGCAGTTAAAATATGTGTATACCCATTAGAGGCAGGAAACGGTCCCATATAATCAAATCCCCAAATATCAAATGGTTTAATAACAAGAGAATAATTCATAGGCATTTCTTGATGTCTACTAATATTACCAATTCTTTGACATTCATCACAAGATAATACAAACTTACGGGCATCCTTGAAGAGAGTAGGCCAATAAAAACTAGATTGCAATACCTTATGTGCAGTTCTATCTCTAGCGTGGTGTCCTCCATATGCCTTGGAGTGACACTTGCGTAGGATCTGTTCCTGTTCATGCTCAGGTACACTACGTCTAATAACACCATCTACTCCTTCTTTATAAAGGTGTGGGTCATCCCAGAAGTAATGTCTTAAATCATAAAAGAACTTTTTCTTTTGCTGGTATGTGAAACTAGGTGGTATGAATTTAGCAACAATGTAATTAGCATAATCAGCATACCATGGAGAAGTACGAGAAGCATTTATGATAGCTAATTGTTCATCAGGAAAGCTATCATCAATAGGAAGTGGGTCATCAAGAACATTCTCTAACCTAGACAAGTTGTCTGCAACGGGGTTCTCAGCTCCCTTTCTATCAATAATATGCAAATCGAATTCTTGGAGCAAGAGAACCCATCTAATAAGTCTAGGTTTAGGATCTTTCTTTTCCATGAGATATTTGATAGCAGCATGATCAGTGTGAATAGTTACTTTAGAATCAACAATATAAGGTATGAACTTATCACAAGCAAATACAATTGCTAAGAATTCTTTTTCAGTAGTAGCATAATTTCTCTGGGCAGTGTCTAGAGTTTTACTAGCATATTGAATAACATTTAATTTCTTATCGACTCTTTGCCCTAGGACAACACCTACATCATAATCACTAGCATCACACATAATTTCGAAGGGTAAATTCCAATCAGGTGGCTAAACAATAGGTGCAGAAATCAAAGCTTTCTTAAGTACTTCAAATGCTTCTACACAATCATCATCGAAGACAAAAGGAATATCTTTTGCAATAGATTAGTCAGAGGCCTAGAAATTTTAGAAAAGTCCTTAATGAACCTCCTATAAAAACCGGCATGACCAAGGAAACTTCTTATACCTTGAATGTCCTTGGGACATGTCATCTTTTCAATTGCATCAACTTTAGCTTTATCAACTTCAATGCCTTTCTCAGAAATTTTATGCCCCAAGACAATGCCTTCATTAACCATAAAGTGGCACTTTTCCCAATTCAGGACAAGATTAATATCTTCACATCTCTGCAAAACTCAATGAAGGTTGCTCAAACAATCATCAAAAGAGGATCCATAAACGGAGAAATCATCCATGAATACCTCACAAATCTTTTCACAAAAGTCGGAGAATATAGCCATCATACATGTTTGAAAGGTAGCAGGTGCATTACATAAGCCAAAAGACATACGTTTATAAGCAAAAGTACCAAAAGGGCAAGTAAAAGTGGTCTTTTCTTGATCCTCTGCTGACACATGTATTTGAGAGAAGCCGGAGTAACCATCTAGAAAGCAAAAATGTGTATGTTTGGATTGTATTTCTAGCATTTGATTAATAAAAGGTAAAGGGTAATGATCTTTCTTAGTTGCTTTATTTAATTTGTGGAAATCAATTACCATCCTATAACCTGTAATAACTCTTTGTGGGGTCAATTCATCTTTCTCATTAGGAACAACAGTAATACCTCCCTTCTTAGGGACACAATGGACAAGACTTACACACTGACTATCAGCAACGGGATAAATTATACCTGCCTCAAGGAGCTTTAGTATTTCCTTTCTTACCACTTCTTTCATCTTAGGATTTAAGCGTCGTTGATGATCAATAACTGGTTTGGTGCCTTCTTCCAATTTTATTTTGTGTTGGCATAGAGTGGGACTAATGCCCTAAGATCATCAAGAGTATATCTAATAGCAGCACAATGCTTCTTCAGAGTTTTCAACAATCTTTCCTCTTCTTGCTCTGAAAGGTTAGCACTAATAATAATAGGATATATCTTCTTTTCATCAAGATAAGCATATTTAAGAGTATCAGGTAATGGTTTAAGCTCAAACATGGGATCACCCTTGGGTGGAGGAGGATCCCCTAGGATTTCAACAGGCAAGTTGTGTTTCAGAATAGGACCCTGTTTAAAGAATACTTCATCTATTTCCCTTCTTTCATTCATAAACATATCATTTTCATGGTCTAGCAAATATTGTTCTATTATTGTAGGAGGCACGACAATAGAAGCTAGACCAATAATTTCATCCTTACTAGGCAATTCTTTATCATGCGGTTGTCTACAAAATTTAGCAAAATTAAACTCATGAGACATATCCCCCAAACCAATAGTAACAACATCCTTTTCGCAATTTATTCTAGCATTGACAGTGTTCAAGAAGGGTCTACCAAATATGATGGGACAAAAGTCATCTTGTGGGGAACCAAGAACAAGAAAATCAGTAGGATATTTGACTTTCCCACACAACACTTCAACATCTCTAACAATCCCAATTGGTGAAATAGTATCTCTATTGGCAAGCTTAATTGTAACAGCAATATCTTCTATCTCAGCAGGTGCAATGTCATGCATAATTTCTTTATATAAGGAATGAGGTATTGAACTAGCACTAGCACCCATATCACATAAGCCATGATAACAATGATCTCCTATTTTAACAGAAATAACAGGCATGCCTACAACAGGTCTATGTGTCTTAGCATCAGGTCTAGCGATTCTAGCAGCTTGTTCATAAAAATAAATAATATGCCCATCAATATTATCAACCAAGAGATCTTTAACCATAGCAATACTAGGTTCAACTTTAATAGGCTTAGGAGGTGTATATGTTCTAGTATTACTCTTACGAACCACAGTTGAAGCTTTAGCATGATCCTTTATCCTAACAGGGAAAGGTGGTTTCTCAATATAAGTAGAAGGAACAATAGGATCAGTATAAGTGATAGTCTTTTCTTCAACTGTAACAGGTGCAACTACTTTTACTTCAATGGGAGGATTATATCTAAACCACTTCTCCTTAGGGAGATCAACATGAGTAGCAAATGATTCACAGAAAGAAGCTACTATCTCAGAGTCAAGTCCATATTTAGTGCTAAATCCACAAAAAGCATCGGTATCCATAAAAGATTTAACACAATCAAACTTAGGTGTCATACCTGACTCCTTACCATCGTCGGAATCCCAATCTTCAGAGTTGCGTTTAATTCTTTCCAATAAATCCCATTTGAATTCAATAGTCTTCATCATAAAAGACCCAACACAAGAAGTATCAAGCATGGTGCGATTGTTAAGAGAAAGCCGAGCATAAAAGTTTTGAACAATCATTTCTCACGAGAGCTCATGATTGGGGCATGAATATAACATTGACTTAAGCCTCCCCCAAGCTTAAGCAATACTTTCTCCTTCGCGAGGCCAAAAATTATATATATAATTGCGATCACGATGAACAAGATGCATAGGATAAAACTTCTGGTGAAATTCCAATTTCAATCGTTTATAGTCCCAGGATCCCATATCATCACATAGCCTATACCATGTCAATGCATCTCCCTTCAAAGATAAAGGGAAGACCTTCTTCTTAATAACATCATCGGGCATACCTTCAAGCTTAAATAATCCACAAACTTCATCCACATAGATGAGGTATAAATCGGGATGCAATGTTCCATCTCCTGCAAAGGGATTAGCTAGCAGTTTCTCTACCATACCCGAAGGAATTTCAAAGTAAAAAATTTCAGTAGGTTCAGTAGGTTGAGGAGCAACTCTTTGCTCTACTGGTCGGGCTGAATATACCCCGAACAAGCCCCTCAAAGGATTATGTTCCATAGTAACAAGTGACAGTAAATTTCAGCACACCATATAAATGTTTCTTTACCAAGTTCCACTTACCAAAGGCGCCTCACTCCCCGGCAACAGCGCCAGAAAAGAGTCTTGATGACCCACAAGTGTAGGGTATCTATCATAGTCCTTTCGATAAGTAAGAGTGTCGAACCCAACGAGGAGCAGAAGGAAATGACAAGCGGTTTTCAGTAAGGTATTCTCTGCAAGCACTGAAATTGTAGGTAACAAATAGTTTTGTGATAGGATAATTTGTAACAGGTAACAAGCAATGAAAGTAAATAAAGTGCAGCAAGGTGGCCCAATACTTTTTATAGCAAAGTACAAGCCTGGACAAGTTCTTATAATGAGAAAAGCGCTCCCGAGGACACATGGGAATTATCGCCAAGCCAGTTTTCATCACGCTCATATGATTCTTGTTCGTTACTTGGATAATTTGATATGTGGGTGGACCGGTGCTTGGGTACTGACCTTTCTTGGACAAGCATCCCACTTATGATTAACCACTATTGCAAGTATCCACAACTACAAAAGAAGTATTAAGGTAAACCTAACCATATGAAACATATGGATCCAAATCAGCCCCTTACGAAGCAACTTATAAACTAGGGTTTAAGCTTCTGTCACTCTAGCAACCCATCATCTACTTATTACTTCCAATGCCTTCCTCTAGGCCCAAATAATGGTGAAGTATCATGTAGTCGACGTTCACATAACACCACTAGAGTAGAGATAACATACATCTCATCAAAATATCGAATGAATACCAAATTCAGATGACTACTAATAGCAAGACTTCTCCCATGTCCTCAGGAACAAACGTAACTACTCACAAAGCATATTCATGTTCATAATCAGAGGTGCATTAATATGCATTAAGGATCTGAACATATGATCTTCCACAAAATAAACCAACTAGCATCAACTACAAGGAGTAATCAACACTACTAGCAACCCACAGGTACCAATCTGAGGTTTTGGTACAAAGATTGGATACAATAGATGAACTAGGGTTCGAGAGGAGATGGTGCTGGTGAAGATGTTGATGGAGATTGACCCCCTCCCGATGAGATGATCGTTGGTGATGATGATGGTGATGATTTCCCCCTCCCGGAGGGAAGTTTCCCCGGCAGAACAGCTCTGCCGGAGCCCTAGATTGGTTCCGCCTCGTGGCAGCGGAGTTTTGTCCCGTGAGCTTGCTTATGATTTTTTCCAGGGTAAAAGACTTCACAAAGCAGAATATGGGCATCGGAGGGCTGCCAGGTGACCCACGAGGTAGGGGGCGCGCCTAGGGGGGTGGGGCACGCCCCCATCCTCGTGAGTGGTGGGTGGCCCCCCTTAGGTATTTCTTTCGCTGAATATTTTTTATTAGCTCCCAAAATGACTTTTGTCGAGTTTCAAGACTTTTGGAGCTGTGCAGAATAGGTCTCCAATATTTGGTCCTTTTCCAGCCCAGAATCCCAGCTGCTGGCATTCTCCCTCTTCATGTAAACCTTGTGAAATAAGAGAGAATAGCATAAGTATTGTGACATAACTGTAATAACATGTCATAATGCAATAAATGTCAATATAAAAGCATGATGCAAAATGGACGTATCAGTTGCTCAGCTAAAATTCCCCCATGGCCGAGCTCCTCAAAGCCCTCACGGCCTGTTCCTCAAGCTACTTCTTCAAAAGCAGCTCCAGCGCCCACTGTTGCAAAATCCTCAGCAACTCCTAAAAAGTCCTCGGCACATGCGTATCTTCCCTCTTGCCAAAGGACCAAGGGAATCTCTATTGCTTCAGGAGCATCTGCAAGTTCTTCAGCTCCTACAAAGCCCTCAACCGGTCCAACCTTGCTGAAGAACAAGGCCACTACTGAACGAGGCACAAGGCCAAGTCCTCATAAGAAGTAGGTTGACTTTCAAGTACCGTCAAGCGAAGACAAAGTTCATGATGAAGAATTAGCTGAAACCGTCAGAGATAGGAAACAAAGGGCCACTAGAGCCAAAGGCAGCACAATGCCACTCATGCTGGATCCTAAGTTGATCCTTGACTTCATCGACCTATGGCACAAGGACCCCAATAGTCCTTTGCCCGATCTGAACCTCACTCCTGGCCAAAGTCATGTGTTGACAACCTTTATTGATGAAGAAAAATGGAAATTTGAACAAGGGATGAAAGTCAAGAAAGCTTAGGAAAAGAAAGAGCGCTTTCTGAAGAACAATGTTCTAAAGTTTTCTCCTGATGAACTTCTAGCTCTGCAAACAGAAATCAAGGGACTAAGTGATGAATTTGACAAATACTATGCTGATTGGCTAGAAGCCAAAGTCAGATTCGTCAAAATAGTGAATGGATTCACTCCAAATGTTGCAACTTCATCGCAACAAGAAATTCCTCAGGCTAAGACTTCTGCTCAACCTACTGAAGAAAATGCAAGCATAGCTGATGAAAATCAGACTATTGAAGAAAATGAAAGCACCAGGGCTGCTGAAGAAATTCCAGCCTCTAAAGAAATTGCCAGGGCAACCTCCAATGTTGTGCCTGAAGAACAAACCAGGCCAGTTGAAGATTCTGCTACTGCACCTGAGGAATCTGAACATGCCAGGGAAACTGCATCAATTGTGCCTGAATAAACTGAACCAATTTCATCTGCTCCTCCCGCAAAGTCATCACTGATGAAAAGTATCAACCTTCCTTCTGCATCAGAAGCGAAGAAGACGAAAGCTGCGAAGAAGGCAACCGTGAAGAAAAGCAAAGCATCTACAACTTCAGAGCCTTCAGCTCCTAAGAAAGTGAAGACTTTGACGAGCTCATACTCGAACCCAATTGATGTTGTTCCGATCTCAAGCATGCCACCAAAGGAGATTGTTCCCTTTGGTGAGGAATATGTCTGTCAGGACCCTGATCCTATGCCACACCGATCTAGCATGTAACACCTCATATCACTTTGCGGCCTCATGCAAGGTATTCCCACGGGTGTCGCCTTACCAGGCCCTGGACCGTTTGCGCCTTTTGGCTCACGTATATGATAGTGTCGCTAGCATCCATATGACAAAGAACCCGGGCTGACATGGCTAGTCATGAACCCAAAATGGCGCTAACTTACAGGGACAGACATACATGACCCAGCAACGAACGTGTCGGTCATCACCGAGTGAATCCGAGTTGTAGCAGCTGGGCTAGCAGGACTCCGGTAATCCGGGCTGTAGCAGGCTAACAGGACTCCGATAGACACCGCATGACATTTCCCCGAAGGGACAGACACAGGAACAAAGAAGGACACATGCCGGCCAGCCTACGTGTTTCGGAGTAGTAGTAAGTTGCCATGTCCCAATGGAAGCACTAGGAGACATTTCCCGGTAAGAGAGGCTACCAAGGATAAACAACTAGATAGTCAGATCCCACACGTACCAAGCATTTCAATAACATACACACAATATGCTCGATATGTGCAAATACAACATGACATCACAACATGACTCTACAACTCAAGAACTTTATTCAATAGGCTCCGAGGAGCGAGATATTACAAACAAGGGTCTCATGACCCAACATTCAGAGCATACCAGTCAAAGCACAAGTGGAAGCTTAACATGTCTGAGTACAGACATCTACAAATGAAAAAGGCTAAGAAGCCCGACTATCTACCAGATCCTGCCGAGGGCACAAGATCGTAGCTGAGGTAACAAGCTAAACGTCGAAGTCCACGCGGAACTACTAGTGAGACTGTAGCCTCTCTGCAAAACATAAAATAGGCAAACATGAGTACAAATGTACCCAGCAAGACTTACATCAGAACTATCTACATATGCATCGGTATCAACAAAGGGGATGGTGGGGTTTAACTGCAGCAAGCCAGCTTTGACTCAGTGGCTATCCTAAACTACGACTACAAGTAACTCTTTTGAGGTGGCGCACACGAGTCCACATATTCACCATATCAATACGCCACTATGGATCCGCTCCCGTCTCCCTACGAGAACGCCATCCATAGCACTCACGCTTATCTTGCGTATTTTAGAGTATCCACTTTCGCTTGTCTATGAACTGTATAGGCGACCCAGAGGTCTTTTACTGCGGACACGGCTATTCGAATAGATCATATTAACCCTGCAGGTGTGTACATCTTCACACACGCTCTCGCCACTTACCACCATGTACACGTCATGTATCTCGGCAACCTTCAAGCAGAAGCCTGGTGAGGGTGTTGGCCATGACCTGACCAACCGCGCAAGACTCTAGTCCAGTTTTATCGCCTATTCAGGTTCCATCCGCAAGGAGATCCGTCCAGGGTGTCGCTCACGGCCCCAAACGATGTGTACAGGGTTCCAAGCCCACCAAACGGGCGGTGCTTGGCATAACCGGCCATGGTGCCTAGTCTGACCCAAGCCCACCTGTACCTTGTGCCACTTGGTAGACTACTAACAGAACCTACAAACACCAGAAACTAGTTGCAACTCCTGGACAGAGATCAGGCGGATTAATAAGTCGAGAGGGGTCGAGTTACCGGAACCCAATGTGTGGTAGTAACTGTTCATGGATCACAAACACAGAACTCAGTTCCTGAGGACGGCTTCAATGAGACAACCCACCATGTACTCCTACATGGCCTCTCACCGCTACCTTTACCAAATCGTGTTCACACACTTAGCTCACACATAGTAAGACATGTTCACAACTTTCCAATTCATCCCCGATGAATCAGACCTGAGTCAACTCTAAGCAGTAGCAGGCATGACAAACAAGCATGAATGAGTAGGCACATCAGGGCTCAAACAACTCCTACTCATGCTAGTGGGTTTCATCTATTTACTGTGGCAATGACAGGTCATGCAGAGGAAACGGGTTCAGCTACCGCAACATGTAACAGTTGAAATGTTGTTGTCCTAATGCAGTAAAAGAGAGCAGGAGTGAGAGAGTGGGGTTATATCAGAATGAACAAGGGGTTTTTGCTTGCCTGGCACTTCTGAAGATAGTATAGTTCTTCATCGGTGTCATCGATCTCATCGTCAGAACACGTCTATTGAGAGGGGACAAACACCGGCAAACAAGGAAGAACACAATCATGCAATGCACAATATGATGCATGATCATGACATGTCAATTTGCTGTGATTTGAGCTAATGCAACTAGCAACAGGTTAAATGAAGTTGGTTTGAATCCAAGATTCTAATTCAAACTCCATATGTGGAAATTCAAATGCCATTTACATGATTTGTCCTAAACAGTAGCTATAAGTTGTTCTATCATGCATGAAAATGGCACAGATGGATAGATTGGATTTTTCTGATCATTTTTCATATATAAATTATTTCATTTGGAGTTATGGTTGATTTTATATGAATTTTAGAAGTTTTAGATATTTTCTGGAATTTCCTGGATTATTTTTATTCCAGAAAATGATTATCTGCGTCACTGTGACGTCAGCGAGTCAACTGACCCGGTCCAGGTCAAACCTGACCAGGGGTCCCACTGGTCAGTGTCACGGTGTTGGTTAGGGTCGCTGACGTGTGGGTCCAGTCAACGCCCACGCCTGCAGGGTCAACTCAGGCATGTGGGTCCCGCTAGGTTTTAAACTAACCTAAACAGAAACAAAACTGGGATTAATTTGGGCGTGGGGCCCATCCGCCAGTGAGCTAGGGGGTTAGTTAGTGGCGTCATTAGCGTTTAATTAAGGTGCCATGTCATCCTCGCTAGAGGTTAACCGGCGACGACCTCGGCCAACGGCAGAGGTGCATCGTGTGCTCGCTACGGAGCACCGTTCAATGCGCGATTTGCTCCTATGGGTTCCTGGGAGTGCGCCGTGGCTGGTGGAGAAAGCGGGGTGAGCTGGGGTGCCCGGAGCTCGTCGGAAACGAGCTCGGGGCGGCGGCCGGAGTTCGGCCGTGAATGGGGAGGCGATTCTGGCGCACAGCAGGACGAGCGAGTGTGTGCGTTCGACTCCTGGGAGCATGCTGAGCACGTCGACAAGCTCGAACGCGAGCTTTGCTAGCTCTGTCCACGGCGGCCTCATGACCGGCGGCGAGCACAACTCGTCTCCGGTGCATCTACGGCTAGAGTACGAAAACAACACGGGAAGGAGAGGGGAATTGACCGGAGGCTCATGGCGCATCGTTTGGAGGTTACATCAGGCTCCGGGAGGCGTCGGAGCGGGCGCACGGTCGCCGGCGATCTCGGTGGCCCGAGGTTGAAGAAGACGGTGGTGAGGGCGTTCGGGTGCGTCCGGCGTTGTTTGGCTTGGTGAGGAGGTCGAGGACAAGGTAGCCGAGCTACTGGCAAGACGAGGGGCCGAGGAGGAGGCTCTGGGTGCGGCAACGGCGAGCGGTGGCGATGAGCTCCGCTCGGGCTGCGAGAGAGAGAGAGAGAGCAGAGGAGGGGGATGGATCCAGGAAGAGTGAGAGAGGGGCCAGGGGTGTGCGTGGCATCTCCGGGGGCGTCCGGGGAGAAGCGGCAAGCAGGAGGTGGCGGGGCGCGTGCCCCTGTCCTCCTGGCGCGAGGAAGGGGACGACTGGTGATATGTCTCCAACGTATCTATAATTTTTGATTGCTCCATGCTACTTTATCTACTGTTTTGGACTATATTGGGCTTTATTTTCCACTTTTATATTACTTTTGGGACTAACCTATTAACCGGAGGCCCAACCCAGAATTGCTGTTTTTTGCCTTTTTCAGTATTTCGAAGAAAGAATACCAAACGGAGTCCAAACGGAACGAAACCTTCGGGATCGTGATTTTCCAACCGAACATGATCCAAGAGACTTGGACCCTACTCCAAGAAGTGTCCGAGGAGGTCACGAGGGTGGAGGGCGCCCCCTGGGCATGCCCCCCTACCTCATGGGCCCCTCGGAGCTCCACCGACGTACTCCTTCCTCCTATATATACCTACGTATCCCCGAACGATCAGAACAGGAGCCGAAAACCTAATTCCACCACCACAAACTTCTGTATCCACGAGATCCCATCTTGGGGCCTGTTCCGGAGCTCCACCGGAGGGGGCATCCACCATGGAGGGCTTCTACATCATCACGATAGCCCCTCCGATGAAGTGTGAGTAGTTTACTTCAGACCTTCGGGTCCATAGCTAGTAGCTAGAGGGCTTATTCTCTCTTTTTGGATCTCAATACAATGTTCTCCCCCTCTCTCGTGGAGATCTATTCGATGTAATCTTCTTTTTGTGGTGTGTTTGTTGAGACCAATGAATTGTGGGTTTATGATCTAGTTGTTGGAAATATGCCCTAGAGGCAATAATAAAAGGATTATTATTATATTTCCTTGTTCATGATAATTGTCTTTTATTCATGCTATAATTGTGTTATCCGGAAATCGTAATACATGTGTGAATACATAGACCACAATATGTCCCTAGTGAGCCTCTAGTTGACTAGCCCGTTGATCAACAGATAGTCATGGTTTCCTGACTATGGACATTGGATGTCATTGATAACGGGATCACATCATTAGGAGAATGATGTGATGGACAAGACCGAATCCGAAGCATAGCACAAGATCGTGTAGTTCGTTTCCTAGGGCTTTTCCAATGTCAAGTATCTTTTCCTTAGACCATGAGATCATGTAACTCCCGGATACCGTAGGAGTGTTTTGGGTGTACCAAACGTCAAAACGTAACAGGGTGACTATAAAGGTATACTACGGGTATCTCCGAAAGTGTCTGTTGGGTTGACACGGATCGAGACTGGGATTTGTCACTCCGTATGACGGAGAGGTATCTCTGGGCCCACTCGGTAATGCATCATCATAATGAGCTCAAAGTGACCAAGTGTCTGGTCACGGGATCATGCATTACGGTACGAGTAAAGTGACTTGCCGGTAACGAGATTGAACGAGGTATTGGGATACCCACGATCGAATCTCGGGCAAGTAACATACCGATTGACAAAGGGAATTGTATACGGGGTTGCTTGAATCCTCGACATCGTGGTTCATCCGATGAGATCATCGAGGAGCATGTGGGAGCCAACATGGGTGTCCAGATCCCGCTATTGGTTATTGACCGGAGAGCCGTCTCGGTCATGTCTATGTGTCTCCCGAACCCGTAGGGTCTACACACTTAAGGTTCGGTGTCGCTAGGGTTGTAGAGATATTAGTATGCAGCAAACTGAAAGTTTTTCGGAGTCCCGTATGAGATCCCGGACATCACGAGGAGTTCCGGAATGGTCCGAAGGTAAATAATTATATATGGGAAGTCGAGTTTCGGCCATCGAGAAAGTTTTGGGGGTCACCGGTATTGTACCGGGACCACCGGAAGGGTCCCGGGGGTCCACCGGGTGGGGCCACCTATCCCCGAGGGCCCCATGGGCTGAAGTGGGAGGAGAACCAGCCCCTAGTGGGCTGGTGCGCCCCCCTTGGGCCCCCCCTGCGCCTAGGGTTGGGAACCCTAGGGGAGGGGGCGCCTCCACTTGCCTTGGGGGGCAAGGCACCCCCTTGGCCGCCGCCCCCCTAGGAGATCCCATCTCCTAGGGCCGGCGCCCCCCCTGGGGACCCTATATATAGAGGGGGGAGGGAGGGCAGCCGCACCCTTGCACTTGGTGCCTCCCTTCCCCCTTGCTACACCTCC
>NC_041383.1:255904062-255944724 GCF_002162155.2 Triticum dicoccoides
ACTCCCTCAACCCCGTTCTCTTGAACGCTTCCGCTCGATCTACAAGGGTATGTAGATGCACTCCTCTCTCTCGTTGCTAGATGAACTCATAGATTGATCTTGGTGAAACCGTAGGAAATTTTTTATTTTCTGCAACGTTCCCCAACAGTGGCATCATGAGCTAGGTCTATGCGTAGTTCTCTTTGCACGAGTAGAACACAAATCTGTTGTGGGCGTAGATGTTGTCAACTTTCTTGCCACTACTAGTATTATTTTGCTTCAGCGGTATTGTGGGATGAAGCAGCCCGGACCGACCTTACACGTACGCTTACGTGAGACAGGTTCCACCGACTGACATGCACTAGTTGCATAAGGTGGCTAGCGGGTGTCTGTATCTCCCACTTTAGTTGGAGCGGATTCGATGAAAAGGGTCCTTATGAAGGGTAAATAGAAGTTGACAAATCACGTTGTGGCTTTTTCTTAGGTAAGAAAACGTTCTTGCTAGGGGTGTGCGTGGATCACAAACGGCAAAGACCTAAACACAGACGGCAAAGATTTTGCCATCAGGAAGCAGACGGCAAAGTCAGACGGCAAAGATAAGTCGGCAAAGAATACTTTGCCGTCAGCATTTCGTCGGGCAGACGGCAAAGATTTTGCCGTCAGCCAACTAAAGATTTGCCGTTTGTCGCAAATATAATAGACAAAAAAATCCTGTTCTTTGCCGTTTGTCAAAACTTGTTCTTTGCTGTCGTCTAGACTAAACTAGAGACGACAAAGATTGTTTTTCAATTTAAAAAAAGTGACGTCAGAGAAGAGCCTCTCGCCGGACACAGCAGGTTCAGCTCAAGTAGATTTGGATTCAACACGGCGTGCTGCATTTCATTTATCGAGGTTGAGTTACAGAAAAGAAACAAAGTTGTCCTGAAAATTTACAAAAAGGACCCTACAAAGTAAAAAATAAAAGCAATCAAGTCCTCCACTACAGCAACTTGGACTTCACCGCCGGCCGTCCTTCTTCTGGCCGGAGACAGAACCACAGGGGTTCCACTGCCGCCGCCTTGCCCTGCCCACGCCGGCCCGCAGCAGCAATAGAAGCCAAATGGAGGAGACGCTATCTGCTCTGCCTGCGCCAGCCCGAAGCATCAACCGCAGTTGTTCCCCTGCCCGCAGCGGTCTCACGCGTCGGCTGTGCCCTGGTCGCGCCGCACGCTCGCCGCCCGCCCGTGCGTCGCGTGCAGCGGCCTCCCGCATCGACCACTCTGCCCGCACCGGCCATGTCCTGCTCGCGCCGCCGCCTCGCTGGAGAAGTTGTAGCGGCCTCCCGCGTCGGCCGCTCTGCCCGCACTGGCCAAGCCTGCCTTGCGCCACCCGCCCTGCTGGAGGAGCCGAAGCGGTCTCCCGCGCCGGCCGCTCTGCTCGCACCGGCCAAGCCTGGCTCGCGACGCCCGCCCCGCTGGAGAGCCGAAGCGGCCTCCCGCGTCGGCCGCCCTGCCCGCACTGGCCAAGCCTGGCTCGCGCCGCCCACCCCGCTGGAGGAGCCGAAGCGGCCTCCCGCGCCGGTCGCCCTGCCCACAGGAAGGGGAAGGAAGGAGCCAGAGGAGGCAGAGTAGAGGAAGGGGAGGACGATTGGACGAAGGTTTGCCAGCGGTGGCGGAGGGTTCGCCGGCCGGAGGAGCCACGGCTGGTGGCACCGGCGAGTGGATCAGGATGCGGGCGAGGTGGTGGGGGTGGGCTGCGTGCGTGCAGAGAGACATGTACGAGAGAGAGAGAGAGAGAGATCGTGCGGGATAAGGAGAGAGAGCATGGTGGGGTCGGGCGTGGGAGAGTGTTGGGGTGGGGGGCTGCGATTGTGGGCTGTGTGGGTTGAGATGTCGCCACGTCATTGATCCACGTGATCGATCTGCGTGGTGTGCTTTCTCTCTGCTGTCTGCATTTTTTATTAGAGACGACAAAGAGCACACTTTGCCGTCTGCAAAGAAAAATACAGATAGCAAAGATCTTTGCCTTCTGCGTTTTATATTATAGCCGGCAAAGTGAGCTCTTTGCTGTCTGTATTTTTTTCCAGACGGCAAAGTGAGCTCTTTGCTGGCTGTAATTTTTTTAGACGGCAAAGCCTATTTTACCGTTACTTTTTCTTAGCTGTCTGCTGATGACGGCAAACCCTTTCTTTGCCGTATGTCCTGACGAAATGCTGACGGCAAAGAAATTACTAACGGCAAATCTCCTGTTTCCCGTAGTGAGCAACTTCATGGAGACACGATGATGGAGGTCATGATGATGGAGATCATGGTGTCATGCCGGTGACGAAGATGATCATGGAGCCCCGAAGATGGAGATCAAAGGACCTATATGATATTGGCCATATCATGTCACTACTATTTGATTGGATGTGATGTTTATCATGTTTTGCATCTTGTTTACTTAGAACGATGGTAGTAAATAAGTTGATCCCTCATAATAATTTCAAGAAAGTGTCCCCCCTAACTGTCCGCCGTTGCAACAGTTCGTTGTTTCGAAGCACCACGTGATGATCGGGTGTGATAGATTCTAATGTTCACATACAATGGGTGTAAGACAGATTTACACATGCAAAACATTTAGGTTAAGTTGATGAGCCTAGCATGTACAGACATGGCCTCGGAACAAAAGAGACCGAAAGGTCGAACACGAGTTGTATGAAAGATACGATCAACATGGAGATGTTCACCGATGATGACTAGTCCGTCTCACGTGATGATCGGACATGGCCTAGTCGACTCAGATCATGTAACACTTAGATGACTAGAGGGACGTCTAATCTGAGTGGGAGTTCATTAAATAATTTGATTAGATGAACTTAATTATCATGAACTTAGTCTAAAATCTTTGCAAAAATGTCTTGTAGATCAAATGGCCAACGCTCATGTCAACATGAACTTCAACGCGTTCCTAGAGAAAACCAAGCTGAAAGATGATGGCAGCAACTATACGGACTGGGTCCGGAACCTGAGGATCATCCTCATAGCTGCCAAGAAAGCATATGTCCTAGAAGGACCGCTAGGTGAAGCACCCATCCCAGAGAACCAAGACGTTATGAACGCTTGGCAGTCGTGTGCTGATGATTACTCCCTCGTTCAGTGCGACATGCTTTACAGCTTGGAACCGGGGCTCCAAAAGCGTTTTGAGCAACACGGAGCATATGAGATGTTCGAGGAGCTGAAAATGGTTTTCCAAGCTCATGCCCGGGTCGAGAGATATGAAGTCTCCGACAAGTTCTATAGTTGTAAGATGGAGGAAAATAGTTCTGTCAGTGAGCACATACTCAAAATGTCTGGGTTGCACAACCGCCTGTCCTAGCTGGACATTAACCTCCCGGACAAGGCGGTCATTGACAGAATCCTTCGGTCGCTCCCACCAAGCTACAAGAGCTTTGTGATGAACTACAATATGCAGGGGATGGTGAAAACTATTCCTGAAGTATTTTCAATGCTGAAGTCAGCAGAGGTAGAAATCAAAAAGGAACACCAAGTGTGGATGGTCAATAAAACCACTAAGTTCAAGAAAGGCAAGGGCAAGAAGAACTTCAAGAAGGACGGCAAGGATGTTGCCGCGCCCGGTAAGCCAGTTGCCGGGAAGAAGTCAAAGAATGGACCCAAGCCTGAGACTGAGTGCTTTTATTGCAAAGGGAAGGGTCACTGGAAGCGGAACTGCCCCAAATACTTAGCGGACAAGAAGGTCGGCAACACTAAAGGTATATGTGATATACATGTAATTGATGTGTACCTTACCAGTGCTCGTAGTAGCTCCTGGGTATTTGATACCGGTGCCGTTGCTCATATTTGTAACTCAAAGCAGGAGCTGCGAAATAAGCGGAGACTGGCGAAGGACGAGGTGACGATGCGCGTCGGGAATGGTTCCAAGGTCGATGTGATCGCCGTCGGCACGCTACCTCTACATGTACCCACGGGATTAGTTTTAAACCTCAATAATTTTTATTTAGTGCCAGCTTTGAGCATGAACATTGTATCTGGATCTCGTTTAATGCGAGATGGCTACTCATTTAAATCTGAGAATAATGGTTGTTCTATTTATATGAGAGATATGTTTTATGGTCATGCCCCGCTGGTCAATGGTTTAATCTTAGTGAATCTCGAACGTAATATTACACATATTCATAATGTGAATACCAAAAGATGTAAGGTTGATAACGATAGTCCCACATACTTGTGGCACCGCTGCCTTGGTCACATTGGTGTCAAGCGCATGAAGAAGCTCCATGCTAATGGGCTTTTAGAGTCTCTCGATTATGAATCATTTGACACATGCGAACCATGCCTCATGGGCAAAATGACCAAGACTCCTTTCTCCGGAACAATGGAGCGAGCAACCAACTTATTGGAAATCATACATACTGATGTGTGCGGTCCAATGAGCGTTGACGCTCGTGGAGGATATCTTGATGTTCTCACTCTCACTGATGACTTAAGTAGATATGGGTATGTCTACTTGATGAAACACAAGTCTGAGACCTTTGAAAAGTTCAAGGAATTTCAGAATGAGGTAGAGAATCAACGTGACCGAAAGATAAAGTTCTTACGATCAGATCGTGGAGGAGAATATTTAAGTCACGAATTTGGTACGCATTTAAGGAAACGCGGAATCGTTTCACAACTCACGCCGCCTGGAACACCTCAGTGTAACGGTGTGTTCGAATGTCATAATCGCACTCTATTGGATATGGTGTGATCTATGATGTCTGTTACCGATTTACCGCTATCATTTTGGGGATACGCTCTAGAGACAGCTACATTCACTTTAAATAGGGCACCGTCTAAATCCGTTGAGACGACACCGTATGAATTATGGTTTGGGAAGAAACCTAAGCTGTCGTTTCTAAAAGTTTGGGGATGCGATGCTTATGTCAAGAAACTTCAACCTAAAAAGCTCGAACCCAAGTCGGAAAAATGCGTCTTCATAGGATACCCTAAGGAAACCATTGGGTATACCTTCTACCTTACATCCGAAGGCAAGATCTTTGTTGCCAAGAACGGATCCTTTCTGGAAAAAGAGTTTCTCTCAAAAGGAGTAAGTGGGAGGAAAGTAGAACTCGATGAAGTACTACCTCTTGAACCGGAAAGTAGTGCAGCTCAGGAAAATGTTCCTATGGTGCCTACACCTACTGGAGAGGAAATTAATGATGATGATCAAGGTACTTCGGATCAAGTTTCTACTGAACTTCGTAGGTCCACAAGGACACGTTCCACGCCAGAGTGGTATGGCAACCCTGTCCTGGAAATCATGTTGTTAGACAACGGTGAACCTTCGAACTATGAAGAAGCGATGGCGGGCCCAGATTCCAACAAATGGCTTGAAGCCATGCAGTCCGAGATAGAATCCATGTATGAAAACAAAGTATGGACTTTGACAGACTTGCCCGATGATCGGCGAGCGATAGAAAACAAATGGATCTTTAAGAAGAAGACGGACGCGGATGGTAATGTTACCATCTATAAAGGGTTATCGGCAAGTTCAAGGGGTTGACTACGATGAGACTTTCTCTCCCATAGCGAAGCTGAAGGCCGTCCGAATCATGTTAGCAATTGCCGCATACTATGATTATGAGATATGGCAGATGGACGTCAAAACGGCATTCCTTAACGGCTATCTTAAGGAAGAACTGTATATGATGCAGCCGGAAGGTTTTGTCGATCCTAAGAATGCTAACAAGGTATGCAAGCTCTAGCGATCCATTTATGGGCTGGTGCAAGCATCTCGGAGTTGGAACATTCGCTTTGATGAGATGATCAAAGCGTTTGGGTTTATGCAGACTTATGGAGAAGCCTGCGTTTACAAGAAAGTGAGTGGGAGCTCTGTAGCATTTCTCATATTATATGTAGATGACATACTTCTGATGGGAAATGATATAGAACTTTTGGACAGCATTAAGGCCTACTTGAATAAGTGTTTTTCAATGAAGGACCTTGGAGAAGCTGCTTACGTATTAGGCATCAAGATCTATAGGGATAGATCAAGATGCCTCATAGGTATTTCACAAAGCACATACCTTGATAAGATATTGAAGAAGTTCAATATGGATAAGTCCAAGAAAGGGTTCTTGCCTGTATTGCAAGGTGTGAGATTGAGCTCGGCTCAATGCCCGACCACAGCAGAAGATAAAGAAGAGATGAGTGTCATCCCCTATGCCTCAGCCATAGGATCTATTATGTATGCCATGCTGTGTACCAGACCTGATGTAAATCTTGCCATAAGTTTGATAGGAAGGTACCAAAGTAATCCCGGCAAGGAACACTGGACAGCGGTCAAGAATATCCTGAAGTACCTGAAAAGGACAAAGGACATGTTTCTCGTTTATGGAGGTGACAAAGAGCTCGCCATAAAGGGTTACGTTGATCCTAGCTTCGACACAGATCTGGATGACTCTAAGTTACAAACCGGATACGTGTATATGTTGAATCGTGGAGCAGTAAGCTGGTGCTGTTGCAAGCAGAGCGTCGTGGCGGGATCTACATGTGAAGTGGAGTACATGGCAGCCTCGGAGGCAGCGCATGAAGCAATATGGATGAAGGAGTTCATCACCGACCTAGGAGTCATACCCAATGCGTCGGGGCCGATCACTCTCTTCTGTGACAACACTGGAGCTATTGCCCTTGCCAAGGAGCCTAGGTTTCACAAGAAGAGCAGGCACATCAAGCGTCATTTCAACTCCATCCGTGAAAATGTTCAAGATGGAGACATAGATATTTGCAAAGTACATACGGATCTGAATGCCATAGATCCGTTGACTAAACCTCTTCCGCGAGCAAAACTTGATCAACACCAGAACTCTATGGGTGTTTGATTCATCACAATGTAACTAGATTGTTGACTCTAGTGCAAGTGGGAGACTGTTGGAAATATGCCCTAGAGGCAATAATAAAAGGATTATTATTATATTTCCTTATTCATGATAATTGTCTTTTATTCATGCTATAATTGTGTTATCCGGAAATCGTAATACATGTGTGAATACATAGACCACAATATGTCCCTAGTGAGCCTCTAGTTGACTAGCCCGTTGATCAACAGATAGTCATGGTTTCCTAACTATGGACATTGGATGTCATTGATAATGGGATCACATCATTAGGAGAATGATGTGATGGACAAGACCCAATCCTAAGCATAGCACATGATCGTGTAGTTCGTTTGCTAGAGCTTTTCCAATGTCAAGTATGTTTTCCTTAGACCATGAGATCATGTAACTCCCGGATACCGTAGGAGTGCTTTGGGTGTACCAAACATCACAACATAACTGGGTGACTATAAAGGTATACTACGGGTATCTCCGAAAGTGTCTGTAGGGTTGACACGGATCGAGACTGGGATTTGTCACTCCGTATGACGGAGAGGTATCTCTGGGCCCACTCGGTAATGCATCATCATAATGAGCTCAAAGTGACCAAGTGTCTGGTCACGGGATCATGCATTACGGTATGAGTAAAGTGACTTGCCGGTAACGAGATTGAACGAGGTATTGGGATACCGACGATCGAATCTCGGGCAAGTAACATACCGATTGACAAAGGGAATTGTATACGGGGTTGCTTGAATCCTCGACATCGTGGTTCATCCGATGAGATCATCGAGGAGCATGTGGGAGCCAACATGGGTATCCAGATCCCGCTGTTGGTTATTGACCGGAGAGCCGTCTCGGTCATGTCTACGTGTCTCCCGAACCCGTAGGGTCTACACACTTAAGGTTCGGTGACACTAGGGTTGTAGAGATATTAGTATGCAGCAAACCGAAAGTTGTTCGGAGTCTCGTATGAGATCCTGGACGTCACGAGGAGTTCCGAAATGGTCCGGAGGTAAAGAATTATATATGGGAAGTCGAGTTTCGGCCATCGGGAAAGTTTCGGGGGTCACCGGTATGGTACCGGGACCACCGGAAGGGTCCCGGGGGTCCACCGGGTGGGGCCACCTATCCCGGAGGGCCCCATGGGCTGAAGTGGGAGGGGAACCAGCCCCTGGTGGGCTGGTGCGCCCCCCATGGGCCCCCCTGCTCCTAGGGTTGGGAACCCTAGGGGAGGGGGCGCCTCCACTTGCCTTGGGGGGCAAGGCACCCCCTTGGCCGCCGCCCCCCTAGGAGATCCCATCTCCTAGGGCCGCCCCCCTGGGGACCCTATATATAGAGGGGGGAGGGAGGGCAGCCTCACCCTTGCACTTGGCGCCTCCCTTCCCCCTTGCTACACCTCTCCCTCCCGCAGACGCTTGGCGAAGCCCTGCCGGGATCCCTGCTGCATCCACCACCACGTCATCGTGCTGCTGGATCTTCATCAACCTCTCCTTCCCCCTTGCTAGATCAAGAAGGAGGAGACGTCACGCTGACCGTATGTGTCTTCAACGCGGAGGTGCCATCCGTTCGGCGCTAGGATCTCCGGTGATTTGGATCACGACGAGTACGACTCCCTCAACCCCGTTCTCCTGAACGCTTCCGCTCGATCTACAAGGGTATGTAGGTGCACTCCTCTCTCTCGTTGCTAGATGAACTCATAGATTGATCTTGGTGAAACCGTAGGAAATTTTTTATTTTCTGCAACGTTCCCCAACACCAGTATTATCTATGGAAAATATTTGATTCTTCTCTGAATTCTTTTATGTATGATTGAATTATCTTTGCAAGTCTCTTCGAATTATCTTTTTGGTTTGGCCAACTAGATTGGTAGTTCTTGCAATCGGAGAAGTGCTTAGCTTTGGGTTCAATATTGTGGTGTCCTTACTCAGTGACAGAATGAGTTGCAAGGCACGTTTTGTATTGTTGCCATCGAGGATAACAAGATGGGGTTTTTATCATATTGCATGAATTTATCCCTCTACATCATGTCATCTTGCTTACGACGTTACTCTGTTTTTACTTAATACTGTAGATGCATGCTGGATAGCGGTCGATGAGTGGAGTAATAGTAGTAGATGCAGAATCGTTTCGATCTACTTGTTTTGGACGTGATGCCTATATACATGATCATTGCCTAGATATACTCATAACTATGCTCAATTATGTCAATTTCTCAACAGTAATTTGTTTACCCACCGTAGAATACTTATGCTCTTGAGAGAAGCCACTAGTGAAACCTATGGCCCCCGTGTCTATTCTCATCATATCAATATATATCACTTTATTTACTCGCTTTGTTTTTACTTTGCCTTTACTTTTTACTTTGCATCTATCTATCAAAAATACCAAAAATATTATCTCTATCAGATCTCACTCTTGTAAGTGACCGTGAAGGGATTGACAACCCCTAAGCATTGGTTGCGAGTTTCTATCATTTTTTGTAGGTATGAGGGACTTGTGCGTGGTCTCCTACTGGATTGATACCTTGGTTCTCAAAAACTAAGGGAAATACTTACGCTACTTTACTGCATCATCCTCTCCTCTTTGGGGAAATCCAACGCAGTGCTCAAGAGGTAGCAAGAAGAATTTCTGGCGCCGTTGCCGGGGTGGCTCACGCAAGCAAGTCAACCATACCAAGTACCCATCGCAATCCCTATCTCTCGCATTACATTATTTGCCATTTGCCTGTCGTTTTCCTCTCCCCCACTTCACCCTTGCCGTTTTATTTGCCCTCTCTTTCCCAATCTCCTCCTCTCTTTCCCGTTTGCCTTTTTCCCGTTGCCTTCCTGCTTGCTCTTGTGTTAGTTTGTCTTTTTGTTGCGATGGCTCTACCTAGATTTGGTGACCTTCACCTTAAAAGGCTAGAGGTGATCGAAAGCAATGTTAGAAAGTTTATGGTTTTACAATTTGAGCACAATAATTTCTTTAGAAACGAACTTAAGGAAGGAAAAAGTTTTATGAGCTTTATGAATAAAGAACTCGATGATATGTCTAAAGAATTTGATGGTATAAGGGCTCAAATTGCTCGTCTTGAAAAGATGACCGCTGAAATTTCGGATATGCAAGCTACCTTAGTCAATAAGATGGCCGCCAAACCGAATACCTATGAAAATCAAGATGAAGATCTAAAAGTTATTGATGTGTCCCCCATTAAATCTTTGTTTTACAATATGAATCTTGATGAATCTGAAGATTATCTTCCTTTACCTAGAAGGCGTTTTAAGAATTCGGAGTTTCAAGATCTTGATGATGAAATTGATGAAAATGGGATTGAAATTAATAAAAACCGTGATGTTGCTAAACCCACTATTTTGGATATCAAGGAATTTAATTATGAAAATTGCTCTTTGATTGGTTGTATTTCCTTGTTGTAATCCGTGCTAGATTCTCCTCATGCTTATAGTCAAAATAAGGCCTTTACCGAACATATTGTTGATGCTTTGATGCAATCTTATGAAGAAAAACTTGAGTTAAAATTTTCTATCCCTAGAAAACTCTATGATGAGTGGGAACCTACTATTAAATTAAATATTTTGAGTTTCATGCTTTGTGTGATTTGGGTGCTAGTGTCTCTACTATTCCCAAAACTTTATGTGATTTGCTAGATTTCCGTGATTTTGATGATTGCTCTCTAAACTTGCATCTTGCGGATTCCACTATTAAAAAACCTATGGGAAGAATTAATGATGTTCTTATTGTTGCAAATAGGAATTATGTTCCCGTAGATTTTATCGTTCTTGATATAGATTGCAATCCTTCATGCCCTATTGTTCTAGTTAGACCTTTCCTTAGAACTATTGGTGCAATTATTGATATGAAGGAAGGGAATATTAGATTCCAATTTCCCTTAAAGAAGGGTATGGAACACTTCCCTAGAAAGAAAATAAAATTACCATATGAATCTATCATGAGATACACTTATGGATTGCCTACCAAAGATGGCAATACCTTGATCTATCCTTGCTTTTCTGCCTAGCTAGGGGCGTTAAACGATAGCGCTTGTTGGGAGGCAACCCAATTTTATTTTGTGTTTTTTGTTTTTGCTTCTGTTTAGGAATAAATAATCCATCTAGCCTCTGTTTAGATGTGGTTTTATGTTTTAATTAGTGTTTGTGCCAAGTAGGACCTATAGGATAACCTACGATGATAGTTGATTTGATTCTGCTGAAAAACAGAAACTTTGCGCGCACAAATATAATTTTGTTAAATCACAGGAACGTGATTTTGCGTTGATTCTTTTTTGCTTCTGTTCAGTAAATAAATTTTCCAGGACTTCCTATTTTGTTAGTATTTTTAGAGTTCCAGAAGTTTGCGTTAGTTACAGATTTCTACAGACTGTTCTATTTTTGACAGATTCTGTTTTTCGTGTGTTGTTTGCTTATTTTGATGAATCTATGGCTAGTAAATTAGTTTATAAACCATAAAGAAGTTGGAATACAGTAGGCTTAAAACCAATATAAATAAAGAATGAGTTCATTACAGTACCTTGAAGTAGTCTTTTGTTTTCTTTCTCTAACGGAGCTCACGAGATTTCTGTTGAGTTTTGTGTTGTGAAGTTTTCAAGTTTTGGGTGAATTCATTTGATGGATTATAGAACAAGGAGTGGAAAGAGCCTCAGCTTGGGGATGCCCATGGCACCCCCAAGATAATCCAAGGACACCAAAAAGTCAAAGCTTGGGTATGCCCCGGAAGGCATCCCCTCTTTCGTCCACTTCCATCGGTAATTTACTTGGAGCTATATTTTTATTCACCAACATGATATGTGTTTTACTTGGAGCGTCTTGTATTATTTGTGTGTTTGCTTGTTATTCTACCACAATCATCCTTGATGTACACATCTTTTGTTAGAGCCATACATGATTTGGAATTTGTTAGAATACTCTATGTGCTTCTCTTATATCTTTTGAGCTTGATAGTTTTGCTCATTGTGCTTCACTTATATCTTTTGAGCGTGATAATTTTTGCTCTAGTGCTTCACTTAGATCTTTTAGAGCACGGTGGTGGATTTGTTTTAAAGAAACTATTTGATCTCTCATGCTTCACTTAGATTATTTTGAGAGTCTTTAATAGCATGGTAATTTGCTTAATGTTAATATACTTGGTCTTCAAGATATGTGAAAATTTGTTTTGAGTGAATTGAATACTAAGATAAGTTTGATGCTTGATAATTGTTTTGAGATATGGAGGTGATAATATCAAAGTCGTGCTAGTTGGGTGATTATGAATTTGAGAAATACTTGTGTTGAGGTTTGCAAATCCCGTAGCATGCACGTATGGTTAAAGTTGTGTAACAAATTTGAAACATGAAGTGTACCTGGCTTGTGCATCCTTATGAGTGGCGGTCGGGGACGAGCGATGGTCTTTTCCTACAAATCTATCCCCCTAGGATCATGCGCGTAGTGCTTGAATTTTTTATGACTTCTCAATTTTTGCAAGAAGTATATGAGTTCTTTTGACTAATGTTGAGTCCATGGATTATACGCACTCTCACCTTTCCACCTTTGCTAGCCTCTTCGGTACCGTGCATTGCCCTTTCTCACCTTGAGAGTTGGTGCAAACTTCGCCGATGCATCCAAATCCCGTGATATGATACGCTCTATCACACATAAACCTCCTTATATCTTCCTCGAAACAGCCACCATACCTACCTATTATGGCATTTCCATAGTCATTCCGAGATATATTGCCATGCAACTTTCCACCGTTCTGTTTATCATCATGACACACATTACTATTGTCATATTGCCATTGCATGATCATGTAGTTAACATCGTATTTGTGGCAAAGCCACCATGCATAATTTTTCATGCATGTCACTCTTGATTCATTGCACCATCCCGATACACCGCCGGAGGCATTCATATAGAGTCATATCTTGTTCTAGTTTCGAGTTGTAATCCTTGTGTTGTAATCAATAGAAGTTTGATAATCATCATTATTAGAGCATTGCCCAAATAAAAAAAAGAGAAAGGCCAAAAAAAGGCCCAAAAAAGGGCAATGCTACTATCTCTTTTTCCACACTTGTGCTTCAAAGTAGCACCTTGTTCTTCATGTAGTGAGTCTCATATATTGTGCTTCAAAGTAGCACCTTGTTCTTCATGTAGTGAGTCTCATAAGTTGTCTTTTTATACTAGTGGGAATTTTTCATTATAGAACTTGGCTTGTATATTCCTACGATGGGCTTCCTCAAATGCCCTAGGTCTTCGTGAGCAAGCAAGTTGGATGCACACCCACTAGTTTTCTTTTGTTGAGCATTCATAGCTCTAGTGCATCCATTGCATGGCAATCCCTACTCCTCATGTTGACATCAATTGATGGGCATCTCCATAGCCCGTTGATTATCCTCGTCAATGTGAGACTTTCTCCTTTTTTGTCTTCTCCACACAATCCCCATGATCATATTCTATTCCACCCATAGTGCTATATCCATGGCTCACGCTCATGTATTGCGTGAAGGTTGGAAAAGTTTGAGATTATTTAAGTATGAAACAATTGCTTGGCTTGTCATCGGGGGTATAGAAGTTGGGAACATATTTGTGTGACGAAAATGAAGCATAGCCTAACTATATGATTTTGTAGGGATGAACTTTCTTTTGCCATGTTATTTTGAGAAGACATGATTGCATTGATTAGTATGCTTGAAGTATTATTATTTTTGTGTCAATATGAACTTTTGTCTTGAATCTTTCAGATCTGAATAATCATATCACAATTAAGAAGTTTTTAGATTGAAATTATGCCAAAGTATCACTCCGCATCAAAAATTCTTTTTTATCATTTACCTACTCGAGAACGAGCAGGAATTAAGCTTGGGGATGCCTGATACGTCTCCAACGTATCTATAATTTTTGATTGCTCCATGCTACTTTATCTATTGTTTTGGACTATATTGGGCTTTATTTTCCACTTCTATATTACTTTTGGGACTAACCTATTAACCGGAGGCCCAGCCCAGAATTGCTGTTTTTTGCCTTTTTCAGTATTTCGAAGAAACATAATATCAAACGGAGTCCAAATGGAATGGAACCTTCGGGATCATGATTTTCCAACTGAACATGATCCGGGAGACTTGGACCCTACTCCAAGAAGTGTCCGAGGAGGTCACGAGGGTGGAGGGTGCGCCCCCTACCTCGTGGGCCCCTTAGAGCTCCACCGACGTACTCCTTCCTCCTATATATACCTACGTATCCCCGAACGATCAGAATAGGAGCCAAAAACCTAATTCCACCGCCGCAACCTTCTGTATCCACGTGATCCCATCTTGGGGCCTGTTCCGGAGCTCTGCCAGAGGGGGCATCCACCACGGAGGGCTTCTACATCATCACCATAGCCCCTCCGATGAAGTGTGAGTAGTTTACTTAAGACCTTCGGGTCCATAGCTAGTAGCTAGATGGCTTCTTCTCTCTTTTTGGATCTCAATACAAAGTTCTCCCCCTCTCTCGTGGAGATCTATTCGATGTAATCTTCTTTTTGCGGTGTGTTTGTTGAGACCGATGAATTGTGGGTTTATGATCCAGTATTATCTATGGAAAATACTTGATTCTTCTCTGAATTCTTTTATGTATGATTGAGTTATCTTTGCAAGTCTCATCGAATTATATTTTTGGTTTGGCCAACTAGATTGGTAGTTCTTGCAATGGGAGAAGTGCTTAGCTTTGGGTTCAATCTTGCGGTGTCCTTACTCAGTGACAGAAAGAGTTGCAAGGCACGTATTGTATTGTTGCCATCGAGGATAACAAGATGGTTTTTTTTATCATATTGCATGAATTTATCCCTCTACATCATGTCATCTTGCTTACGGCGTTACTCTGTTTTTACTTAATACTGTAGATGCATGCTGGATAGCGGTCGATGAGTGGAGTAATGGTAGTAGATGCAGAATCGTTTCGATCTACTTGTTTTGGACGTGATGCCTATATACATGATCATTGCCTAGATATACTCATAACTATGCTCAATTCTGTCAATTGCTCAACAGTAATTTTTTTACCCACCGTAGAATACTTATGCTCTTAAGAGAAGCCACTAGTGAAACCTATGGCCCCCCGGTCTATTCTCATCATATCAATATATATCACTTTATTTACTCGCTTTGTTTTTACTTTGCCTTTACTTTTTACTTTGCATCTATCTATCAAAAACACCAAAAATATTATCTCTATCAGATCTCACTCTCGTAAGTGACCGTGAAGGGATTGACAACACCTAAGCGTTGGTTGCGAGTTGCTATCGTTTTGTGTAGGTACGAGGGACTTGTGCGTGGTCCCCTACTGGATTGATACCTTGGTTCTCAAAAACCGAGGGAAATACTTACGCTACTTTACTGCATCATCCTCTCCTCTTCGGGGAAATCCAACGCAGTGCTCAAGAGGTAGCAACTGGCGCTGGCCAGTCATGCTTGGCTGGCCTGCTGGGCCAGAACAGCTGGGCGCCAGGTAAGTGGCCCAAGTAGGACTCCTTTTTTATTTCTGTTTTCTGTTTTCCTTTTCTGTTATTTGTTTTGATTTAGTTTTAAGCACTAAACCATTTTGCTTTCTTCTGATAATTTTGCAGGGACTAAAAGGAGTATTCCAAAGCCCCTCACAATTTCTCAGAATTATTGGACACATATTCGATATATAGCAAATATAAATCCAATGCAAATAGTTATTGCATTAGCTTCAAATGCCCAAAATAAATATTTATGAGCTCCTAAAAATATTGGTTTGAATTTTACTTCTGGCCAATATTATCATAGAGAAACATGAACATTTTCTTGGACCTATTTGAAGCAATTTTTATCTTGGTCATTTTCAGAAATGATTTCTGAGGCTTTCACATGTCCCCATTTCAAATTCATTGAAATTTAAACATGATGCACACATGACTAGCTAGCCTAGAGCAAACCAGAACTAGGGATGTGACAACTCACCCCCACTAAGCAAGAATCTCGTCCTGAGATTCAAGCGTAGGGTAAGATGAAAAGGGGGACACAGACTAACACAATCTTCATGATCCAGGTTGCACTTCAAATGAAAGTTGATTCAATCACCGTGTTTTTCTCGTTGTCTTGCTCTGAGAACTCCAGCCAACATGACATAGAGAGGAGAAGGAAACTCTAGAAGGATTGATCTTCTCGAAGACCGAACAACTCAGGTTCAACGCACGGAATAAGACATAGCAACATCTCTCAAGCTGAGACACGTAGTACACATCTAGAGGGATGGAGTGGAACAGATGACGAGGGTTCACTAGGTAGACATCAATTCCACACCTAAGAGGGTGGTGAACGGTTGTCAACGTAGCAAGGATTTGAGTTGCCATGATAACATAATGAGACACCTTAGATAAGGATGACTCGTACAATTATCCCTTAGGTGGTAAAAAGAATTACTTTTGATTCAAAGATCAATAAAATTCTCCATACCAGCCTAGGGCAAATCTCGAGCAATCGGTTGAAGGAGTTCGAAAGAATGACATACTCTGACTAGAATGGATGATGTTGACTACCTTGTTAAAGACAACACAATGGATGATTTTGCTTATCATTGGAAATGGAAGGGACCCATGGGAGGACCACTTTTGAAGATGATCCTGAACAACAATTACTGAGAAGGGCAACCCATGGGAAATTGGCACAATGGCGGTGCAAGCTGGGAACAAAATGCAATTGTTGGGAATATTCCAACCATCATATCTGCCTGAGATTCAGATCTGGTTGGTAACAGGATATTTCAGACATCATGTCTGGAAAAGAGAGTTTGCAACACAAATTGACAAGATGATGTTGCGAGATTCTTGGGAAATGAACTACGATAGCAAGCTCCAAAACATGAGCTGGTTCTGCTACAAACCTGTGAACATGCTGTCTAAGACAAGCATGACCACATAGTAGTCTTATAATAAAACACTACCGAGTTCAGGTGTGGAACCATCATCGAGGATATCAAAGTCCTTGTATAAGCCCCGGGTCATAAGAAGGAGCTTCTTCTCCTAGAACAAATTAGTCAGTGGCTTGGTGTGCTCGGGAATACATATGGAATGAAGGTTGCAAGTCTCCAAACCACAGAATACTTCGCACGTATGCATGACTAACTTGGGATGATTCTAGAGGAAGCAAATAATCTTCCTCGAATCCACGACGACAACTTACATCAACTGCACATGAATTAGAGGAAGTCACTTCTTTCATCCAAACATATGCTTCATGTGCTAGCATGAATAAATGCTTTCAAAGTTTCCAACACTAGCTTAATGTTCAACATGAACCATGGAGGAGACAAAATGCTGCTGATGGGCTCAACAGCAACTCATCGAAATTTTCCATATCACCGGAATTCCACCATTATGTGAACAATGTGATAGTATTGGTCAGACCAAAAGATGTAATGGTGTATGCTCGAGGAACAACCACGAGTAAAACAACATTACGAATATCGTTGATCTAACTTGATTTGACGATAGCCCACACTCAAATCAAGGTTTGGACAAGACGATAGATTCAACAACCGATCACGAGGAACAATCAATGAAGATATCATCTCTCTTCAACACACACACACACACACACACACACACACAAGGATATCCCATAGAACGAACTAAGTTAGGCAAGCGTTTATCTTCCAACTCTCCAAGTTGTTGTTTAGCTGAACCAACTAGCTCAGGGGTATCCAACACAAATTCTTGGAGAAGGGGTGGTTACAAGCAACCAACTTGATCACGAACTCAACATAGCGGTCAGGTGACAACCTGGTGATACCTCCGAGAAGACATTCAGAAAATCATGAACCGCCGGTATGTTACTAAGCTCGAGAACAATCTTGCTTTTCAGGCAAGACGATACTATCAAAAGAGCAAGGAATTAACATAATCCAAACTCATTTTTCGAAGAGTGCACCAGGAAAATGGACTGGGTGGCACAATCTATCTTAGAATGATGATTCAAAAACCAGCATGCTAAGAATGAAATTATTGTCCATTAACTACCAAGCAACACGGTTGCTAGGAATATTGATTTCACACATCATGGTTCACTTGTCGGCATTCCGGTTGCAATAACACGGAGACCGAGAAATGAATGATGATGGCGAGCAGTATCACTGCATCAAGAACTCGTAAGAGGGTGTGCAATTCTCATGATACCCTTGTTATGAAGAAGGGTGATACTCCGAGGTAGAACAGAACAAAAGCTAGATTGGCATTTTGATCTGCGGATTACAACTGCTTTGACCCAGCCCTAAAAGTGGACAAGGTACTGGACTTTGTTTCTCCTAGTCATTCCAGAATAGAATGGCTTGACGGACCACAAGAATAATAGGCATCGCTAACACAAATGCACACATACTCTTGACTATCAATTGATAGACAAAGGTCAAAAAAAAAACTAAAGAGGGACAACTCAAAGGAACATACAATTTTCTGAGTTGTGGATGCATAGATTAGTATGTCGAGCAAAGCTCAACATTTCTTCCGAATAACCCATGTAGAAAGGTAGAACTGGCAGATTCACAATGTAGAATGGAGAACTCATTAAGAGCACTCTGGTTGTGATCTTTTGGATCAAGAACATCTGCCATAAGCAGTTCATGGTATTTGGAAGAAGGAAATACCACGGACCTCGAGGACTATCGCAAAGGTTACTAATATCCTAAAGGAACTAGCAAACACTATCAACAGGAGGTGAGTGGAGTGAATCTCAGGTTCAAAACCCAGGAATAGAATACCTACTAACTAAATGGCATCACGGGATGCTTTTGAGAATGGCGGCCAGAATCATCACATTCGGAACAAAAGCATTGCTAGATTACTGGGTGATTTTGCAGGATGCCTAGGGTCATAATACTAGCTCCATCTTATATGTCGAGGCAGTAGAGTACCTCAACAGACCGTTTAGTGTGCTTAATCTGGCCCAAAAGGACATCAGGAACGGGAGGAAGGGATTTGCAAATGCATCAGACTGTTTAGAAACCTGGGATGACTCGGACAGCATAACGGCTGTAAATGCTCAGAAAATGATTTGAGACATTCACAAGGATTTGCATAGTCACTTAACAACATCATATCAAGGTTGTGGTTCAACTGACAACATACTAAAAGTAGTAGAAACTGAATTGAGGCCTGGAACCAACAATCCTAAGATTCTACGGATTAGTAACACGTGAACCTGATAGAGAGATGAGATCCTAGTCCTTAACCCACATAGGAAAAAATAGGATGACCCAGATCAGAAGGGCATAAGGTAAAGGAGTAAAAAGAGCCTTACGTCCCTTCCCACAATCAATTCCCTTACATATAGCTAAGCATTTCTAGACTCAACTTTGACCAGTTTGGCTTGGTAATCCTACAGGCAGTCAGGCTCTGATACCAAAGCTGTCAGGACCCCGATCCTATGCCACACCGATCTAGCATGTAACACCTCATATAACTTTGCGGCCTCACGCACGGTATTCCCACGGGTGTCGCCTTACCAGGCCCGGGACCGTTTGCGCTTTTTGGCTCACGTATATGATAGTGTCGCTAGCAGCCATATGACAAAGAACCCGGGCTGACATGGCTAGTCGTGAACCCAAAGCGGCGCTAACTTACAGGGACAGGCATACATGACCCAGCAACGAACGTGTCAGTCATCAGCGAGTGAATCTGGGCTGTAGCAGCTGGGCTAGGAGGACTCCGGTAATCCGGGCTGTAGCAGGCTAACAGGACTCCGGTAGACACCGCGTGACATTTCCCCGAAGGGACAGACATAGGAACGAAGAAGGACACATGCCGGCCAGCCTAAGTGTTCCAGAGCAGTAGCAAGCTACCATGGCCCAGTGGAAGCACTAGGAGACATTTCCCGGTAAGAGAGGCTACCAAGGATAAACAACTAGATAGTCAGATCCCACACATACCAAGCATTTCAATAACATACACACGATATGCTCGATATGTGCAAATACAACATGGCATCACAACATGACTCTACAACTCAAGAACTTTATTCAATAGGCTCCAAGGAGCGAGATATTACAAACAAGGGTCTCATGACCCAACATTCAGAGCATACCAGTCAAAGCACAAGCGGAAGCTTAACATGCTTGAGTACAGACATTCTACAAATGAAAAAGGATGAGAAGCCCGACTATCTACCGGATCCTACCGAGGGCACAAGATCGTAGCTGAGGTAATACGCTAAAGTCGAAGTCCATGCGGAACTACTAGTGAGACTGTAGTCTCTCTGCAAAACATAAAATAGGCAAACGTGAGTACAACTGTACCCAGCAAGACTTACATCAGAACTATCTACATATGCATCGGTATCAACAAAGGGGATGGTGGGATTTAACTACAGCAAGCCAGCTTTGACTCAGTGGCTATCCTAAACTACGACTGCAAGTAACTCTTTTGAGGTGGCGCACACGAGTCCACATATTCACCATATCAATACGCCACTATGGATCCGCTCCCGTCTCCTTACGAGAACGCCATCCATAGCACTCACGCTTATCTTGCGTATTTTAGAGTATCCACTTTCGCTTGTCTATGAACTGTATAGGCAACCCAGAGGTCCTTTACCACGGACACGGCTATTTGAATAGATCATATTAACCCTGCCGGGGTGTACTTCTTCACACACGCTCTCGCCAGTTACCGCCATATACACGTCATGTATCTCGGCACCCTTCAAGCTGAAGCCTGGCGAGGATATCGGCCACGACCTGACTAACCACGCAAGACTCTAGTCCAGGTTTATCGCCTATTCGGGTTCCATCTACAAGGAGATCCGGCCGGGGTGTCGCTCACGGCCCCAAACAATGTGTACAGGGTTCCAAGCCCACCAAACGGGCGACGCTTGGCATACCCGGCCACGGTGCCTAGTCTGACCCAAGCCCACCTGTAACGGGTGCCACTTGGTAGACTACTAACACAACCTAGAAACACCAGAAACTAGTTGCAACTCCTGGATAGAGATCAGGCTGATTAATAAGTCGAGAGGGGTCGAGTTACCAGAACCCAATGTGTGGTAGTAACTGTTCATGGATCACAAACACAGAACTCAGTTCCTGAGGACGGCTTCAATGAGACAACCCACCATGTACTCCTACATGGCCTCTTGATGACCCACAAGTTTAGGGGATCTATCGTAGTCCTTTCAATAAGTAAGAGTGTCAAACCCAACGAGGAGCAGAAGGAAATGATAAGCGGTTTTCAGTAAGGTTTTCTCTGCAAGCACTGAAATTGTAGGTGATAGATTGTTTTGTGATAAGAAAAATTGTAACGAGTAACAAGTAAATATAGTAAATAAAGTGCAGCAAGGTGGCCCAATCCTTTATGTAGAAAATGATAAGACTGGACAATTTCTTATAATGAAAAATGAGCTCCCGAGGACACATGGGAATTATTGTCAAGCTAGTTTTCATCACGCTCATATGATTCGTGTTCGGTACTTTGATAATTTGATATGTGGTTGGACCGGTGCTTGATTACTGCCCTTACTTGGACAAGCATACCACTTATAATTAACCCCTATTGCAAGCATCCGCAACTACAAAAGAAGTATTAGGGTAAACCTAACCACAACATTAAACATATGGATCCAAATCAGCCCCTAACGAAGCAACACATAAACTAGGGTTTAAGCTTCTGTCACTCTAGCAACCCATCATCTACTTATTACTTCCCTATGCCTTCCTCTAGGCCCAAATAATGGTGAAGTGTCATGTAGTCGACGTTCACATAACACCACTAGAGGAAAAGACAACATACATCTCATCAAAATATCGAACGAATACCAAATTCACATGACTACTAATAGCAAGACTTCACCCATGTCCTCAGGAACAAACGTACTCACAAAGCATATTCATGTTCATAATCAGAGGAGTAATAATATGCATTTAGGATCTGAACATATGATCTTCCACCAAGTAATCAAATAGCATCAACTACAAGGATTAATCAACACTACTAGCAACCCACAGGTACCAATTTGTGGTTTTGATACAAGATTGGATACAAGAGATGAACTAGGGTTTTGAGAGGAGATGGTGCTGGTGAAGATGTTGATGGAGATTGACCCCCTCCCAATGACTGGATCGTTGGTGATGACGTTGGTGATGATTTCCCCCTCCCGGAGGGAAGTGTCCCCGACAGAACAGCTCCGCCGGAGCCCTAGATTGGTTCCGCCAAGGTTCCGCCTCGTGGCAGCGGAGTTTTGTCCCGTAAGCTTGACCGCAATTTTTTCCAGGGTAAAAGCTCTCATATAGCAGAAGATGGACACCGGGGGGCCACCAGGGGGCCCAGGAGATAGGGGGCGCGCCCAGTAGGGGTGGGCGCGCCCCCCACCCTCCCGGCCAGGGTGTGGGCCCCCTGATGTATTTCTTTCGCTCAATAATTCTTAGTAATTCCAAAAAGATGTTTCGTGGAGTTTCAGGATTTTTGGAGCAGTGCAGAATAGGTTTCCTATGTTTGCCCTTTTCCAGCCAGAATTCCAGCTGTAGGCATCCCCCCTCTTCATGGTAAACCTTGTAAAATAAGATATAATAGCCATAAGTATTGAGATATAATGTGTAATAACAACCAATAATGCAATAAATATTGATATAAAAGCATGATGCAAAATGGACATATTAGCTCCCCCAAGCTTAGACCTCGCTTGTCCTCAAGCGGAAGCCGAAATCTAAAAATATGTCCACATGTTTAGAGGTAGAGGTGTCAATAAAAATAAAATACGGACATGAGGGTATCATGATCATTCTCATAACAGCAACATATATAGATTTTATCATATGATTTCCTAAGCTCAAGTAACAATCAATTCACAATGTCAAGTATGGTTCAAAAACTTCATTGGGAACTAACAAACTATAATCTCAGTCATTGAAGCAACTGCAATTTATCATAACATCAAAAGAGTCAACAATAGAGCCTTTCAGCAAATCCACATACTCAACTATCATGTAGTCTTCTACAATTGCTAACACTCACGCAATACTTGTGGTTATGGAGTTTCAGCCGGACACTGAGAAAGATAGGGGCTTATTGTGTTGCCTCCCAACGTATTCACCTTTAGGTGATGTCAACAATAATAGCCCGTACTAACTTACATCCAATTGGATATATATATATATATATCATGATCTTTCAAACACGAGGAGCTTGCCAAAGGATAAAATGAAAAAGGGAAAGGTGGAGATCACCTTGACTCAAGCATAAAGTAAAAGATAGGCCCTTCGCAGAGGGAAGGAGAGGTTGTCATGTGCGTTTAAGGTTGGATGCACAAAATCTTAATGCAAAAGAATGTCACTTTATATTGCCCCTTGTATGTGTACCTTTATTATGCAATCTGTCGCTTTTATTGCTTCCACAAGAAGATCGTACAAAGCTTATTTTCTCTGCACTAATAAGTCATACATATTTAGATAGCAATTTTTATTGCCTGCAACATGACAACTTACTTGAAGGATCTTACTCAATCCATAGGTAGATATGGTGGACTCTGATGGCAAAACTGGTTTTAAGGATATTTGGAAGCACAAGTAGTATCTCTACTTGGTGCAAGGAATTTGGCTAGCATGAGGGGGAAAGGCAAGCTCAACACGTTTGGAAGGTCAATGACAATATACTTTAACTGAGATGTGAGAAAACATAAACCATTACATTGTCTTCCTTGTCCAACGTCAACTCTTTTAGAATGTCATACTTAATGAGTGCTCCCAATCATAAAAGATGTCCATGATAATATATTTATATGTGAACCTCTCTTTCTTTATCACTTCCTATTAATTGCAACGATGACCAAAACTACGTTTGTCAACTCTCAACAACTTTTATGCCTCATACTTTCTATGTGTGAAGTCATCACTAACGATAAGATCAATATGAACTCTTTTATTCTTTCTACTTTCTTAGGATCATAGCAACATAGCAAAGCTCTTGACTCAACACTAATCTTTATTATAGAAAGCTCACGGACTCGAATACATAAAGAGATCACAAAGCAAAACTCAAACTACTTGATATGAAAACTTCAATGTACTAGATCAAGATACTACTAAAGGGATCGAACTAAATAAAACGGTAAAGATAGGAGTGTGATGGTGATACGATACCGGGGCACCTCCCCCAAGCTTGGCAGTTGGCAAGGGGAGTTCCCATACCCATGTGATTATGTCTCCTTCCTCACGGTTGGTGTTATGATCTTGTTGGCAATGATGCCCCTCAGGATATGGTTCTCCTCCTCGAGCTTATTAACTTGTTGTTTGAGGTCCATAATTTCCTTACGGAGCTTGCCTGTAACAGCCAAAGCTCCCTTTACCCAACGATGCTGCATAGCTTCTGGAGAACAAGTGAAGCTCTTTTTCATATTTTCATAAGAAAGAAATCTAAAGTTGGAAGGGATGACCGAAGTTGGAATAGCCAAGCTAGGTAGTTCCCCCATCATGAATTCTGCTTGGAGACGAGAGGTATCTTCTTGATCTTCCTCCATGTCATCTATCCTTTTCAAATCAACCTCCATCTCATCCTCTGTTGATGGTCCAAAGTGATAAGCATCGCTATTTGCTCCTGGACCTGGTGTTGGGTGAGACACCCGACTCTCCCCGACTGACTCTTGAGAAGACATCTTGCTTTTAATCTGCATCAGGAACATCTCGAAATGAAAATAGAGGGTATTTGCGTGATACGGTGGTCAAAACCTTCGGGAGTTTATATAATGAATTTTTACCAACGAAAATACGTAACGTGCAAGAAAATGGAGTCCGGGAGGCACACGGGGTGTCCACGAGACAGGGGGGCACGCCCAATAAGGGTGGGCGTGCCCTCCACTCTCGTGGGGCCTCGTGTCCCTCTCGAACTACTTCTTTCTTCCTAAAATTCTTAAATATTCCAAGACTGATAAAAATTGCCATTGGAGTTGTTTTGGAGGGTTTACTTACCGTACCACATACCTATTGCTTTTCGGAGTCTGGAACACTCTGGAAAGTGTCCCTTATGTATTCCTCCGGGGTTACGGTTTCAATAATATTAGTTTCAACATTAATAGGATTACCTGAAATATAATGTTTAATTCTTTGACCGTTTACCACCCTCGGACTTGTGCCTTCGAAGTTGTTGATTTTTATGGCACCAGAACAATAGACCTCCTCGATAACGTAAGGACCTTCCCATTTAGAGAGAAGTTTTCCTGCAAAAAATCTTAAACGAGAGTTGAATAATAACACATAATCTCCTACGTTAAACTCACGCTTTTGTATCCTTTTGTCATGCTAGCGTCTGACTTTTTCTTTGAATAGCTTGGCATTCTCATAGGCTTGGGTTCTCCATTCATCAAGTGAGCTAATGTCAAAAAACCCTTCTCACCGGCATGTTTGAAGTCATAGTTGAGCTCTTTAATAGCCCAATATGCTTTATGTTCAAGTTCTAGAGGTAAATGACAAGCTTTTTCATAAACCATCTTATACAGAGACATACCTATAGGATTTTTGTATGCAGTTCTATAGGCCCATAATGCATCATCAATTTTTTGGACCAATTCTTTCTAGATCTATTCACAGTCTTTTGCAAAATTAATTTGAGCTCTCTATTGCTCAACTCTACTTGACCACTAGACTGCGGATGACAAGGAGATGCGATTCTATGATTAACATCATACTTAGCAAGCATCTTACGGAAAGCACAATGAATAAAATGTGAACCACCATCAGTCATAAGATATCTAGGGACTCCAAACCCCGGAAAAATAACTTCTTTAAGCATTTTAATAGAAGTTTTATGATCAACACTACTAGTTGGAATAGCTTCTACCCACATAGTAACGTAATCAACAGCAACTAAAATATGTGTATAACCATTAGAGGCAGGAAAAGGTCCCATATAATCAAAGGCCCAAACATCAAACGGTTCAATAACAAGAGAGTAATTCATAGGCATTTCTTGACGTCTACTAATATTACCTATTCTTTAGCATTCATCACAAGATAAGACAAACGTACGAGCATCTTTAAAGAGAGTAGGCCAATAAAAACCAGATTGCAGTACCTTGTGTGCAGTTCTATCTCTAGCGTGGTGTCCTCCATATGATTCAGAGTGACACTTGCGTAGGATCTGTTCCTGTTCATGCTCAGGTACACAACGTCTAATAACACCATCTACTCCTTCTTTATAAAGGTGTGGGTCATCCCAGAAGTAATGTCTTAAATCATAAAAGAACTTTTTCTTTTGCTGGTATGTGAAACTAGGAGGTATAAACTTAGCAACAATGTAATTAGCATAATCAGCATGTCAAGGAGAAGTACGATAAGCATTAATGACAACTAATTGTTCATCAAGCAAGCTATCATCAATAGGCAGTGGGTCATCAAGAACATTCTCTAACCTAGACAAGTTGTCTGCAACGGGGTTCTCAGCTCCCTTTCTATCAATAATATGCAAATCAAATCCTTGGAGGAAGAGAACCCATCTAATGAGCCTAGGCTTAGCATCTTTCTTTTCCATAAGATATTTAATAGCAGCGTGATCAGTGTGAATAGTAACTTTGGAATCAACAATATAAGGTCTAAACTTATCACATGCAAACACAACTGCTAAGAATTCTTTTTCAGTAGTAGCATAATTTCTCTGGGCAGTATCAAGAGTCTTACTAGCATACTGGATAACATTCAATTTATTATCAACTCTTTGCCCTAGAACAGCACCTACAACATAATCACTAGCATCACACATAATTTCAAAAGGTAAATTCCAATCAGGTGGCTGAACAATAGGTGCAGTGATAAAATCTTTCTTAAGTATTTCAAATGCTTATACACAATCATCATCAAAGACAAAAGGAATATCTTTTTGCAATAAATTAGTCAGAGGCCTAGAGATCTTAGAAAGGTCCTTAATGAACCTCCTATAAAAACAGTCATGACCAAGGAAACTTCTTATAGCTTTTTATGTCCTTAGGACATGGCATCTTTTCAATAGCATCAACTTTGGATTTGTTAACTTCAATACCTCTCTCAGAAATCTTATGCCCCAAGATAATGCCTTCATTAACCATAAAGTGACACTTTTCCCAATTCAGGGTGAGAATAGTGTCTTCGCATCTCTGCAAAACTCAATCAAGGTTGCTCAAACAATCATCAAAAGAGGATCCATAAACGGAGTAATCATCCATGAATACCTCACAAATCTTTTCACAAAATTCAGAGAATATAGCCATCATGCATCTTTGAAAGGTAGCAGGCGCATTACATAAACCAAAAGGCATACTTCTATAAGCAAAAGTACCGAAAGGCAAGTAAAAGTAGTTTTAGATTGATCCCCCGCTGACACAGGTATTTGAGAGAAGCCAGAATAACCATCTAGAAAGCAGAAATGTGTGTGTTTGGATAGTCTTTCTAGCATTTAATCTATAAAAGGTAAAGGGTAATGATCTTTCTTAGTAGCTTTATTTAATTTACGGAAATCAATTACCATCCTATAACCTGTAATAATTCTTTGCGGGATCAATTCATCTTTATCATTGGGAACAACAGTCATACCTCCCTTTTTAGGAACACAATGGACAGGGCTTACCCAATCACTGTTAGCAACGGGATAAATTATACCTGCCTCAAGGAGCTTTAGTATCTCCTTTCTTACCACTTCTTTCATCTTGGGATCCAGTCGTCGTTGAGGATCTCTAACTGGTTTGGCATCTTTCTCCACTGTAATTTTGTGTTGGCATAACGTGGGACTGATGCCCTTAAGATCATCCAGAGTATATCCAATAGTAGCCCGGTGCTTCTTCAGAGTTTTCAATAATATTTCTTCTTCTTGCTTCTTGCTCTGAAAGGTTAGCACTAATAATAAGAGGATATATTTTCTTTTCATCAAGATAAGCATACTTAAGATTATCAGGTAATGGTTTGAGTTCAAACACGGGATCACCCTTAGGTGGAGGGGGATCCCCAAGAATTTCAGCGGGAAGGTTGTGTTTTAGCATAGGTTCCTGTTTAAGGAACACTTCATCTATTTCCCTTCTTTTCTTCATAAACATTTCATTTTCATGGTCTAGCAAATATTGTTCTAACGGATCAGTAGGAGGTACGACAATGGAAGCAAGACCAATAATCTCATCCTTACTAGGTGATTCTCTATCACGAGGTTGTCTAGGAAACTTAGCAAAATTAAATTCATGAGACATACCCTCTAAGCCAATTGTAACAGTATCCTTTTCACAATCAATCCTAGCCTTAACTGTGTTTAAGAAGGGTCTACCAATAATAATGGGACAAAAATCATCTTGTGGGGAACCAAGAATAAGAAAATCAGTAGGGTATTTAACCTTCCCACACAAGACTTCAACATCTCTAACTATCCCAACTAGTTTAATGGTATCCCTATTAGCAAGCTTAATAGTAACATCAATGTCTTCTAATTCAATAGGTGCAATTTCGTGCATACTTTCTTTATATAAATCATAGGGTATTGCACTAGCACTAGCACCCATATCACATAAGCCATGATAACAATGATCTCCTATCTTAATAGAAATAACAGGCGTGCCTAGCACATGTCTATGTATCCTAGCATCTGGTCTAGCAATATTAGCAGTCTCACCACAGAAATAAATAACATGCCCATCTAAATCATCATCCAAGATATCTTTAACCATAGCAATACTAGGTTGGACTTTGATTTTCTCAGGAGGTGTATAAATCCTAGTATTACTCTTATGAACAACAGTCAAAGTTTTAATATGATCCTTTATTCTAACAGGAAAAGGAGGTTTCTCAACATAAGTAGTAGGAACAATAGGATCACTATAGGTGATAGTCTTTTCTTCAACTGTAATAGGTGCAACTACTTTTACTTCAACGGGAGGATTATATTTAAACCACTTCTCCTTAGGTAGATCAACATGAGTAGCAAAAGATTCACAGAAAGAAGCTACTATCTCAGAGTCAAGTCCATACTTAGCGCTAAATCCACGAAAAGCATCGGTATCCATAAAAGATTTAACACAATCGAACTTAGGTGTCATACCTGACTCCTTACCATCATTGGAACCCCAATCTTTAGAGTTGCGTTTAATTCTTTCCAATAAGTCCCATTTGAAATCAATAGTCTTCAGCATATAAGAACCAGCACAGGAAGTGTCGAGCAGGTTGCGATCATTAAGAGAAAGCCGAGCATAAAAAATTTGAATAATCATTTCCCGGGAGAGCTCATGATTGGGGAATGAATATAACATTGACGTAAGCCTCCCCCAAGCTTGAGCGATGCTTTCTCCTTCGGGAGGCTAGAAATTATATATGTAATTACGATCACAATGAACAAGATTCATAGGATAGAACTTCTGGTGAAATTCCAACTTCAATCGTTTATAATTCCAAGATCTCGTATCATCACATAGCCTATACCATGTCAATGCATCTCCCTTCAAAGATAAACGGAAGACCTTCCTTTTGACAACATCATCGGTAATACCTGCAAGCTTAAATAATCCACAAACTTCATCCACAAAGATAAGGTGTAAATCGGGATGCAATGTTCCATCTCCTGTAAATGGATTAGCTAGCAGTTTCTCTATCATACCCGAAGGGATCTCAAAGTAAATATTTTCAAAAAGTTCAGTAGGTTGAGGAGAAACTCTTTGCTCCCTTGGTCGGGGTGAAGATACCCCGAACAAGCCCCGCAAAAGATTAGTTTCCATAGTGACAAGTAACAGAAAATTTCAGCACACTATATAAATGTTTCCTTACCAAGTTCCACTCACCAAAAGCGCTACACTCCCCGGCAACGGCACTAGAAAAGAGTCTTGATGACCCACAACTGTAGGGGATCTATCGCAGTCCTTTCAATAAGTAAGAGTGTCGAACCCAACGAGGAGCAGAAGGAAATGATAAGCGGTTTTCAGTAAGGTTTTCTCTGCAAGCACTGAAATTGTAGGTGATAGATAGTATTGTGATAAGATAAATTGTAATGAGTAACAAGTAAATAAAGTAAATAAAGTGCAGCAAGGTGGCCCAATCCTTTATGTAGCAAAGGCTAAGCCTGGACAATTTCTTATAATGAGAAAGGAGCTCCCGAGGACACATGGGAATTATCGTCAAGCTAGTTTTCATCACGCTCATATGATTCGCGTTCGACACTTTGATAATTTGATATGTGGGTGGACCGGTGCTTGGGTACTTCCCTTACTTGGACAAGCACCCCACTTATTATTAACCCCTATTGCAAGCGTCTGCAACTACAAAATAAGTATTAAGGTAAACCTAACCACAACATTAAACATATGGATCCAAATCAGCCCCTAACGAAGCAACGCATAAACTAGGGTTTAAGCTTCTTTCACTCTAGCAACCCATCATCTACTTATTACTTCCCTATGCCTTCCTCTAGGCCCAAATAATGGTGAAGTGTCATGTAGTCGACGTTCACATAACACCACTAGAGGAAAAGACAACATACAACTCATCAAAATCTCGAACGAATACCAAATTCACATGACTACTAATAGCAAGACTTCACCC
The DNA here is from genome assembly GCF_002162155.2 of Triticum dicoccoides. Lineage (NCBI taxonomy): Eukaryota > Viridiplantae > Streptophyta > Magnoliopsida > Poales > Poaceae > Triticum > Triticum dicoccoides. Next base: position 255,934,381 of record NC_041383.1, read on the forward strand.
ATGTCCTCAGGAACAAACGTAACTACTCACAAAGCATATTCATGTTCATAATCAGAGGAATAATAATATGCATAAAGGATCTGAACATACGATCTTCCACCAAGTAAACCAATTAGCATCAACTACAAGGAGTAATCAACACTACTAGCAACCCACAAGTACCAATTTGTGGTTTTGATACAAGATTGGATACAAGAGATGAACTAGGGTTTTGAGAGGAGATGGTGCTGGTGAAGATGTTGATGGAGATTGGCCCCCTCCCGATGAGAGGATCATTGGTGATGACGTTGGTGATGATTTCCCCCTCCCGGAGGGAAGTGTCCCCAGCAGAACAGCTCTGCCAAAGCCCTAGATTGATTCCGCCAAGGTTCCGCCTTGTGGCGGCGGAGTTTCGTCCCGTAAGCTTGCCCCCGATTTTTTCGAGGATAAAAGTGATGATATAGCAGAAGATGGACGCCGGAGGCCCACCAGGGGGCCCAGGAGATAGGGGGGCGCCCCGCTGTCTCCTGGACAGGGTGTGGGCCCCCTGGTGTATTTCTTTCGCTCAGAAATTCTTATTAATTCCAAAAAGTTGTTTCGTGGAGTTTAAGGACTTTTGGAGCTGTGCAGAATAGGTTTCCAACGTTTACTCCTTTTCCAGCCAGAATTCTAGCTACCTGCATTCCCCCTCTTTATGGTAAACCATGTAAAATAAGAGAGAATATCCATAAGTATTGAGATATAATGTGTAATAACATCCCATAATGCAATAAATATTGATATAAAAGCATGATGCAAAATGGACGTATCACCTCTCACCGCTACCTTTACCAAATTGTGTTCACACACTTAGCTCACACATAGTAAGACATGTTCACGACTTTCCAATTCATCCCTGATGAATCAGACCTGACTCAACTCTAAGCAGTAGCAGGCATGACAAACAAGCATGAATGAGTAGGCACATCAGGGCTCAAACAACTCCTACTCATGCTAGTGGGTTTCATCTATTTACTGTGGCAATGACAGGTCATGCAGAGGAAAGGGGTTCAGCTACCGCAACATGTAACAGTTGAAACGTTGTTGTCCTAATGCAGTAAAAAGAGCAGTAGCGAGAGAGTGGGATTATATCAGAATGAACAAGGGGTTTTTGCTTGCCTGGCACTTCTGAAGATAATATAGTTCTTCATCGGTGTCATCGATCTCATCGTCAGAACACGTCTATCGAGAGGGGACAAACACCGGCAAACAACGAAGAAAAAAATCAATGCAATGCACAATATGATGCATGATCATGACATGTCAATATGCTGTGATTTGAGCTAATGCAACTAGCAATAGGTTAAATGAAGATGGTTTGAATCCAAGATTCAAATTCAAACTCCATATGTGGAAATTCAAATGCCATTTACATGATTTGTCCTAAACAGTAGATATAAGTTGTTCTATCATGCATGAAGATGGTACAGATGGATAGGTTGGATTTTTATGATCATTTTTCATACATAAATTATTTCATTTGGAGTTACGGTTGATTTTCTATGAATTTTAGAAGTTTTGGATATTTTCTGGAATTTCCTGGATTATTTTTATTCCAGAAAATGATTATCTGCGTCACTGTGACGTCAGCGAGTCAACTGACCTGGTCCAGGTCAAACCTGACCAGGGGGTCCCACTGGTCAGTGTCACGGTGCTGGTTAGGGTCGCTGACATGTGGGCCCAGTCAACGGCCACGTCAGCGGGGTCAACCCAGGCATGTGGGTCCCGTTGGGTTTTAAACTAACCTAAACAGAAACAAAACTGGATTAATTAGGGCATGGGGCCCATCCGCCAGTGAGCTAGGGGGTTAGTTAGTGGCGTCATTAGCGTTTAATTAAGGTGCCACATCATCCTCACTCGAGGTTAACCAACGACGACCTCACCCGACGACGGAGGTGCATCGTGTGCTCGCTACGGAGCACCGTTCGATGCGTGGTTTGCTCCTATGGGTTCATGGGAGTGCGCCGTGGCTGGTGGAACAAGCGGGGTGACCTGGGGTGGCCGGAGCTCGTCGGAAACGAGCTCGGCGCGGCGGCCGGAGTTCGGCCGTGAACGGGGAGGCGGTTCTGGCGCACAGCAGGACGAGCGAGTGTGTGCGTTCGGCTCCTGGGAGCGCGCTGAGCACGTCGACAAGCTTGAATGCAAGCTTTGCTAGCTCTGTCCACGGCAGCCTCATGACCGGCGGCGAGCACAACTCGGCTCCGGTGCATCTACGGCTAGAGTGCGAAAACGACGCGGGAAGGAGAGGGGAATCGACCGGAGGCTCACAGCGCATCGTTTGGAGGTTACATCAGGCTCGGGGAGGCGTCGGAGCGGACGCACAGTCGCCGGCGATCTTGGTGGCCCGAGGTTGAAGAAGACGGCAGTGAGGGCGTTCGGATGCGTCCAACGTCTCTTGGCTTGGTGAAGAGGTCGAGGACGAGGTAGCCGAGCTACTGGGCAGGCCGAGGGGTCGAGGGGGAGGCTCTGGGTGCAGCAACGATGAGCGGTGGCGATGAGCTCCGCTCGGGCTGCTGAGAGAGAGAGAGCAGAGGAGGGGGAAGGGTCCAGGGAGAGTGAGAGAGGGGCCAGGGGTGTGTGTGGCATCTCCGGGGGCGTCCGAGAAGAAGCGGCAAGCAGGAGGTGGCGGGGCGCGTGGCCGCGCACGCGGGGCGCGTGCCCCTGTCCTCCTAGCGCGAGGAAGGGGACGACTAGCGCTGGCTAGTCGGCTTGGCCGGCCTGCTGGGCCAGAACAGCTGGGCTACCAGGTAAGTGGCCCAGGTAAGACTCCTTTTTTATTTCTGTTTTCTGTTTTCCTTTTCTGTTATTAGTTTTGATTTAGTTTTAAGCACTAAACCATTTTGCTTTCTTCTGATAACTTTGCAGGGACTAAAAGGATTATTCCAAAGCCCCTCACAATTTCTCAGAATTATTGGACACATATTCGATATATAGCAAATATAAGTCCAATGCAAATAGTTATTGCATTAGCTTCAAATGCCCAAAATAAATATTTATGAGCTCCTAAAATTATTGGTTTGAATTTTACTTCTGGCCAATATTTTCATAGAGAAACATGAACATTTTCTTGGACCTATTTGAAGCAATTTGTATCTTCGTCATTTTTCAGAAATGATTTCTGAGGCTTTCACATGTCCCCATTTCAAATTCATTGAAATTTAAACATGATGCACACATGACTAGCTAGCCTAGAGCAAACCAGAACTAGGGATGTGACAATGTCATTCCAGATGGCAGCGATGAAGAGAATCCTTCTGCTGCTTCTTCAGAGCAGTTGGATGAAGATATTAAAGTGGATGATATCCCTTCAACTCCGCTGGTATCATCGCCCGTGCCTCAGTTCACAGCTCCATAGGCAGGCGTTGAAGAAATTGATGAAGAAGATGAGGATGTGGACATTGCGTCTACGACTTGGATTTTGAATGATGACTATTAGGAAAGTCATCACCCCAGTTCACCTATGACAACCACTCTGCATCAATTTCCTCAGTCCCCGGTCCAAACTGAAGAAATTCATACGGGCTCTGAAGGACATCCAACATCACTTCATTCTATTCATGAAGAAGTTCCAGCCGCTAGCGCTGAAGAAATGGAGGCTAAGGCTGCTGCTGAAGCTGCTACTGAAATTCCTCAGCCAATGGCTCCAGAGGTTGTGCATCAAGAGGCTGTGCATCAAGAGGCTGTGAAGAATTCAAGCCATAGAATCCTCACACCAAGAAGCAAAAAATGAAAGCTGATGATTTCTTTGCTGATCATCTTTTCTTCACGGATTACAATCCATATGACTCTGCTCGACTTTGTCGCAAGCGCTTCTGGACTGCCAGTCAAATGAACTTCTATTCCTCAGCTGTTTGATAAGGACAAGATTTTTGACCATGAGCAAATTCCTCATGTGGATATGGAGTCTCTTCTGTGCTTCACTCTAGTCCTCAGTGTTCTTCATGATGCTGGGCTGCTAAACTTCTGTACCGACATCTGCAATTGGAATGAAGAACTCATTCTTCCGTTCTATGCCATGTTGCACATCACTGGCAATGTAGAAGATGTGAATTCATGGGTGCTTGACTGGATGATCGAAAACACTCACTACAAAGCTCCAGCCTCTGAATTGCTTCACGTCGTCCCAGTCAGTCCTCCCACTGAAGGTGCAAGGCTCATCTATGCTGAAACTGAACTCTAAAATCATCTGATGCAAGTGCTAATAAAGCCATTGAAGCCTGGCCAAGCTCCAAGGACCACATTCCTCGTCAAGGAATTGCTCTATGTGCCAAGGACTGTCTTTCACATATTGACCAAAACCCTCAGTCCAATAAAGGGCCACAACTCTGATGAAGAAGAGGTTGTTGCCATAATGACGAATCTGCTATTCAATATCATACACGGGATTCCGATAAACTACCAATGGTATGCGTCGGTGCTATACAAACGGTTTTTAACCCCTTTCCACGATGGCATTTGGGACTGTTGCCAAGTGAGTTTGGGCGATAGGGTGTCCTTCACACACGACCCAGAAACCGTCGGGGATATGGAGCAATGATCAAGAGGCCTTCCAAAATGTAATCGTGTGTGATGCAGCATGCATTAAATTCTTTCGCACGTGTGGTATCGGTGATTAAATGTTTCTAATGACACAGTGAAACCATACGGTCTATCGTAATGAACCGTTCGGGAAACAGTATGTAAGGCACACGGGCCAACATATGAACTGTGTGCGATTTGTGCCCCATCGCACATGAGTTTTCTGCTCTGCCACGCAAGACTCCATCGCACATGTTTCCCAACAATTACCGTCTGCGATAATGTTCTATAACAAACGGTTCAGGAGCCCCTTCACACACATACAAGTGTTGCAGGCCGTTTGGGATTTGTTGGGTATCACCGACGGTTGCCGCAAGAGTGACGTGTTCTTTTCGTTTGGGATCCCACACATTTCCTGAAAAAATTATGTCTGGGATTGTATTTTACATTCGGCACGGTTTACTCCGAGTTCTTGTGTGCGATAACGCGATATCACAAACGGTTCCGGGACCCTACGCACACGTAGTAGCGCTGCAAGTCATTTGTGATCTGCTGTGTATCACCGACGGTTCCACTACGATTGATGTATACTTTCTGATGTGGATCACACACACTCATTTAGTTGAACCCTATGCGGAGCAATTGGCAGGTTAAAACAAAAATATCCCATTTTGAATCGGCATGCAAAAAGCAAATTCGCCACAATATTCAATTGAACAAATAAACAAAAATATCCCATTTTGAATCGGCACGCAAAAAGCAAATTTGCCATAAGATTCAATTGAAAAAATAAAAAAATATCCCATTTTGAATCGGCACGCAAAAAGCAAATTCACCACAATATTCAATTGAACAAATAGTGTCCACAAGAAGAACATTCATCATATTTTGCAACAATTCCAATTGAACATATGGTAGCTAAATTCCAATGATTTGTCCACACATATATGCATTACGTAATAAATCATAGTGTACAAAATACGAAGATCTCAGCAAATTGAAAACAATGGATCCATGCGTATATATATGTTTAGCGGCTAACTCTTACTCAATGTTGCAGGAGAAGGCATGCTGAAATCTTCATTATCACCAGTGGGATTGATGTAGTGATTCAGGAAGAAGCCGCTAATAAATCTCCAAACCATCAGCAATTCACCAGCCGGGAGCGGTTTAGGGGTCCTCGGTTTTAAGACGAGCTGCAGTATTTTTAAGATCAGAATGTGCCATATGAGTGGAGTAGAAGATATTAATTAAGATAGACTTACTGGTACTAATTCGCGAGGATCGTCACAACTATCAGCAGATTTGCAGATGGAGATCATGTGTCTGCAAACATAGTATCCACAAAGGTTGGTCCCTGATAGTATCCACAAAGGTTGGTCCCTGCTTCTTGCTGAGGACACTGAAATTTTTTGTACAGAAGTAGTCAGGTATTTGTCCTGTTAGGAACAACCTAACCGGTGTTAGATGTATTATTTTCTCTTTTGGAAAAAATATAAATAGGTTTATTTATAAGCTTGAACATTTGACTAGCGTAAGAAAAGGTATTTGCAGACTGTTGGATAATTTTTCCAAAAATAACGGATTTCGGTGTGTTACCGGAGAAACGATCTCGTGCTGCAGAGGTAGTTCCCTCTTGAACAGGTTCCCTGGTTTAGTTTTCCACAATGCGAGCACACTGCAAATGAAGAAGAATATGAATGCAAATTAATTTAAACATCACATAATTCAATACCTATCCATGAATTGCTGAAGATGCGTCAGATCTTGAGCGTTTGTTGACTCTCTGAGAGAATCGATGTAGTAAACCGTGTTCTTGTTTAGAACAATGAATACCTATATCCAGTGATTGCTACATATTAAGAAAGCTATGAACTTAAGAATTATGTCGAAATCTGAAAGACAATCAGTGTATGCATGGTTGTTTACTTGACTTACCATTCAGGATATGGCCAGAGAAATGATTCTGCATGTGATGTGTTTTCTAAGAGACGCACGATCGTGTTAACAACCCTGTCCTATAGGTCCTTACCATATATTGTTGTGCCATTTGCTAATTCAGGATCTATGAAATACACACTCTCCCTTTTTCTTCTCTGGGCGTTCAATCCCCTGAGAGGAATAGAATGCAGTTAGCTGTTTATCATTTACAACCTTGTATGGAGATGTAGATCAGAGTTTGTTAAGTACTTACAAAATCAGGCATCTAACAAGAGTGACATCGAGCTCGTTGAAGTTGAAGAAGAGATGTAAATCCTCGAAAGTCACATTGATAGAGCCAACATCGTGTCGGAAATGATCTCTGTTGTAGTGGACTAGCAAACCATGATGACCTTCTGACATTAGATCCATGCAATATTCATGTAACTCACGGCAACTGGAGCTGCACTCGTCAAAGTATTCGCCAACAAGAAATGGCTGGCCATGGACGTAATAACATGCTTGAAGTACGTCCGCTTTACTTTTAGCAAGCAACAAATGTACTTCTTCATCATACATGGTGTCAGAAATAATATTACTCCCTGATTCGAACAAGCTGGTGTTAATTTGGTTCTGGGCGATGAGTGCTTTAAGTAAGAGGCAATCGTTCTCTTTCCTCTTCACTTTCCTGCTACGCTTCCTCTGGGGTGTAGCCTTTTGGCCACTTCCTTCTTGGTACTTGAATCATTTCCGGTAGAATGTCTGGTTGCCTGCAAGGTAGACTGCCGAGCAGATGGTGAAGCTTGGACGAACTGCTTAGCAGATGGTTTATCTATGCCAGACCGCTGAGCTGGCGGTGCTGCTGTGACGGACTGCCACTACTGCAAGTTGCTGCTAACTCGAGACTACGATCAGAGACCCTTCGATGAAACTGTGTGCGATGCCATAATTGCAAATGGTGGTGTAAAAAACCCGTCAAAAAAGGTGCAAAATGTTTGCGATGGAGGATGCATCAAACACGGTTCAGATTTTAGTTGCGTGTGCGATGCAGGGCAATACGGTTCTGTCGGATGTTGGGTTTTGGTAGACCCTTAAGGTTCGAACTCTGGGGTGCGCACAAAGATCTTCCCCCTACCACTCCACGTCCGATCACCTCGCGAGAATCTAAGCTAAACGATGAACAACACGAGGGACACAAGATTTATACTAGTTCGGGCCACCGTTGTGGTGTAATACCCTACTCCAGTGTGTGGTGTGGTGGATTGCCTCAGGGGCTGATGGTGAACAGTACAGCGAAGAACTGCCTCGCGAGAGGTGTTCTTGAGCTGGTGCGATGAGCTGCTTGGATGAGCTCGATCGCCTATCCATCTAAATGAGAACTCTCCCTCCTCTCTCTATGGTGGCTATCCCTATATATATAGAGGCCCTGGTCCTCTTCCCAAATATTGAGCGGGAAGGGCGCCAACAACGGCCATTTTGAAGGGGAACATCTAGTACAAGTTATCCTGACTAAAGTTGGTCTTCGGCTGCCAAAGGCACTGTCGATGATGCCATCTTGGGCTCCACGGTGACCTCCATCCTGCCGCTCTGCTGGTCTTGGTCTCGTTGCAATGAAATGGCAACCTTTGCCCGATGCCTCGGTACTCCATGCTTGTGCTTGCCCCCTTTGCACCAAAGAGCAAACAAGGACATTGCGCGGGCCGGCACCCGCCTAGAGCTCGCCTGGTCTCGATCGTCATGGCTTGTGTCACGAGCACCTCGCAAGGTACTCCTGCCTTGATCTCTCCGCCTCATCGCGAGCCTGCCTGGCGAGGCTGCTCTTGAGGAAGCCTTGTGTCGTCCACCCAGCAAGGCTTGGCCCCTCACGAGGGTCTTGAGTCTTGCGCTGATGAAGATGGACCATACTAGGCCACCACTCGAGCCACTCCGTAGGCCGCAGGCAGGCAAGTCTGGGGACCCCCGTTCCCAGAACACCGACAGTAGCCCCTGGGCCCAAGGCACGCTCGGACTTGGCTTAGCGGAGAAGCGAAGGGGCAAGTGCGGAGCGCCGTGGGCCCCATCAGCCTGCAGCCTTGGGCGCCGCGTGGCGGTTGATTGGACGTGGGCGCCTCTGGTTCCCCTTGCTGCCTCGGCAACTGCTCGACTTGACAAGTCCCTGCATGTAGAAATGGGTCATGATTACCTGAGATCGTGGAGGCCGACGGTTCGCCTCCTCAGGACTATAAGTGCGGACGGGTGAGAGCCCCTGTGGTCCATCTCTTTATGGTTCAATTCTTCTTCTTCTTCCTGCACTTGCTCCACTTCATGCCAATGGCGCCGATCCGCCGGTTTTCAGCGGAAGTGAAGGGGAAGGCCCCCCGAGAGGGTCCCGACCCGCTTCCGCCGAAGAAACGGCCGGTCCCCGGCTGCCGTGATGTGGTCGCGTGGCAGGAGACGTCGAGGCCCTGGTGCGAGCGGCCGCTGCCTGGGTTTCCGCTACTCTTGTACACCCGGGCCGAGGGCCCTGGAGAAGAAGACGCCGAGCGACACCGCCGGTGACGCCGGCGACACCGACGAGTCACGGCGATGCGCGTCGTCATCCCTGGAGTCCTTGCCCAGGGCTCTTCTCGCGAGCTTGTGCTTCACGCCGCTATGCCTCCACGCTCTTGGATTCACCTTCCTCCCTCCTTTGCCTTCGAGATGCCGCCGAGGGGTCCTCTGGAGCTCTAGCTGCAGCATGCTGACAGCCGCACCCTCACGACCGAAGCGGAGGTCGAGGTTGTCGCTCCGGGCAAGGTCTACATGACCCGGGGTTGGGGCGAGATCGCCCGGGTCTGTCAGACAGGGGGCACCCTCGTAATTCATCTTGAATATGATGGCGCCTCCTTGATGTTCTTCATGGTCTTCGACGCGGAAGGACGCCGACTGGAGTGCTGCCCCAAGGAAGGCGGTCGGGGCATCGAAGTGGCGAGGGCCAAGCCTGCCAACCGCTTCCCCAGCAGCTCCTCTGGTAGCAGCGGAGAAGAAGGAGGGTCCAACGACTCTCCTGAGCTTCTCGTGACTCCGGAGACGAGCGACGACAGCTACAAGCCCCCCAGCTCGCGTCGCGCTCGGAGCAGGGCAGCTGCATCCGGCCGCCGACGCCACTGATCTGGATGGGGTTGGTGCCAGCGCCTGGCGTCCCACTATTGATGATGGTGTCTCCTGTGGAGGCGTACATAGTTAGCGTTCCTTAGGATTAGCACCTTTTGTTCCCTGCGAGGAATCGAAGAAACACCCCGCATGAGTATGTAAGGCGTCTGCCATGTCTTTTGTGAACATTATCCTTATTACGAATTGATGCGAGATGCTTGTCCTGTCTCGGCTCGGCTCCTCCTTTCTATCCTCGCGAGGGCTTGGTGCTCTACGCTGACAGGTCCCGGTCCCCAAGCAGGCTTCAGCCGTCGCTGGTATGCCATGGTCAAGGCCAGGAGGTGAGCGGCCCAAGGTCCAGTAAGAGCCCCCGAGACGTGATGCTCAGGAGGTCCCCTTTAGCGCTCAAGCAGCCTCCGCTGGGCAAGAAAGGAAGGCAACGTCGCCGTGACAGAGCCGCACTAGGCGAGGGTTTAGCATCGCGTTGATTTAGCTTTTGCAGGGGCGTGACTTATCTCGTGAGCTAGGAGTCGTTATTCGGCGAGGCGCCTGGCCTGCGCGCTGGCAAGTGGGGTGTCACTGGGTTGGGTCCTCGTGAGCTTTTCCCCTCTTCCCGACACTTTCCTTCATGCTCTACATCCTCAGGTCCCGGCCCTCGAGTGAGCTCAGCTGCCGCTAGTATGACAGGTCACGATGCTGTGGGTCAAGGCCAGGGGGTGAGGGTTGGAGAGCCAGTAAGAGCCCCTGAGTGGCGATGCTCAGGTGCCCCCTTTTAAC
>NC_041383.1:255945172-255958898 GCF_002162155.2 Triticum dicoccoides
AGAGAGAGAGAGAGAGAGAGAGAGAGAGAGAGCTCATGACGCCCCCACGCTATTCCTTAGGTGGATCCTGTACACCAACATGAGGAAAACAAGGACTCCCATTACGGTTGCCAGCCAGCCATTGGTTGCTCCGAGGGAGTTATGGAGGCACTGAGGGCTTGGTGAGGTAGCGCTTTGCGGGGCTGCCACGGCCAGAGCTCGACCACTCAGATTTGTCGATGTTGCAGGGACGGACCCATGCACAAGCGTCGTGCCAGAGCGAGCGGCTCCAAAGGTAGGTGTCAATCAAGCAGGCGATTATCTCAAGCAGGTTAAGCATGAAGAAGCAAATCAACTTAGATAGGTGCAGAGAATGGCACACGCCGCTGGGTCAGGCCCGAGCGGCTTGGGGATGATGTAGCCCGAGGGGTGCCCCCAACAAGGTAAGCTGAAGACATAAGCAAAATGGATACATGCCGCAGGGACAGACCCACACGACCTGGGAATGATGCAACCCTGAGGGCGCTCCCAACTGAAACAAAACTTGAAAGAAGTCACCTGATACCATTGCACAGCGAGTGTCAGAGTAGTCGACGGTGCGTGATGAAGAAGCCAATCCTCACGAGCCCTCGGAGCTCCGAGCCTCGGGAGGTCCGGGCGGCTCGGCAAGGCCCATCTCCATTTCCTCCAGGAGTGCGCGATGCTTGGCCACCTGACCTTCCAGAATGCTCCTCATCAGGCGCTGGTGGGTAGCAGCCGCGTTCGGCAGCCCGAAGGGCATGCGAACGTAGTTGTGCGGTGGACCCTCGCAACGCCCCGTGCGCGAAGTCCAGAAGCACTCTTGAGACGCGACTCGATTGAGCCCTGGGTAGTCGATGCAGACGTGCAGCCCGCCAATCTCGCCTGGATGGGGAGCTACGTTGGGCAGGCGGCGGTTGCCGCGCATGACTCTTAATTCCTACAATTCCTGAGCGACCTTGGTGATGAACTTCTGAGGGTTGGGCCCTCCTTGCCTCACGCCTTCCTGAGGGAAACATGCCACGAAGCACGCCTCCAAGTGGTGCCCGAGCGCCTCCCTCGTGATCTTGGCAAAGTCAGTGGCTCCCCAGGAGAGAGCCCCTGAGCCTTGCCCGAGGAGGGCGTCGGGCGCGCCTCCCTATGCGACAGAGGGTCGTGCCCCTTGGATGGGCGCATGTACGGATGCGGCGCCTCCGGAGGTACCTGCCTCCTGAGGCCTTGAGCCAGGTGACGTCTTCTTCTTCTTGGGGGTTGCTTTAGGAAGGTTTCCACTCTTGCTGTCCGGGTCCTCGATTGACGCGGCTTGGAAGGCGCGCTCGAGAGAGCACACCGCATCCTTCTCTTCACAGGGGATCGTGATGACTCCGCCACTTCCTGGCATCTTGAGGACGTTGTAGCCATGGTGAGTCACTGCCATAAACTTGGCTAGGGCGGGGTATCCAAGGATGGCATTGTATGGCAGGCGAATGTGGGCGACGTCAAAGTCAATGAGCTCGGTACGGTAGTTCTTGCGCTGCCCAAAGGTGACAGGGAGGCGGACCTGCCCTATCGGGACAGTGGAACCATCAGTGACTCCTGAGAAGGGCTTGATTGACTGAAGCTGATCGTATGGCACTTGGAGATTGTTGAATGTCTCGACGGGCAGGACATTGGGCCCTTCTCCGCCGTTGATGAGGGTCCTGGTAACTTGCACATTGCTAATGACTGGGGAGCAGAGCATAGGGAGGACACCGGCCGTTGCCGCGCACTTGAGATGATCCACTGAGTTGAAAGTGATGGCGCACGCAGACCACCTGAGGGGGCGCGTGGACTCAAGCTTGGGGAGGACTGCATTCACCTCGCGAGCAAACTGCTTGAAGATGCGCTGAGAGGCTGGGGCCTAAGCGGCGCCCAAGATGCAAGCGATTGCATGCGGCTCCTGGAAGCCCCCAGCCCCCTCGTCCTGATGATGGTCGTCATTCCTTCTTGGTGGTGGTAGCAGAGGAGGAAGCCTTGCGTTGCCTTGCAGGCGATCCTCACGAGGCTGGTCCCTCCAAGCCCCCTCACGAGGCTGGTCCTGCCCGCGGTCCTTGCGAGGTCGGTCACGCCACCCTTGGTGAGGGCCTCGGTCGTCCCATCGTCCTCCACTGTTTCCTCCACCTCAGCCATAGCCCCGATCGTTGCGCTCGGGGCGGCGACCAACACGGCCTTCTCGCACGGCCCTGAGCTCTTGGCATTCGTTGGTCTTGTGGGTATGGAGGTCGTGGTACACACAGTACCGGCTGCCATTGGACAACTCCGGCTGATCCCTGCCGCGCTTCATGTCCGGCTCTGCTGCGAGCACAACTGCTCCCTTGCGCTTCACATCCTTGGCCTTGGCCTTCTTCTCTTCTGGATCTGCAACCGGGAGCTCAAGGCGTCCTTCCTCATCCCTTGCGCACTTGGTCGCCAGGTTGAACAACTCCAGAGACATACACATATCTTCGTGGATTGTCAGCTCCTCCTTCATCTCGACATCACGGACGCCATCAGAGAACGACGAGATGATGGCCTCCTCGGTCACCCTGGGAATCTTGAGCGATCACTGTTGAAGCGCTGGATGTACTTCTGCAAGGTCTCTCTCTCCGGGTTGCTGCTTGATGCGGCGCAGGTCACCCACGGCCAGCGGACGGTCGCGAGTGCCCTGAAAGTTGGCGATGAAGAGAGTGCGCATCTCGTCCCAGGAGGAGATCGTGCCAGGGGGCAGGTTCAGGAGCCAGGTGCGGGCATCGTCCTTCAGTGCCATGGGAAACCAGTTCACCATGACCCTTTCGTCCCCGTTGGCGGCTTCGATGCCCAGCTCGTAGAGCTGTAGGAACTCCGCGGGGTCGACAATGCCGTCATAACGAGGACGCAGGTTAGGCTTGAACTTGCCTGGCCAGGCGACACTGCATAGCTCGGTGGTGAAGGCACGGCAGCCTGCGGTGGCCACCGGAGCTCTCTGCTGATGCGGGACTTGCTCCTAGGGGTTCCCGCACGCCACCGCCTGGAGCAGCGCAGGGTCTTGACGTGCAGGCGCAGGGATGCGGTCATGGCGCACTGGTGCCGGGAGCATGCGAGCACCTTCTTGGGGACGAGGGATTTCTTGGCAGCTCCTTTCTTGTCACGCGGGTGCTGGACGCGGTGGATCTCGTCCTGGAGCCGCGCGCCTTGGAGCCAGGGCGCCTTCTTGGGGAGGAGGTGGCGGAGGCGCCTCCTGATCTGTGCCACCTGCGCAGGACGGAGGATGAGGCAGCGATAGGGACGGCGCAGGGGAGCCTCCTGCGGCGCTGACGAGCTCGGTGATGCGAGCGAGCCACTCCTCGTAGAGGTCGTCGATGGGGCAGTAGTGTAGGAGCTTACGCGCCAGGAGCAACGCGGCGTGCGCTTCCGTGGGGGCGCGATGGGCGTGGGATGACAAACCAGCTGGAGTCAGCGATGGGGTGGCGGTGCGGCCTTCCCGCCGCACCGAAGGATGCACAGACGAGGCCTGTTGCTCGTTCCCCGCCGGGCCAGTGGCGGCGTTGGTGGCAGGCGATGGGGAATGACGGGGGCACCCGCCGACGGGGGCCGTCTGGGCGACGCGGGCGGGGAGTGTAGCCCGACACTCGGCGCGAGCCCGGGGAGCGTCAGCCATGGGCGCGATGGAAGATCGAACACGGAACAATGGAAGAAAGATTCCCGCGCACCCCTACCTGGCGCGCCAAATGTCAGATGTTGGGTTCCGGCAGACCCTTAAGGTTCGAAGTCTGGGGTGCACATGAAGATCTTCCCCCTACCACTCCACGCCCGATCACCTCGCAAGAATCTAAGCTAAACGATGAATAGCACGAGGGACACAAGATTTATACTGGTTCGGGCCACTGTTGTGGTGTAATACCCTACTCCAGTGTGTGGTGTGGTGGATTGCCTCAGGGGATGATGATGAATAGTACAGGGAAGAACTGCCTTGCGAGAGGTGTTCTTGAGCTGGTGCGATGAGCTCGATCGCCTATCCATCTAAATGAGAACTCTCCCTCCTCTCTCTGTGGTGGCTATCACTATATATATAGAGGCCCTGGTCCTCTTCCCAAATATTGAGCGGGAAGGGCACCAACAACGGCCATTTTGAAGGGGAACATCTAGTACAAGTTATCCTGACTAAAGTTGGTCTTCGGCTGCCAAAGGCACTGTCGATGACGCCGTCTTGGGCTCCACGGTGACCTCCATCCTGCCGCTCTGCTGGTCTTGGTCTCGTCGCACTGAAATGGCAACCTTTGCCTGATGCCTCAGTACTCCATGCCCGTGATTGCCCCCTTTGCACCAAAGAGGAAAGAAGGACACTGCACGGGCCGGTGGCCGCCTGGCGCCCGCCTGGTCTCGATCGTCATGGCTTGCGTCATGAGCACCTCGCGAGGTACTCCTGCCTTGATCTCTCCGCCACCTCGCGAGCCTGCCTGGCAAGGCTGCTCCTGAGGAAGCCTTGTGGCATCCTCCCCGTGAGGCTTGGCGGTTGAAATGAACAAGGTGTGTGTGATACAAGGAAAACAGGTCTGTAATCAGAAACGTGTGCGAAGACCGATAGCAACACAGACGATTATTGCTAACTAACCCTGTGTGTTGTGAGCAAATGATTGCTGGTATACAATTGTGAGTGATTGATGAAAACATCACCGACGGGTTCCATTGTTTAGTCCGTGTGCAATGTGATTTTCTTTGTCCGCACAACATCTACGCTCTGTCTACAGAGCATCAAGATATATACTTAAAAAGACAACATTTCATAACCAAATTAAGCATACAATTACACAAGTGACTACACACATAACATTTCCACACACCAAAGTAAGCAATTACATGCATACTAAAGTAGGAGAAACGAGGATCTAATCATCTACTTATTGTTGCGACAACGCTTGCCATTGCTCTTCTTCCGGCTGGATCCCTGGCTGTTTTGGGGAAGGAGGCACTTCCTCATGTCAACGATCCGCCTGTACATGTCGTAGCTCGTGTACGCCTCCTTGGCCGCGTGAACGACATGAGCTTTGTCAAGTTTCTCCATCCAGGCCGAGTGCCAAGCACGCTTGTCCTTGTTGCACGAATCCTTCATGTCTCTGTAGTAGGGGTTGATGATGGCCTCGGCAAGGTGAACCAGTGAGTCCTTCTCATGCTCCTTGCTACCCCAGATCTTGTATTGGCCCTGGATGTCGACAAGATTCTGGCAGGCGATGCCCGAATTCTTGAGCGCCTTTACATCGTTGGTGATGTCCACCATAGCAAACATGTAGTGGGGGTTGTTGACAAACCTGGTGAAACGCTCACAAGGCCTTGTGGCCAGGCAGTAGTGGTAGACGAGGACGTGGTGGCACACACACATCTGGGCGACGACAACCTTCGGACGAGACCCGGCACGAGTGCGGGTGTACTCGAGGTCGAACCCGACCACCTTGTACTTCTCCGTGGCAAGCAACAACTCCATGATGTGAGTGGAGTGCTCCACTCAGACCAAGTCATTGGTGTACACCACTGAGAGGTCCATGAACCTTCTGTGGGTGTCCACCACGGCACGCATGGTGAACTGCTTCTCGTCGTCAGCAACCGCTTGGAGCACCATTGGAGCCGCGAAGGATACCCTCTAAGAATTTCTCGTGGTGGGTGTGCTTCTAGCAATGGTGCGACGCGATTGAAAGGTTGAAGAGACACAAGGGTTAAATGGCCGCTGTAATAAATGGGGGCTGGCCGGCCTGTAATCGTCACATCTTGTCGCAACGTTCATAACGGAGGATTCCAGTGCATGCTTGACAACACCGCACCGCACACGTGAGCTTGAAGAGGCGCCAAATGTATCGTCGGTGAGCCTGTTCCCGTGCTGTTTACCGCGCAAGCTTCCCGCTCGGCTAGTTTGGCCACGCGTCGGCTAGAAGAGGGACAAATCATGGGCGTTTATTGGCAAAAATCTTTGTAAAAAGAAAGTGTGTGGAATGACTTCGATCATAAGTTTACCTGTTGGTGATGAGGTCAAGGTTACACAGAAGGGTGATGATGGACACTTAAGTGCCATAATTAATTCTGTGCTCTACAGTGCACACAGTGGAAGAAACTAACTATGTGCAATAATGTCGAAGATCACAGCCGAGTTAGCTATACAGATCGTGTGTTGTGAGATCGACAATGTAAACTGATTCGAGAATGGTTAACAAAATCTAAGACCATTGCATATTAAGGTCAAAATACTGCTAGCAATATACGAGTCTCATATGATGACATTTCAACGATTGTACCACAAAACCTCGAAATGTTACAAGGTTCAAATTCTAGAGTTATATGGCTCAAATTCAAAGATTACAAGGTTCAAACTGATATTAGAAATGAAATTCAGCTCATCAGCTGCAAACGCTCGCGCTGATCCGCTGAACATGGATATCTGAGAGGTTTAAACTAATATCACCGCTTCTAAGTTTGGTTTCAAAACCTCAAATTTTTTGCAAAGGGGTCAGCCACTGAGAAGTCATGTATGGGGTTGACATGATGACTTCCGATTACTCTGTCATCTGAAGTTCCAAAATGAAATTCAGCATTTTTGGAGCCTACTCCATTCTACAGCAGGTGCCGGCGCTGATTAACAAACCATTCATTTTTGTGAAAAAAATGTAGGGCAAACCTCATTTCCTTCAGCACCCTTGCTCTGAGAACAAAGAACCTGGCGAATATAATCTCCAGTAAGGTCCTTAGGTAGGAGTTCAAAGTAATTTCTGAGAGATGCAAATCTATGCATTCGACGTCATTGTTATATTGTATCACATTATCCACCACTGGGCCTAATCTTATCTGCAAAAGAAGAAAACGTGTTAGTGCCTACATGCAGTTTTGAGCATTACTACATGCCTATTTGGTTTACAGGATTTGTAAAATGCACTAACATGCCATCTTCGATCTGACATGATTAACATGGGCATTTGAATATATTCTAGAAAAATGTAGCCTTCTTCACATGAGGTTGGAGTGGATGAAAAGTTCCCTAAGAAAACTAATACAGATGAATCCAAAGGAGAAATGCTTATTGATTGTAACCATATGGATCAAGCAACCAATATGGGGGGGCATGTATGTACTGAAATCGTCCAAAAGAACCTTCAGAAATCATACTACATTGTCATTGTAAACTTGGAAAAAGGTGTCACAAATTGAACTCCCTTATTATTAACATTTAACAGGAAAGGAACATCACCTCGATATATAGCTTCTCCAGGCATGGAAAGCGTCTTAGGAAACTGACAACTTGCTCCAGGTTGGGGCCGATAGATATTAGTGCCAAGACCTTCACTGTGCGCAGTTTTGGGGTCTAGCTTGTCGGAATCATTTTCTGAATGACTGACGAACAAACATCTTCAAAATTAGAAAGAACATTCATTTGTAGAAGGAGAGGTAGAAGGGGGTTGTTGTACCTGAATGGGTGTGGATCCAATAACAAGTTTGGAGTATTTGTGAGACGAGTAGCCCACCACTGTCAATTTACGCGCAGAAATGACATTGATTCTTGTTGGACCTTCTTGATCAACTACAAGTAATCTCTCATGTGCAGGTGTGTCCTCAATGACCATACTGTGGTACACATCTTGTGATGTCTTCCTACCGCACCAGCAACACACAAAAATAGTCCGCAGAGTCATGGAGGTGATGTGCAAGGTACTCAACCCATTGATCACCTGAAGATGAAGGTACTCAAGTGCAGTATAGCCACGGAGCAGGCGCTCCATGTCACCGTTTGAGAGGTAGACGACGATGAACTCGAGGTGCTTCAGTCATGGTAGAATAAGAGTGGGCGCGCCATTAAGGGGGGATGGCAGTTCCTGAACTTGGCGATGCACAACATGGGCGCGAGGTGGAGTGCGGACGTTGGCAACGACCGCCTATGCCCATCATCAAAAGTGAGCTCCTCAAGCTGATCTAGGGCGGGGGATCGGAACTAGTCGTCAAGCTTGGCTCGGTCCTTGCCGTTGGAATGGAACTTACCCATTCGAAGGCCTTTGGTTGGGCCAAGGTGACTGCCGAGGATCTTTGAGAATGCATCCAAGCTTTTGCGATAGCCATGGCAAAGCTCGTGGGTGTCGATGAGGTCGAGAGGGATGGAGTTCCATAGGGGGCGCCACCGGCAAGAAAGGACGATTGTCCGTGCCCCATATCTGATTGGGAGGAGGGAGATGATGACTCTCAACATATCATCGGAGAGGCTACTGATGAAGTTTAGGCCTGCTGGAGTCGCTTGCGGTTCTAGATCGCCCCGCCTCCGCTTGTTGGCAGCTCTGTTCTCCACCTTCGAAGTCTCCTTGTCAGCAGCGCTTTCTGATAGAAATGGGAGTACATGGAATATTTAGTTAAAACAGGGCAATAGAAACGTGTATTGGTAACTAGAAGTTATTAGGTAGGAATATAGTAAGAAAAGGGAATAACATTGGTTGCTTAAATACTACACAATTCATTTGACATGCATTGCTGGGTAAGTCAACATGCAGATAGTTGAAAAGAAAACTTACTTCGAACAAATTCTGGACAGATGATTTTGTCGGGGAAGTTAGCATATATCTCATGACCAAGCCCTTTTATGTGCAGTGCAATTTGAGTGCTAGCTTTCAGTACATAAAACTTAGAAATTTCTTTCCAAAAGCCAGTGCCAAAATAGGAGTCACCACGTTCATCAAGTCTTACAGTAGCAACAATTGTAAATCCATGGTTTGTGTGCAGTATGACATCTATGGAGCCTTGATCTATGTAAAGGGAAAAATTGTGCACTACATAATCTGTTGCATAGCAAGGGATGTTCTACAGAAAATGGTAGGATTGTTAAAGAAAATATGGTAACATGCAAATCTGGGCCCAAATTGAAAGAACTATACAACAGCTGAAATCAAAGGACAAAAATCTATAATTAAACATATAGGGTAAACATGATGTCATGGAAATATGAGAGTAATCAAAATAACAATGCATCATTAATTTGCCTAATATAGAAAGAAGAGGGGAAAATCCCCTTTGACGTATATGGTGCATGTGGCACCTTTTATCCAAATGTAGCAATATTTAGAATATGTTTAAGAAAGTAGGCCATGCCAACTAATTTAGGGTGAGATTGAACATATCGCGCGCGTCCTCAAGTTATCTGGTATGGTGAGATGGAATCTCCGGTGGAGGTCGCAAAGTCCTGAAGTGTGGGCTCACTATACATTCTATGAATGAAAGAAAAACCCTCAACAAGCTCGAATAAAAATGAATTCACGGTGATTTCCGCCGGGTGATTAAAGGAGGCACATGAACTGGGATAAGAGATGAGATAATATCTCATTAAATTAGTTACCTTGTCGTTTATGAGAAAGAACCCTCAGTACGGCAGATTCCCTAACCGAGCGGAGCTGGGTCGACCAGTAGTAGCATTGAGAAAGTCGATGGTGATAGCCGGCAGCAAGCGGAAGTGGCAAAATGCGATGGCCTTTGTCGGCAACCTGGTGGCGGCGGCATGCATCGAGCTAAGTGATTACCGCCGCGATAGGCGGTGCCATGGCATAAACACGGAGGAGCTTGTGCAGGTGTGAATGGGGAATATACCGGAGGGGCTGGCGGGCGGGGTGAGGGTTTTTGTGATGTGGGGATGGTGAGGGTTTTCTTTTTTCTTTTTTGAATTGGGTGGTGAGGGTTTTCTGTCCCACAAAGAATTTTGGGGGCGATGGTTTGCTAGAGCGAACTATGTGTGATTGATGCAACATGCAAAATGAAAGTCATTGCACACGGTTCCAATTTTGGGAACCGTGTGTGATTGACGTACTACCTCCGTCCTGGTTTATTGGTCCTCCTTTGTAATTTTTACCAACTTTTGACCAAATATTGAACATACTTAGACATAGATCATAAGCGTACACGTACATAAGCATAGTTCAACCATCATTAAGCATACTCAAGCGTACATAGTTTGATCAATGCCACATCTCATCTCACATGCCGACACGATCCTGAACCTTCTCCAGGTACTCGGCGTATGCTCCGTGCGCCACCCTACGAGAATACTTCTGCTTGAAGGAGCCAATGGCCCGTCCTCTTGCATGCGCCAGCACACTTAGATACGCATAATGAAGCTTCTGGTTGCAAAATGGTATCCATAGCCGCCGTTCTAGGTCCTAATACGCCTGTTATGCATTCCCGCATAAAGCTCCCTCAGGATTTGCCTCTTGTACCTCCTCTGGCCATCTTCATCCTCGTTGTCCACATCGTCAGACAACACCTATACAAAGAGTAAAACAAATTTGGCATCAAATCAGTGATTACATGCCGTGAAGTAGGACTAGGAATTTATGGCTATTTATTTATACATATCCAGAGATTATGGTTCGATTTTGAAGCACAATCGTCTATGCACAAACCAATCTTGAAGAAAATAATGGCACAAACATATGTAGGTCATTCAAAATCAATTGTCATTTCCTGACTAGGAATTATTAGCACAAACACTAACCCTAGTCGGATTACTAGCAGAAATCATTTGCACAGATGAAACAACTAATCACTTATCACCTGTACCAAATCAATACACTCCACAGATCTAACGAAACTTACTCAGATTTCCTGGATTGGGAGAACATAACCATAGGATTTCTATTCCAAAAAGGGGGAGGCAGGAGTAACCAGAGAAACCCTATGATCTATTTGACACATAAATGGGTATAGATGACTAACCAGCTGTCCGTCGTCGTTGGAGTCGTCGCCGGAGTGGTCGTCAGAGTCGTCGCCGGAGTGGTCGTCGGAGTCAGTGTGGAACTCCGCCTATGGCTGCGGAAGCTCAACACCGTCGATGACATCAGGGTGCAGCGATAACTCGCCGGCGGTGACAGCAACCTCTATCTCCGTCTCCACGCGGTGCTCCAGTGCTTTAGCAGCCCCGGCATCGCCACTCCCTCCAACGGGGCGCTTCAGTGGCATCCTCATACACTGACAGCTTTGAGGACTGAGAGCGGCGTCGAGGATGCAAGAGGAGAGAGAGGATTGTGTGTGTGTGTAGCGAGGATGGGGGGTGCGGACGCTCGGGCACACCATTAATATGTAGTAGTGGAAGTTGTGGGAGAGAGGCGGGAAACAGTCAAACTAATTGCTCGCCTCCCAGTGAGCCTGCGCACTGGACTGCTGGCATGCCTACCAAAGTTTCACACAGCTACTCGCACGCCTCCCGATGACAATGCGCAGCGAGCTCGCCTCCGTCAATTCACACACCTGCACAGACGCCTCCCCGTCTGCCTGCGCGGTGGACTGCTCGCATGCGTCCCGTCAACTCACGCCTGCTCTCATGGCACACGGGTCGCGCGGCGGCACATATATTGTTTTTCTATTTGGATGATTAATGCTTTCGCTTTATTGCTTAGCTGAAGCATGGAACATATCCATTGTTGGTCTAACGCTCATGATTCGAATAAATAATCCATTTGAGATATTGGTTCCCAATTATTAATAATCTCCCGTCTGTAATTAGATAAAGATTACATCAAAACTGGTCTCAAATTTGACAAAAAAGTACAATGCCACTTTGTATTGGTGTCCATATGACAACACGATAAATTTCATGAACTTCAAATAAGTTTTGGATGTACTGGAATTTAAAAATCAAGATTCTCAATGTTTGAAATTTGTTGCATGGGGAGTAAACATGCACCCAGAGAGACACATGTGTTTTTGCAATCCATTTAGGTGCACTGTCACGTGTGCATGTAGCTCAAATTTGATTTTTTCACATTATACCCGTAGAAAATCAATCAATTAATGTACTAAAATGTCTTAATGATCTCTATGATTTTTTTGAAATTAAAACGTCCCTCCTTTGGTAACATATATGTTCACCCTGGGATAATTAATTGGACATGCATCGTAGTTGCGGTGGATTCGCGGTGTGTGTGTGGGTGTGTACGTCTAGGGGTGGCGGGTGTCTCGCAGTACACTACGTGTTGTGAGCAACCATGTTGGAGGCCGGTGCCACATCAGATTCATGAAATCGTTATTTAAAACTTTACACAACCCTTTCATACATACATGTTTTGGCCACATGCAGTCGATGGTTGTCCTACACGACACTCGATACTCGCTTGTGACGCTTTCTGTGGGCCCGCGAGGTCGTCATCCATCACTTTGACGAACAGCCGGCAGTGAGGTTAATTTGACCAGCAAGGTAGAATCTTTTTTTTTTGTGTTATGGTGGTATATAGTACGCATCGAAGAGGTGGGAGGGGACTAGCATATATACTATAAGTATGCGTCCGTGAACAAGTACACCTCACTCCGTGTCGGGAGTTTTTGGTTTCCGAGGCACGTGCTACATAAAAATTGTGAAATTGGTCATTCAAACATCACACAACACCTTTTTGGGCCACATGCATATCCTAGCTAGGACACTCATGTGTGACGCTTCCATCTGTGGTCCCACGAGGCCATCGTTGATGCATGCATACATCACTTTGACCTACATCAGGAGAGGTTAATTAATTTCACCATCGATGAGGATTCTTTTGGGTTGTACGTATATTACGCAGGAGCATGTAGTATGTGGTGAAGAGGGGGCCAGGGGACCATCATGTGTAGTACGTTTGATGAACCTCGCTCTGTGTGGGTGCATGGTTTACAGTTTTTGAGGCATGTGGCACATCGAAGTTGTGCATTTTGGGTATTCAACATATATATGTTTGGCCCACATGCAAAACGATGGTGGTTGTCCTCTCACACCCACTTAAGCGGTTATCAGCGATATCGATGCTTTCCATCTGTGGGCCCTCTTGGTCCATCACTACTTTTTGCCTGACAACATGGGAGGTTAATTTGACTTAGGAGGGGATTGTTATTTTTGCCCTGGGATGACATGCAGGATATAGTTTGAGCACACACAGATGCATGTGTACGCATGAATCCCTCCCATCGAGTCGAAGTGGCTAGTACAACGTCACATCATGAACCGATCTCGCTCTGTGTGGGGAGCTAGTGTATGATTTTTGACGCACGCGCCACATCAATGTTGTGTATTAAAACATGCATGCACACATCACCTCCATACATATGCATGTAGTGGTTGCCTTCAAACGATACACTCCCTCGCGTTGTTATCAACGACAAGCCTATATATTCGTGGGCCCGCGTGGACATCCATGATCACCTTGACCAACAACAAGATAGGTTACCATGGCAGATTCTTCATTTGGTTCGTGCTATCATAGTATAGGTCATGGTGAGATTCAGACCTTAAGTTTGAGCACATATACTATGCACGCATGCATGCATGAATCCCCGTCGTTGGCTTGAAGTGTGGTGTAACATACAGATGCATTGCCAACCTAACCCTCACTCAGTGTGGGGATTTCTAGTTCGAAATCACGGTGCCACATCAAAGTTGTTCCTTTGTTACTCAAAAACGCACCTCTCCATACATATGTTTGGGCCACACGCATGCAGTGGTTGTCTTTGGGGACTAGATACTTGCATGATAATTGGCAAGCTAGCTCATCTCCTGGGTCGCATGGACGGCCATCACTTTGACCAACAACAAGAGAGAGGTTGTACGACCAAGGTGGATTATTCTTGGTCCGTTTTACGATCCATCTTGGTGAGATATGCCTCTCGGGCCCACCGACTGAAAGTGTGTGTGTGGGGGTGGGGTTTCTACTTTGCACTTTGCTAGGTGAACCTCGGTTGGGGGGGCTGGGGGGCATGCATTCATAGCTTAGGATTCCCTTCG
>NC_041383.1:255959057-255959407 GCF_002162155.2 Triticum dicoccoides
CCAGTGGTTGTCTTCGGGGACTAGCTACTTCGCACTTTGCTAGGTGAACCTTGGTTGGGGGGGCATGCATTCATAGCTTAGGATTCCCTTCATGCCGACACGAGGGAGGGGGGCTGCTAGCTACTTTGCACTTTGGTAGGTGAACCTCAGTTGGGGGGAGGGGGCATGCATTCATAGCTTAGGATTTCCTTCGTGCCGACACGAGGGGGGCGGCAAGCAATACCGTGCACTTTGCGAGATAGTGTAAGTGCATCTAGTGCCACCCCTAGTTGGTTTTGGAGTATTGACGACAAACCTAGTTGAGGGACTAATTTGTTTGTGAGAATTGCAGGATAACACAGGTAGAAGTC
>NC_041383.1:255959672-256020595 GCF_002162155.2 Triticum dicoccoides
TCCCTTCATGCCGGCACGAGGGAGGAGGGGGGCTGCTAGCTAATTTGGACTTTGCTAGGTGAACCTCAGTAGGGGGAGGGGGCATGCATTCATAGCTTATAGGATTCCCTTCGTGTCGATACGAGGGGGGGGGCAAGCAATACCGTGCGCTTTGCGAGAGAGGTGCCGCATCGAAGTTGCATTTGGTATTTGAAAATCAAACCACCCTTTTGATACATAAATTTGGTCCACATGCAAGTGTGTTCGTGTACTGACCCTCTCCCGCGTCATTTTTCGCCAAATTTATGAACATTAGACAAGTTGGATGAAGCAACAGACACAGTTCACTCAAACTAACCGTGTGCCACGCCAGTGCTCTTGTCACGCACACATCCGCACAGTACATTGGGCTCCACGAGGCTCCCCCTCTCGAAAATATATGCCCGCCTCGCGGGTTTTTCTGTTTCATAACACACGGTTATTACCTCCGGCGCATGTGCGATGTTTCTTGTTCCCAATCCCGCCTGCATCCCTAGAAAATATCTACCCACCTCGCGGGTTTTTCTGTTTCATAACACATGGTTGTTATCTCCGGACCGTGTGCGATGTTTCTTGTTCCCAATCCCGCCTGCATCCCTAGAAAATATCTGCCCACCTCGGGGTTTTTTCTGTTTCATAACACACGGTTGTTATCTCCGGACTGTGTGCGATGCACTATCATCAAAATTTTCAATAGCCCAACATTTCACTCCCGCGTTTGACTCCCGCGTAATAAAATTTTCAGTACCCGCGTCATTTCCTCAAACACCCCACGCCCCCTCCACAAAACACACACACATACACACACACACACCAAAACCTCCTCGGGCATGCACACACACACACCCTCCCTTGCTTGAAACCCTCGCAAGGTCCCCGCCGCTGCCGCCGCCGCTGCAAGGCCTTCATTGTCAACATCTGCCGGTTTTCCCGTGCAGCTTCCCGACCGATCTCCATACCCAGGCCGCCCTGAGTTTCTTAGATGACGCCTGCCAAACGCCCCCTTTCCCATAGATCCCCATCCCCACCCCCCACTCCAGAGCGTCGCAGCCTAAGCCCGGCTACGCTTCCCGTGGAGCTCGAGGAGCTACTATCCCAAAAGAGGTGTATAGCGGTCTCTTCGCCCGACATTGTCGAGGAAGCTGACGACCATTACTGGCGGCATGCACTCAAGCAGCGGGCTAGAGTATGCGGGCATGTCTCGACCGCCGGCTACGACATCGAGGTCATCGACAGTGACGGCCTGAGGCGGGCTATGTCACAGGTTAAGTGGCCCACCCCAACCCCTCGGGTTCAACCGCCGTCGATCTCATCCATGGCCCTGCTGCTGATCTCCTCTGGCTCGCTATGAGCAATTTGCCATTCTACATCGCCATCGAGCCCCTTTTGTCATTTCTAAAGGACACGTTCTGTGGCGCTGGCTCGGGATCAACAACTTCCAAGTCAGACCTCATCGACGGTGACCACAAGGAGGGCACCCTCTCCGGCTCTTCCAAGGGGAAAGAGCCCATTTGCTCTTCCAAGGGGAAAGCGCCCGTCTGCGACATCAGGGAGGGCACCCTACAGCCGTGCTCTTCCAAGGGGAAGGAGCCCATCTACGACAACATGGAGCACATCCAGGGTCCATGCTCTTCCCACAGGAACGAGCCCATCTGTGACAAGTGAGGAAACCCATGATTTGTTTTGTCGTGCTTCTTCACAGGGGGAAACCCATGATTTGTTTTGTCGAGTCCCTTTTGTAGTGTAGTGAGAATATGTCTAGTTTTAATTGCTATAACTGGTTGTTTGCAGTATGCCTTGTTTATTTCAGTTGTTCACAATGTGATGCTCTATATGTGCAATTATTTACTGTGCAGTACATTTCATCAATCCAGCTTTAAACATACTGATAGGAGTGCATATATTTTCTTGCTTTTAAGCCTGTTATAGCTAGCATATGCCTCTACTAATGTTTTTTGATTGTTCGGTTGTTTTAGTTAGCATATGTCCAGTTTCAAGTGCTATCTTTGGTTGTTCATAGTATGCCTGGTTTATCCAGTTATTTACAACGTGATGTTCTAATGTGCAAGTATGAATCGTGCAGTTCAATTTCATCAGTACCAGTTTCAACAATACCACTATGAATGACTATATTTGGTTACTGCATCTTGCAGTTAACACACCTTTCCATTTTTATTTAACAATAACCAGTGTACTTAGACCGGCACAATACCAGTTTGAATGACTATGTTTGCTTGTTGTTAAATGTTAGGCCTGTTGCAGTTAGCACACCTTTCCACTTGTTTTGCTTTACTAGCGTGCTTAAACCTGCACACTGAAGCTATCTTTTGGAGATTATATTTTGTCTGCCATGGATAATGTTGGTTGATGTTTAGCCTGTTGTGCGTAACATGCTTCTCGATGTACCTACACAGGACAATTTTGGGAACGACTGTTGTTTTCCATCGAGGTTAGTTTCATCCCATGGCTTATATCTGCTCACTGTTCAGGATATCGGTGGCTAGTACCATATAGGCCGGCGACTGATAAGGGACTAATCAGTGAATTGGACTTTTAACTGAATATATCTGCAACCCATTTATCGTTTTTTTAACTAGGGCCATATGTAATATATCTGAGGCTACGTAGCAACATGCACTGTACCTAAATGTCTAAATATGCAATCCTAGGCTACATAACAACAAGGAAGAGTGTTACATTAATGTTCTAATGATGTCTAGATATACGTAGAAGAGCAGCAGCACCAGCAACAACAACACAGGCCTGTTTGGATACTCA
Organism: Triticum dicoccoides; assembly: GCF_002162155.2. Taxonomy (NCBI): domain Eukaryota; kingdom Viridiplantae; phylum Streptophyta; class Magnoliopsida; order Poales; family Poaceae; genus Triticum; species Triticum dicoccoides. The sequence goes on from NC_041383.1 coordinate 255,962,469, forward strand.
ACTTAGCTAGAGGTTAGCGTTAGTTTCTAGCTCATGACTAACCCTGAACTAACTCCATCCAAAGAGTTGTTTGGATGGCATGGTTAGATTGACAATAAATGCACTAGGAGAACTAGCTCCAATTAGCACCTCTTGGGTTGGATAGTTTTTTTGGGTGGGTTATAGATGCAACTAGCTCAAACTAGCTCTCATGTTTAGATATACTTTAGGGCTATTTGAACCCGAACTAGCTCAAGCTAACTGTAACCCATGGATACGGCAGCAGTTAATCAGCCGATAATTTGTAAGAATGCACTAAACTCCTTCCGGCCCATAATATAAGATGTTAATTCATCTAATATGTGAGTATATTGGATGTTATAAGATACTCAATCTGTTCCTAAATATTTGTCTTTTTAGAGATTTCAAATGGACTACCACATACGGATGTATATAGACATATTATAAAAGAGTGTTGTACTACAATATTGTGCAATTGCTGTTTAGCTCATTGGTAAAGATCCCGCTTAGACCCTTTTTACGTATGGGGCAATGAGATATCGATGAACCAGCATCAAGTGAGGAAGCTGATAAAGATTGTTAGTAAAATGGGTCCAAAGATGGCAATTAAACTATTTGTTTACACTTTATCCAAGACAACAGCGAACTGCAGTATGGTAATTAAGAACTATGCAGCCTTCTTTTTACTGCCCATAATGAGTTGTGTTAGATGACAATGTCTGAATCTTTTTCCTTTGCAGTGGTTGCCAAAGCACTTTACTCAAGATTACCTCTAAAACTACATGATTGGTGGGCATGCAAAGGTTGAAGTATTTCTACCAAAACATGATGATTATCTAGATGTTCTCATGAATACCGTGAAGTATGGGCGGTCGGCCATCACAAAGGGTTGGACTAGAGTTGTGCGTGCCTTCTGCATGGAGGAGGGCACAATATGGGCATTCCGCTTCACCTTGCTCAACAACCAGAATATATTTTGCCTCTTTCTTTACTATCTTTAATAGTACAAGCATACAACTTTGGTTCATCATTCTTTATTTGGTTCTTATGTAATTGTTGAACATATGTACCTATGAATCGAATAATGCATTGGTTATTTGAACCTGATGGATATGAATAAAGCTGTATCATACATTCAAATTCAAATTCAAACCAAATCCGGTACAATTTGAAAAAACAGCAATTAAATTATGGTGAAATTATGCTCTCCAGGTTGTTACGACACACAAAGTTGGTAAAACACAAACGTTTGCGATATGCACCATAATCCGAGACGGTTCACAGAGAGGAAACGTGTGCAAGCATGCACACAGTTGCCGTTTGCAAAGCGTGTGCGATGTCAGACAATATCACAAATGGTGCGGACAAACTAAATGTTTGTGTTAGTTACCTTATCATACACGATTCACAACCATGAACTGTTTCTGATGAAGTATGCATCATAAACATTGCACCATAGAATAGCGTGTGCGATAGTTGTCGTGTACGCCAATGTTACGACGATATCACGTTTCAGAATCCTGTCTAACACTCATATTATGATTAGCTAATCTTCTTAACAGTGGACCGTTTGTGATGGGCCGCGCATCATACACGTTCTATAATAGTGAACCGTTTGTGATGGGCTGCGCATCATAAACGTAGCACCATAGAATACCGACTGCGATGGCAATGCGAGCAGAAATGAGTAGGAGTACTGTAGGGGCCCTATCCCCGACGGTTTCTGGGTCGTGTGGGAAGGACCCCCGTATCGCCCACACTCACTTGGTGACGGTTCCAAATGCCGTCGCGGAAAGGGGTTAAAAACCGTTTGTACAACACCGACGCGCACCAGTGTGCTGGGCTGTAGGAGCAGAGGCATCAGACTGCTGACCATGCGTTGAAGCTACATCAGGTTTCTGTGCAGGTGGTGCCAACTTATTTGTGTGCTAAGGAGGCCGTGCCAATGCGTTGGTTTGCTGAGCAGGAAGTGCTGACGCATTGGTATGCTGATCACGTGACTGCGGACTGACGGACTGATGAGCAGTCGGTTCTGGACCTACAGACTGCTTAGCAGGCGGTTCTGAAGCATCAGACTGCTTAGCAGTCCATTCCACCAGGTTGGTCTGCTGAGCATGTGCTGTAGCTGGGTCTCCCCCTGCTGCTTCAGTGGCTGGCATCTGAACCGGTGGTGCGTCTACAGCAGTTGTAGGCCTTGCCACTAGCTGCTTTGTGGTGGAGGATGACATGGCCTGTACGCCACAAAGTCGGGCCGGCTAATCACAGGTTGATGCATCAGCCCACGAGAGCTGCTATGGCAAGGAGTGCGTCACCGGTTGAGGGGCGACAATGGTTGCTCTTGGCGGGGCTTCAGGGATCTCATCGATGAACTCTATTTCCTTCCGTGTCCACTGGATGTGATGTAATAGTGTTTCTCCCAAGGTCCTTTGCTCATTGAAGTCTCCTAGGACATTATTCAGGGCAAATTCATTGAATCCAGGATTTACTTCACTCACGTAGCACTTCACACAGCCTGGCTTCAATGGCACATTGTCCAACAAGAGGCCATCTTCCAAGAAGGGTGGGCAAACCCAGGCTGTTGCACATTTTAATGTACCTTCATAATGTGTAAGGACACCCTTTAGTCTGTCTTTCATTCCAGATAGATCAGATATAGCATCATCACGAGCAGCTGCAGTCTCAGTGTCACTGGGTCAGCTAATGCACATCTATTCTTGTGAAGTGTTGTCGCGCAATAAGCAGCATCTTCCACGCCCGCCTCCCCTCCCATCTGCTGGCTATCTGTCAGTGTTAGAGTCTTCTGCATCATCATTGACTCCTCAACATCCTTTCGAGCAGTCGGATAAATCTCCTTCCTCAACCTTTCATACAATGCATTCTACTTCATTTCACTCCTCGCTTTTTTCATGCCGAGCCTCTCTTCTTTGCTGAGTGTGAAAGCCCTCTTGTGCGTGACATTAGCACCTATACCCCTTGCACGGCGAGGGGGCTCGTTTGTTTCCAGAGCAATGGACAGAATGTCACATGGCCCTGAGTTCCTGTAGAACCATCCAGGGATCTTGGAAGCCTCTAACATCACTTGATACAGTTCGGCGTCACGTGAGTTTTCAATGTAATAAGTACCTTCATCACGCCTCTTTGCACGTGCCCTAAAGTAGTCTCTGGTGCCTTTGCCCCTAATTTCACTAAAGGCCGGATTCCCACCCGCCGCTACTGCTTCTTTGTCCTCGTGGTCCCATATCAGTTTCATGTCGTAGTATCCTGCCACACCCGTACGGTGGGGATGTATGTTCTTCTTCTGAAGTTCCGATTGCTTGAAACTCTTCTCAGCAAACTCTTTAGTTGTCCTGACCCTTCTGAATTCTGCCAGTCTGCCTTTGTAATTTGGGGGTATGCGGGGATTAGGTCCTTGCCTTCATGATACGTCCATTTTGCATCATGCTTTTATATCAATATTTATTGCATTATGGGCTGTTATTACACATTATATCTCAATACTGATGGCTATTCTCTCTTATTTTACAAGGTTTACCATGAAGAGGGGGAATGCCGGCAGCTGGAATTCTGGCTGGAAAAGGAGCAAACGTTGGAAACCTATTCTTCACAGCTCCAAAAGTCCTGAAACTCCACGAAAGAACTTTTTGGAATTAATAAGAATTTCTGAGCGAAAGAAATACGCCAGGGGGCCCACACCCTGTCCAGGAGACAGCGGGGCGCCCCCCTATAGGGCGCGTCCCCTATCTCCTGGGCCCCCTGGTGGGCCTCCGGCGTCCATCTTCTGCTATATCATCACTTTTACCCTGGAAAAAATCGAGGGCAAGCTTATGGGACGAAACTCCGCCGCCACGAGGCGGAACCTTGGCGGAATCAATCTAGGGCTCTGGCAGAGCTGTTCTGCCGGGGAAACTTCCCTCCGGGTTCGGGAAATCATCACCAACCTCATCACCAACGATCCTCTCATCGGGAGGGGGTCAATCTCCATCAACATCTACACCAGCACCATCTCCTCTCAAAACCCTAGTTCATCTCTTGTATCCAATCTTGTATCAAAACCACAAATTGGTATCTGTGGGTTGCTAGTAGTGTTGATTACTCCTTGTAGTTGATGCTAATTGGTTTACTTGGTGGAAGATCATATGTTCAGATCCTTTATGCATATTATTACTCCTCTGATTATGAACATGAATATGCTTTGTGAGTAGTTACGTTTGTTCCTGAGGACATGGGTGAAGTCTTGCTATTAGTAGTCATGTGAATTTGGTATTCGTTCGATGTTTTGATGAGATGTATGTTGTCTTTTCCTCTAGTGGTGTTATGTGAACGTCGACTACATGACACTTCACCATTATTTGGGCCTAGAGGAAGGCATGGGGAAGTAACAAGTAGATGATGGGTTGCTAGAGTGACAGAAGCTTAAACCCTAGTTTATGTGTTGCTTCGTTAGGGGCTGATATTGATCCATATGTTTAATGATGTGGTTAGGTTTACCTTAATACTTCTTTTGTATTTGCGGATGCTTGCAATAGGGGTTAATCATAAGTGGGATGCTTGTCCAAGTAAGGGAAGTACCCAAGTACCGGTCCACCCACATATCAAATTATTAAAGTACCGAACGCGAATCATATGAACGTGATGAAAACTAGCTTGACGATAATTCCCAATTTGTCCTCGGGAGCTCCTTTCTCGTTATTATAAATTGTCCAAGCTTATCCTTTGCTACATAAAGGATTGGGCCACCTTGCTGCACTTTATTTACTTTATTTACTTGTTACTAGGTACTATTTATCTTATCACAAAACTATCTATCACCTACAATTTCATTGCTTGTAGAGAAAACCTTATTGAAACCGCTTATCATTTCCTTCTGCTCCTCGTTGGGTTCGACACTCTTACTTATCGAAAGGACTACGATAGATCCCCTACACTTGTGGGTCATCAAGACCCTTTTCTGGCGTCGTTGCCGGGGAGTGTAGCGCTTTTGGTGAGTGGAACTTGGTAAGGAAACATTTATATAGTGTGCTGAAATTTTCTGTTACTTGTCGCTATGGAAACTAATCCTTTGAGAGGCTTGTTTGGGGTATCTTCACCCCAACCAGAAGAGCAAAGGGTTTCTCCTCAACCTACCGAAATTTATGAAAATATTTACTTTGAGATTCCTTCGTGTATGATAGAAAAACTGCTAGATAATCCATTTGCAGGAGACGAAACATTGCATCCCGATTTACACCTTATCTTTGTGGATGAAGTTTCTGGATTATTTAAGCTTGCAGGTATTCCCGATGATGTTGTCAGAAGGAAGGTCTTCCCTTTATCTTTTAAGGGAGATGCATTGACATGGTATAGGCTATGTGATGATACGGGATCTTGGAATTATAAGCGATTGAAGTTGGAATTTCACCAGAAGTTCTATCCTATGCATCTTGTTCATCGTGATTGTAATTACATATATAATTTATGGCCCCGTGAAGGAGAAATCATCGCTCAAGATTGGGGGAGGCTTAAGTCAATGTTATATTCATGCCCCAATCATGAGCTCTCTCGGGAAATGATTATTCAGAATTTTTATGCTTGGCTTTCTCTTGATAATCGCAACCTGCTCGATACTTCCTGTGATGGTTCTTATATGCTGAAGACTATTGATTTCAAATGGGACTTATTGGAAAGAATTAAACGCAAATCTGAAGATTGGTGTTCCGACGATGGTAAGGAGTCAGGTATGACACCTAAGTTCGATTGTGTTAAATCTTTTATGGATACCGATACCTTTCATGGGTTTAGCGCTAAGTATGGACTTGACTCTGAGATAAGCTACTTTTTGTGAATCTTTTGCTACTCACATTGATGTCCCTAAGGAGAAGTGGTTTAAATATAATCCTCCTGTTGAAGTGAAAGTAGTTGCACCTATTACAGTCGAAAAAAATACTATTACCTATAGTGATCCTATTGTTCCTACTGCTTATGTTGAAAAATCTCCTTTTCCTGTTAGTATAAAGAATCATGCTAAAGCTTCGACTGTTATTCGTAAGAGTAATACTAGGACTTATACACCTCCTGAGCAAATTAATGTTGAACCTAGTATTGCTATGGTTAAAGATCTCTTGGATGAGGATTTAGATGGGCGTGTTATTTCTTTCTGTGGTGAGACTGCCAATATTGCTAGACCTGATACTAAGACACGTAGACCTATTGTAGGCATGCCTGTTATTTCTGGTTAAATAGGAGATCATTGTGATCATGGCTTATGTGATATGGGTGCTAGTGCTAGTCCGATACCTTATGATCTATATAAAGAGATTATGCATGATATTGCACCCATTGAATTAGAAGACATTGATGTTACCATCAAGCTTGCTAATAGGGAAACATATTGGGATTGTTAGAGATGTTGAAGTTTTGTGTGGGAAGGTTAAATACCCTGCTGATTTTCTTGTTCTTGGTTCCCCACAAGATGATTTTTGTCCCATTATTTTTGGTAGACCCTTCTTGAATACTGCTAGTGCTAAGATTAATTGTGAAAACAATATTGTCACTGTTGGCATAGATGGTATGTCTCATGAGTTTAATTTTGCTAAGTTTAGTAGACAACCTCGTGATAGGGAACCACCTAGTAAGGATGAGATTATTGGTCTTGCTTCCATTGCTGTTCCTCCGACTGATCCGTTAGAACAATATTTGCTAGACCATGAAAACGATATGTTTATGAAGGAAAGGGAGGAAATAGATGAAGTGTTCCTTAAACAGGAACCTATGCTGAAACATAACCTTCCCGTTGAAATTCTTGGGGACCCCCCTCCACCCAAGGGTGATCCCGTGTTTGAACTCAAACCATTACCTGGTAATCTTAAGTATGCTTATCTTGATGAAAAAGAAATATATCTTGTTATTATTACTGCTAACCTTTCAGAGGAAGAAGAAGAAAGATTATTGAGAACTCTGAAGAAGCACCGAGCAGCTATTGGATATACTCTGGATGATCTTAAGGGCGTTAGTCCCACATTATGCCAACACAAAATTACATTGGAGGACGATGCCAAACCAATTAGAGATACTCAAAGACGATTAAATCCCAAGATGAAGGAAGTGGTAAGAAAGGAGATACTAAAGCTCCTTGAGGCAGGTATTATTTATCCCGTTGCTGATAGTGAATGGGTAAGCCCTGTTCATTGTGTTCCTAAAAAGGGAGGTATTACCGTTATCCCTAATGATAAAGATGAATTGATCCCGCAAAGAATTATTACAGGTTATAGGATGGTAATCGATTTCTGTAAGTTAAATAAAGCTACTAAGAAAGATCATTACCCCTTACCTATTATTGATCAAATGCTAGAAATATTATCCAAACACACACATTTCTGCTTTCTAGATGGTTATTCTGGTTTCTCTTAGATACCTGTATCAGCGAAGGATCAATCTAAAACTACTTTTACTTGCCCTTTTGGTACTTTTGCTTATAGACGTATGCCTTTTGGTTTATGTAATGCACCTGCTACCTTTCAAAGATGCATGATGGCTATATTCTCTGATTTTTTTTGAAAAGATTTGTGAGATATTCATGGATGATTTTTCCGTTTATGGATCCTCTTTTGATGATTGTTTGAGCAACCTTGATCGAGTTTTGCAGAGATGCGAAGACACTAGTCTCGTCCTGAATTGGGAAAAGTGTCACCTTATGGTTAATGAAGGCATTGTCTTGGGGCACAAGATCTCCGAGAGAGGTATTGAAGTTGATAAAGCCAAAGTTGATGCTATTGAAAAGATGCCATGTCCCAAGGACATAAAAGGTATAAGAAGTTTCCTTGGTCATACCGGTTTTTATAGCAGGTTCATTAAGGACTTTTCTAAAATCTCTAGGCCTCTGACTAATTTATTGCAAAAAGATATTCCTTTTGTCTTTGATGATGATTGTGTAGAAGCATTTGAAACACTTAAGAAAGCTTTGATCACTGCACCTATTGTTCATCCACCTGATTGGAATTTACCTTTTGAAATTATGTGTGATGCTAGTGATTATGTTGTAGGTGCTGTTCTAGGGCAAAGAGTCGATAAGAAATTGAATGTTATCCAGTATTCTAGTAAGACTCTTGATACTGCCCAAAGAAATTATGCTACTACTGAAAAAGAGTTCTTAGCAGTTGTGTTTGCATGTGATAAGTATAGACCTTATATTGTTGATTCCAAAATTACTATTCACACTGATCATGCTGCTATTAAATATCTTATGGAGAAGAAAGATGCAAAGCCTAGACTCATTAGATGGGTTCTCTTGCTCCAAGAATTTGAGTTGCATATTATTGATAGAAAGGGAGCTGAGAACCCCGTTGCGGATAACTTGTCTAGGTTAGAGAACATGTATAAGTCATGAAAACGGGAGTTGCATAATCTCATAGTCATAGGAACATGTATAAGTCATGAAGAAAGCAATAGCAACATACTAAACGATCGGGTGCTAAGCTAACGGAATGGGTCATGTCAATCAGATCATTCAACTAATGATGTGATCCCGTTAATCAAATAACAACTCTTTTGTCTATGGTTAGGAAACATAACCATCTTTGATTAACAAGCTAGTCAAATAGAGGCATACTAGTGACACTCTGTTTGTCTATATATTCACACATGTATTATGTTTCCGGTTAATACAATTCTAGCATGAATAATAAACATTTATCATGATATAAGCAAATAAATAATAACTTTATTATTGCCTCTAGGGCATATTTCCTTCAGAGGCGCGCCCGGTCATGGCTCGAATCCGTCGAAGATCAAGTCCCCGCGGATGTCGGCCGTGTAGTTCAAGCTTCCAAACCTGACCTGATGGCCAGGGGCGTAGCTTTCGATCTGCTCCAGATGGCCGAACGAGTTGGCCCGCACTGCGAAGCCGCCGAATACTAAGATCTGTCCGGGGAGAAAAGTCTCATCCCGGACCGCATCGCGATTGACGAGCGAAGAAGCCATCGGGCCTAAAGGCGACGACACAGAGGAACTCTCAATGAAAGCATCAATGTCGGTGTCAAAACCGGCGGATCTCGGGTAGGGGGTCCCGAACTGTGCGTCTAGGCGGATGGTAACATGAGACAAGGGACACGATGTTTTTACCCAGGTTCGGGCCCTCTCGATGGAGGTAAAACCCTACTCCTGCTTGATTAATATTGATGATATGGGTAGTACAAGAGTAGATGTACCACGAGATTGGAGTGGCTAAACCCTAGAAGCTAGCCTATGGTATGATTGTTGTTCGTCCTATGGACTAAGACTCTTCGGTTTATATAGACACCGGAGAGGGCTAGGGTTACACAGAGTCGGTTACAATGGGAGGAGATCTTCATATCGTATCGCCAAGCTTGCCTTCCACGCCAAGGAAAGTCCCATCCGGACACGGGACGGAGTCTTCAATCTTGTATCTTCATAGTCCGGGAGTCCGGCCAAAGGTCTTAGTCCGGCCATCCGGACACCCCCTAATCCAGGACTCCCTCAGTAGCCCCTGAACCAGGCTTCAATGACGACGAGTCCGGCACGCAAGTTGTCTTCGGCATTGCAAGGCGGGTTCCTCATCCGAATATTCCATAGAAGATGTTGGACACCAGGGTAGTGTCCGGCTCTGAAAAATAAGCTCCACATTCCACCATAGAGAGAATAATATTTGCATCAATCGAATCTGCCGACGTATTCCGCGGCGTGACATCATGCCAAGGCCAGGCTTTTATTCATTTTACTGTTCCACCTTAGCGCGTTTAGCGAGGCGGTTTCCTTGGCACGTCTTGTCGAAGTAGAGATCGTGTCCCCTTATTCCGGGATTCTCATCAATATGGGCATGGGTAACCCAACCGCGCCATTAACCGCGGCACTTGGGAGATAAGCGAGTTTTATTAGGCCGGTGGGGAGCTCGTAGTTTTGACCGCCCATATAAGGGGATAAGAATCTGCCCTTTCTATTCACGCCTTCTTCCTCTTCTGCTTATCCGTCCCTGCGCGCTCGAGCTCCAGTGCCCAAACCCGCACTTCCCACCTCAACCTTCTCCAACCATGTCCGGAGCGGGAGGTAGATGGATGGCCTCGTCCGTCACGGTGGGGCAAATCAAAAAACTGAGGAAGGCCGGATACTTGTCTAACGACATCGCGCACCGGCTTCCAGATGTGGGGCAACTCATCCCCACCCCCAGGCCCCATGAGAGGGTTGTTTTTCTTCCCCATTTCCTCCGCGGACTGGGTTTTCCTCTTCACCCGTTCATCCGGGGGCTCATGTTCTACTACGGCCTGGACTTCCACGATATGGCCCCGAACTTCATCCTCAATATCTCGGCGTTGATCGTCGTGTGTGAGGCCTTCTTTCGCATCCAGCCCCACTTTGGCCTATGGCTGAAGATCTTCAGCGTCAAGCCGAAGGTTGTGAAAGGCCGACAAGCGGAATGCGGAGGTGCTATGGTGGGCAAGATGGCCAACGTCACTTGGCTCGAGGGTGCCTTCGTGAAAACCATCAAAGGGTGGCAATCGGGGTGGTTTTATATCACCGAGCCGCGTGACCCTTAGTGGGCAGCGGCCCCGAATTTCGATCTGGCATCCCCACCCGGCTCACATCTTAGAAAGAGACGGGCCTGTCGTGGGGCAATCCAGAAGAGGTGACCGGACTCCAAACCTGCATCCGAGACTTGGTGACCAAGAAGGTCAAGCTTGTCAATGTGGTCCAGGTCATGCTCTTCCGCCGGATCCTCCCGTGTCAACGACGGGACTTCAATTTGTGGGAGTTCGACCCGGCCCAGCACCAGACTCTATCCCGGCTCTTCAAAACAAAGCACGAGGACACCTGGAAGGTGCTTTTCAAGAGTTCTGAGGTCTCCCCTCCCATCACCGAGGATCGCGGATTCTGCGCCAAACGTCAAGCCTCCGAAGTAAGCTTACATTTAGTCCCTTACGGGATACCCGAATTTCATAGTGTGACTTTATGTGGGATCTAAACTCCCGTTCCTTTGACAGGACTGGAAGAGGACATCCGGACAGTTTGACTGTCCGGCCCCTTTGCCCGAAGGCCCAGCAGATGCACACTTAGCGAAGCTACTAGTTCCGGCACCTCACGTGGTGCCGGAGAAGAACGCCAAGGAGAAGGCCACGGGGACCCGAAAGAGTTCCCGGTGCCCGGTGGCGTCAGATTTGCCTGACAACGCCAACGCACCCTCCGCCTCCGAAGACGAGGAAGAGGAGGAGGAAGAAGAAGCCTCTCCCCCTCTAACGGGGGGATGAAAGAAGAGAAAGGCCGCCCCAACTGGGGAAGCCGGAGGATCCAAGAAGGGGAAGACCCTTCTGCCGGACTACGCCCCCGACACCAAAGACGGCGGGGGGGAATGGCCATCCAGGGTCAGGGCCCTGGCAAAATCGTAAGTGTCCGGCTACCCGAATGACTTATTGCACTCCTTTATTATTCGATAGCTTCTAACGCCGAATCTAAGTATGCAGTCCGCCTAGAGCTCAGCTTGGCGATTCGTCGAGCGGCTCTCTGAATTCGTCGGACATGAATAGCGCTTCACTTCCGACGGCCTCCTCCCCTCTCCCTACAGACGACGCTGAGGTGGAGTCCCGTAGGGGACAAAACCAGGAGGAGGTGGTCCTGGAGGCGCCACAAGGCGACCTTCCGGACTCCAGGCCCAAAGGGGGTAAAGCTCCGGAGGGATCTAAGTCCGGCCCCGGGCCGGACACAACTCCCGAACCATCAGCGGTTCCAGAGTCCGACAGGCGGCGCCTTCATAAGAAGGGCAAGCCTGCGACGCCGGCGACTTCCGTCCATCCAGAGGCGCCGGACAATTTGCTGGAGGCGCTTAACGGCACCTCCATCGACGAGGAACACCGCACTGTTATGAGTGCGGTGATTCAGAAGGTTCAGTCCGCCAAGAGCGGGCTGACGGAAGCCTGTACAAGCCTGTTAACGGGCTTTGAGGTATGTGTTCAAAAACATATAAAAAATATTACCGCATAGAAAGTAGCCCCTGATGCTTAGTTCGGTGTTCGGAAAGAAAAGCCGAGCTGAGGATCTAAAAAGAATACGCAGGAGTCTAATAGAAATATGTCAATATGGTAATGCAGGCTGCGCTGCTGACCTCTGCCGCACTGACTGCGGAGGTCAATGTATTGCAGGAAAGCCTCGAGCGGTCCGAGAGCGAGCTCGGCCGTGCCAAGAAGCAGGTCGAGGATAAAGAGGGTACATAGTACCTCCTGTAAATGTATATAGAAATACTTGGTTGCAAAATAATAACAGGACCAACGTTAATGTTGCAGGAGCCACGACCGAGGTGGCGACCCTGAAAGAGGCGGTCTCCAAGGCCGAAAAGAGTGCGGCCTTGGAGCGCGCCGAGCGAGAGAAGCAGGAGGCGCGGGTGGCGGAGGTGCGGCAAGAGCTCTAGGCTCTCGTGGAAAAACACGAGAGTTTGGAGCGTGACTCGAAGACTCGAGAGTCCGAGCTTGCCTTGGCTCTTGAGAGTGCCAAGACCGCTAAGGCCGAAGCCCAGAAGGCCCTTCAGGAGATCGAGGCAATGAAGAAGATAGCGGCGGGTAAGGCATATTTTATGCAAAGCAAAAATATAAAAGTTAATTATCTGCTACTTACCCGAATCCGGAGCTCTCCAGGAGCGTTCGCCGATCTGCCCCGTAGTGTGTCTGATGCCGCCGCATACTATTGAGCCGAAGAGGGGAGCTCGACGGAAAAAGTGTTCTGGTCTCAGTATGCTGAGGCCGAACATCCGGTGTCCCTGAGCGACCAGCTGAAGCAGCTGGTCGAGCTCCACAAGGTGGCCGAACAGGCCATGAAGGGCCTCATAGCTCGGCTGTGGCCTGGAGAAGTCATGCCTGGGAGCTACTTCGGTCTGGTGCGGCCGCTGGTGGACGCGTGTCCGTGGATTGAGGTTGCCAAGCGCTCCGTTTGTATTGAAGGTGCCCGTCGGGACCTTGCCGATGCTAAGGTGCACTGTGGCAAGCTAGACGCGGAGAAGCTGTTGACGGACGCGCCACCGCCGGGCAAGGAGTATCATACGCCCGAGATGTATTATAATTGCGTTCTGAAGGGTGCCCGCCGTATAGCGGATGAGTGCTCCAAAGATGTAATTTTTGAGTAGACTCGCATTTGTTATCCTATACGCTGAAGCTTTGTTCATATGCGTTAAGCAACGCTTGTTAATTTAAAATATTACCTTCTGTGCGGCTGTTTATCAAATCTGAGAGATGCAAGTCGTCGGCTTCGACCCCCACCACGAGTGTTGGGGTGTTCGGGATAAACCTGAGCGCTCTTGTTCCCATTCTTGGGTCCATCTAGGGAGGCGTTCAGCACAACGAACCAGGCCATCGGACTTATAATGCTTTATCACTCTCACTTAGCCATAGAATTCTATAATTTTAAATTTCGGCGAAGCCCCTAGTATTGGGAAGACCGAGTTCGGGGCGCTATCCACTCCTAGGCCGGATAAGTCCGGTTCCTCGCTCGAAGCAACATAAGTCTTTAAGGACTCGAAGAAACCTCGCGAACAGCGACCGGTCTCTCGCACTATCATGACAGTCAGTTTTAGCTTTCTCTACTGAGGTGTTAACCCAGCTCAACTGGGGCACAATCGCAGTAGTTCTCCCAACGCTACCTTAGCCAACAATGTGTAACGTAAGGTACCAAAACATGGGAGCCGGGCAAACCCAACTATTGACCAAAGACATGATTCGGAGCCGATGCATATAGTTCTATAAGTTCGGGGTGCCGCACTCGTTAGAGTGTTCGGTCTTCTCACACCATGTTATGGGGTGTTGTAAGCCCCTGGTGTGTTGTCCGCACCAAAGTGTACGGTTGCAGAATGTCATGACTGAACATATTTGTATAAAAAATAGATAAGTACAATAATAGGTGAGAGCTATATATTGTTTATTTAAAAAGGGCTGCTGCGAAAGCAGAACGATACAAGAAGTGCGGTAAGAAAGAGATGGGAGTATTTGGCATGTTCCCCTCTAGGGGCAAGCTGCGGGATTGTAAGTAAAACGGGTATTAAACTCTTTATAGAGACCACCTGGACTTTTGACGTGGCTTGCTCTCTCCTGGCTGTTGCATCGTGGGTTCGGCGAGTGTATTGCCGGGCAGGCCTTCTGAATAGTTGGGTCCTGAAAGTGTGTAAAAAGGAAAATGGCGAAATAGGGAGCCCCTTAGTGCGGTTGAGCCGCATTCTGGGTGTGCCGTTTGTTGTGCCCCTCCCCTTATGCCCATGATATCTCTAGGGAGTAATTATGTATGCGTGGTACCAGTATCGCCATTTGGCAGGGGCTGGGGTTGGGGCCGCACTGCTAAGCTTGCTCGGAACGTGCCAGCCGGATTTGCTGTAGGTTACTTCGGGCTCGCTTGACGTTGTCCGGACGTTTGACGTCTGGATTGGAGAACTGCCTTGAGAGGCTACTCTGTACTTCCGCCGCCAGGGCCGCCATGTGCTCCTCCGTTCGGAGAGAGCGTTCGGTGTTTCCGTTTACCGTGATGACTCCGTGAGGTCCTGGCATCTTGAGCTTGAGATATGCATAGTGCGGCACCGCATTGAATTTTGCAAATGCGGTTCGTCCAAGCAGGGCGTGATAGCCGCTGCGGAATGGGACTATGTCGAAGATTAACTCCTCGCTCCGGAAGTTATCCGGGGATCCGAACACCACTTCAAGTGTAACCGAGCCTGTGCAGCTGGCCTCTACACCTGGTATGACACCTTTGAAGGTTGTCTTTGTGGGTTTACTCCTTGAAGGGTTGATGCCCATTTTTCGCACTGTGTCCTGGTAAAGCAGGTTCAGGCTACTGCCGCCGTCCATTAGGACTCTGGTAAGGTGAAATCCGTCAATAATTGCGTCTAGGACCAGTGCGGCGAATCCGCCGTGACGGATGCTGGTGGGATGGTCCCTTCGATCGAAGGTGATCGGGCAGGAGGACCCTGGGTTGAACTTTGGGGCGACTGGCAACGCATAGACGTCCTTGAGAGCACGCTTCCGCTCCCTTTTGGGGATGTGGGTTGCGTATATCATGTTCACCGTCCGAACTTGCGGGGGAAATCCCTTTTGTCCTTTGTTGTTCGGTGGCCGGGGCCCCTCCTTGTCATCGCTATGTAGCCCCTTGTCTCTGGTTTCGGCGCTTAACTTACCTACCTGCTTGAACACCCAACAATCCCTGTTGGTGTGATTGGCTGGCTGTTCGGGGGTGCCGTGTATCTGGCATGAGCGGTCGAGTATCCGGTCTAAGCTGGATGGGCCCTCAGGGTTTCTTTTGAATGGCTTCTTCCGCTGACCCAGTTTCGAGCCTCTGAATCCGGCATTGACTACCGTATCTTTAGTATTGTGACCGTTAATGCGACGCTTATGCTTGTTGCGACGTGAGCTGCCGTTGTTATCCTTGGTATCCGAATTGCCGGGGCTCTTGGTTATGTTATTGATACGAGACAGCCAGCTGTCTTCTCCCGCACAAAAGCGGGTCATGAGTGTCATGAGGGCTGCCATAGATTTCGGCTTTTCCTGTCCTAGGTGCCGGGTAAGCCATTCGTCTCGGATGTTGTGCCTAAAGGCTGCAAGGGCCTCGGCGTCCGGACAATCGACTATTTGGTTTTTCTTGGTTAGGAACCGTGTCCAGAATTGTCTGGCCGATTCCTCTGGCTGCTGGATTATGTGGCTTAGGTCATCGGCGTCTGGTGGTCGCACATACATGCCCTGGAAGTTGTCAAGGAATGCGGATTCCAGGTCCTCCCAACAGCTAATTGACTCTGCTGGCAGGCTGTTAAGCCAATGTCGAGCTGGTCCTTTAAGCTTGAGCGGGATGTATTTGATGGCGTGTAGATCATCACCACGGGCCATGTGGATATGAAGGAGATAATCCTCGAGCCATACCGCAGGATTTGTTGTGCCATCGTATGATTCGATGTTTACGGGTTTGAAGCCCTCGGGGATTTGATGATCCATTACTTCGTCTGTGAAGCATAGTGGGTGTGCGGCGCCCCTGTACTGGGCTATATCACGACGCAACTCGGACGAGCTTGGTCTGTTGTATTCGGCCGGGCCATACTTATTATGTCCGGCGTGACGGCTAGCGTCACGTGAAGCGTGGTGCCCATGCGATCCATAGATCGATCTTGTTTGCCTTGCCTTATTCTCCAAGATGTCTCGCAGGTCTGTTGCGTCTCCCCGTACTCTGGTATGTTTTGAGCAGTGTCGGAGTGCGGCTTGGGTTGAGGGTCTGAAGGCCTCTCTATCGTGGCCATGGGGTGGCCGATCGGGCACATCGTACGCTGGTGATGTAGGTTTAGTTGCTTCCTCCTCAAGTTGGGGTAGCAGCCTGCGCTTTGGGTAGCTCTTGGATGGGCGTTCAAGTTTATACTCTTCGGCCACCAGGACTTCGGTCCACTTGTCGGCTAGCAAGTCTTGGTCAGCTCTAAGCTGCTGCTGTTTCTTCTTGAGGCTGCTTGCCGTGGCTACGAGCCTGCGTTTGAAACGCTCTTGTTTGACGGGATCCTCTGGCACGATGAATTCGTCGTCGTCGAGGCTTGCCTCGTCTTCGGAGGGAGGCATGTAATTGTCGTCCTTATCCTCTTTGTCGGCCACTCTCTCATGAGGGCTGGCTCCTTCATCCTCCTGCACTGAATCCTACTGGAGGGGGTTGTCTTCAGCACTGTCCGGCGTGTTGTTATCTCCGGTGCTGGAATCGCCGTTTTTGCTTTGGCGGGACTTAGAGCGGCGCCGCTGACGTCGGCGCTTGGGTTGCTTCTTGGAGGGATCATCCTTCGTTTTCTCCTCGCCATCCCCCGCTTTAGGGGTATCCACCATGTATATGTCATATGACGAGGTGGCTTTCCAGTTCCCTATAGGTGCTGGTTCTTGATTGTCTCCTTCATCGGCGTCCATGCCGTCGATGTCTTCAGAGTCAAAGTCGAGCATGTCGGTTAAATCGTCGACAGTGGCTATGAAGTGGGTGGTGGGTGGGCTTTGAATTTCTTTGTCATCCGCATCCCAACCGTGTTGGCCGTAGTTCGGCCAGGGCTCTCCTGACAAAGAGAGAGACTTTAATGAATTCAGGATATCGCCAAAAGACGAGTGCTGAAAGACGTCCGCGGTGGTGAACTCCATGACCGGAGCCCAATCGGGCTTAATCGGAAGAGGCGCGGGATTTACGGAGTCCGGATCGGAGTCCGGCACCTTGGGGTCACGGGCCTTGCGAGGGACTAGGCTGGTATCCGGCTCTATCACCGTAGAGGTTGTAGCTTCCGGGGCGGCGTCCAACTGTCCGTCCCCGACTGGCACAGTGGGCTCCGAGCTAATGGTCGGAGCGGACACCTGAGCGACGCTCTGGGTGTTGTCCGATGGCAGAGCTAAATCATGCCCATCGTGACAGTGCGGCTGTTGGGGAACGTAGTAATTTCAAAAAATTTCCTACGCACACACAAGATCATGGTGATGATATAGCAACGAGAGGGGAGAGTGTTGTCTACGTACCCTCGTAGACCGAAGCGGAAGCGTTGACACAACGTAGAGGAAGTAGTCGTACGTCTTCCCGGTTCAACCGATCCAAGCACCGTTACTCCGGCACCTCCGAGTTCTTGGCACACGTTCAGCTCGATGACGCACCCCGAGCTCCGATCCAGCAAAGCTTCAGGGAGGAGTTCCGTCAGCACGACAGCGTGGTGACGATCTTGATGTTCAACCGTCGCAGGGCTTCGCTTAAGCACCGCTACAATATGACCGAGGTGTAATATCGTGGAGGGGGGCACCGCACACGGCTAAGGAACGATCACGAAGATCAACTTGTGTGTTCATGGGGTGCCCCCTGCCCCCGTATATAAAGGAGTGGAGGAGGGGAGGGCCATCCCTCTCTATGGCGCGCCCTAGGGGAGTCCTACTCCCACCGGGAGTAGGATTCCCCCTTTCCTAGTAGAACTAGGAGCCCTTCCATGTAGTATGAGTAGGAGAGAAGGAAAGGGAAGAGAGAAGGAGAAGGAAGGAAGGGGGTGCCCCCCCTCCCTAGTCCAATTCGGACTAGTCCAAGGGGAGGGGTGCGGCCACCCTTTTGGACCTTTCTCTCCTTTCTCGTATGGCCCAAAGAGGCCCAATACGAATTCCCGTAACTCTCCGGTACTCCGAAAAATACCCAAATCACTCAGAACCTTTCCGAACTCCGAATATAGTCGTCCAATATATCGATATTTACGTCTCGACCATTTCGAGACTCCTTGTCATGTCCCAGATCTCATCCGGGACTCCGAACTCCTTCGGTACATCAAAACTCATAAACTCATAATATAACTGTCATCAAAACCTTAAGCGTGCGGACCCTACGGTTCGAGAACAATGTAGACATGATTGAGACATGTCTCCGGTCAATAACCAATAGCGGAACCTGGATGCTCATATTGGCTCCTACATATTCTATGAAGATCTTTATCGGTCAGACCGCATAACAACATACGTTGTTCCCTTTGTCATCGGTATGTTACTTGCCCGAGATTCGATCATCGGTATCCAATACCTAGTTCAATCTCGTTACCGGCAAGTCTCTTTACTCGTTCTGTAATACATCATCTCGCAACTAACTCATTAGTTGCATTGCTTGCAAGGCTTATGTGATGTGCATTACCGAGAGGGCCCAGAGATACCTCTCCGATATTCGGAGTGACAAATCCTAATCTCGAAATACGCCAACCCAACAAGTACCTTTGGAGACACCTGTAGAGCACCTTTATAATCACCCAGTTACGTCGTGACATTTGGTAGCACACAAAGTGTTCCTCCGGTAAACGGGAGTTGCATAATCTCATAGTCATAGGAACATGTATAAGTCATGAAGAAAGCAATAGCAACATACTAAACGATCGGGTGCTAAGCTAACGGAATGGGTCATGTAAATCAGATCATTCAACTAATGATGTGATCCCGTTAATCAAATAACAACTCTTTTGTCTATGGTTAGGAAACATAACCATCTTTGATTAACAAGCTAGTCAAGTAGAGGCATACTAGTGACACTCTGTTTGTCTATATATTCACACATGTATTATGTTTCCGGTTAATACAATTCTAGCATGAATAATAAACATTTATCATGATATAAGGAAATAAATAATAACTTTATTATTGCCTCTAGGGCATATTTCCTTCAGTCTCCCACTTGCACTAGAGTCAATAATCTAGATCACATCACCGTGTGATTAACATTGATAGTTCACATCATCATGTGATTAACACCCATAGTTCACATCGCCATGTGACCAACACCCAAAGGGTTTACTAGATTCAGTAATCTAGTTCACATTGCTATGTGATTAACACCCAAAGAGTACTAAGGTGTGATCATGTTTTGCTTGTGAGAGAATCTTAGTCAACGGGTCTTTCACATTCAGATCCGTTATGTATTTTGCAATTTTCTATGTCTACAATGCTCTGCACGGAGCTACTCTAACTAATTGCTCCCACTTTCAATATGTATCTAGATCGAGACTTAGAGTCATCCAGATCGGTGTCAAAACTTGCATCGACGTAACCCTTTACGATGAACCTTTTGTCACTTCCATAATCGAGAAACATATCCTTATTCCACTAAGGATAATTTTGACCGCTGTCCAGTGATCTACTCCTAGAGCACTATTGTACTCCCTTGCCAAACTCAGTGTAGCGTATACAATAGATCTGGTACACAGCATGGCATACTTTATAGAACCTATGGCCAAGGCATAGGGAATGACTTTCATTCTCTTTCTATCTTCTGCCGTGGTCGGGTTTCGAGTCTTACTCAATTTCACACCTTGTAACACAGGCAAGAACTCTTCCTTTGACTGTTCCATTTTGAACTACTTTAAAATCTTGTCAAGGTATGTACTCATTGGAAAAACTTATCGAGCGTCTTGATCTATCTCTGTAGATCTTGATGCTCAATATGTAAGCAGCTTCACCGAGGTCTTTCTTTGAAAAACTCCTTTCAAACACTCCTTTATGCTTTGCATAATAATTCTACATTATTTCCGATCTACAATATGTCATTCACATATACTTATCAGAAAGGCTGTAGTGCTCCCACTCACTTTCTTGTAAATACAGGCCTTTCCAAAAGTCTGTATAAAACCATATGCTTTGATCAACACATCAAAGCGTATATTCCAACTCCGAGATGCTTGCACCAGTCCATTGATGGATTGCTGGAGCTTGCACATTTTGTTAGCACCTTTAGGATTGACAAAATCTTCTGGTTGCATCATATACAACTCTTCTTTAAGAAAACCATTAAGGAATGCAGTTTTGACATCCATTTTCCAGATTTCATAAAATGTGGCAATTGCTAACATGATTCGGACAGACTTTTAAGCATCGATACGAGTGAGAAAATCTCATTGTATTCAACATCTTGAACTTTGTCAAAAACCCTTTTCGACAAGTCTAGCTTTGTAGATAGTAACACTACTATCAGCATCTGTCTTCCTCTTGAGGATCCATTTATTTAACATGGCGTGCTGATCATCGAGCAAGTCAATCAAAGTCCATACTTTGTTCTCATACATGGATCATATCTCAGATTTTATGGCCTCAAGCCATTTCGCGGAATTTGGGCTCATCATCGCTTCCTCATAGTTCATAGGTTTATCATGGTCTAGTAACATGACTTCTAGAATAGGATTACCGTACCACTCTGGTGTGGATCTTACTCTGGTTGACCTACGAGGTTTTGGTAGTAACTTGATCTTGAAGTTTCATGATCATCATCATTAGCTTCCTCACTAATTGGTGTAGGCATCACTGGAACTGATTTCAGTGATGACCTAGTTTCCAATTCTGGAGAAGGTACAAATTACCTTATTAAGCTCTACTTTCCTCCCACTCACTTCTTTCGAGAGAAACTCCTTCTCTAGAAAGGATCCATTCTTAGCAATGAATGTTTTGCCTTTGGATCTGTGATAGAAGGAGTACCCAACAGTTTCCTTTGGGTATTCTATGAAGACGCACTTTTCCGATTTGGGTTCAAGCTTATCAGGTTGAAAACCTTTTTCACATAAGCATCGCAACTCCAAACTTTAAGAAACGACGGCTTAGGTTTACTGCTAAACCATAGCTCATACGGTGTCGTCTCAATGGATTTAATGGTGCCCTATTTAACGTGAATGCAGTTGTCTCTAATGCATAACCCCAAAAATGATAGTGGTAGATCGGTAAGAGACATCATAGATCGCACCATATCTAATAAAGTACGGTTACGATGTTCGTACACACCATTACACTGTGGTGTTCCAGGTGGCGTGAGTAGTGAAATTATTTCACATTTGTTTTAACTGAAGGCCAAACTCGTAACTCAAATATTTTATCTCTGTGATCATATCATAGAAACTTTTATTTTCTTGTTACGATGATTCTCCACTTCACTCTGAAATTCTTTGAACTTTTCAAATGTTTCAGACTTGTGCTTCATTAAGTAGATATACTCATATCTGCTCAAATCATCTTGTGAAGGTCAGAAAATAACGATACCTACCACGAGCATCAACACTCATTGGACCGCATACATCGGTATGTATTATTTCCAACAAGTCAGTATCTCGTTCCATTGTTCTGAACAACGGAGTTTCAGTCATCTTGCCCAAAAGGCACGGTTCGCAAGCATCAAATGATTCATAATCAAGTGATTCCAAAAACCCATCAGCATGGAGTTTCTTCATGCGCTTTACACCGATATGACCCAAACGGCAGTGCCACAAATAAGTTGCACTATCATTATTAACTTTGCATCTTTTGGCATCAATATTATGAATATGTGTATCACCACGATTGAGATCCAACAAACTATTTTCATTGGGTGTATGACCATTGAAGGTTTTATTCATTTAAACAGAACAACAATTATTCTATGATTTTAAATGAATAATTGTATTGCAATAAACATGATCAAATCATATTCATGCTCAACGCAAACGCCAAATAACATTTATTTAGGTTTAACACTAATCCCAAAAGTATAGGGAGTGTGCGATGATGATCATATCAATCTTGGAACTACTTCCAACACTCATCGTCACTTCCCCTTCAACTAGTCTTTGTTTATTCTGTAACTCCTGTTTCGAGTTACTAATCTTAGCAACCGAACAAGTATCAAATACTCAGGGGCTACTATAAACACTAGTAAAGCACACATCAATAACCTGTATATCAAATATACCCTTGTTCACTTTGCCATCCTTCTTATCCACCAAATATTTGGAGTAGTTCCACTTCCAGTGACCATTTCCTTTGCAGTAGAAGCACTCAGTTTCAGGCTTTAGGTTCATCTTTGGGCTTCTTCGGGGGAGTGACAACTTGCTTGTCATTCTACTTGAAGTTCCCTTTCTTTCCCTTTGCCATTCTCTTGAAACTAGTGGTCTTGTCAATCATCAACACTTGATGCTCTTTCTTGATTTCTACCTTCGTCAATTTCAACATCACGAAGAGCTCAGGAATCGTTTTCGTCATCCTTTGCATACTATAGTTCATCACGAAGTTCTACTAACTTGGTGATGGTGACTAGAGAATTCTATCAATCACTATCTTATCTGGAAGATTAACTCCCACTTGATTCAAGCGATTGTAGTACCCAGACAATCTGAGCACATGCTCACTAGTTGAGCGATTCTCTTCCATCTTTTAGCTATAGAACTTGTTGGAGACTTCATATCTCTCAACTCGGGTATTTGCTGGAAATATTAACTTCAATTCCTGGAACATCTCACATGGTCCATGACATTCAAAACGTCTTTGAAGTCCCGATTCTAAGCCGTTAAGCATGGTTCACTAAACTATCAAATAGTCATCATATTGAGCTAGCCAAACGTTCATAACGTTTGCATCTGCTCCTGCAATAGGTCTGTCACCTAGTGGTGCATTAAGGACATAATTCTTCTATGCAGCAATGAGGATAAACCTTAGATCACGGATCCAATCCGCATCATTGCTACCAACATCTTTCAACACAATTTTCTCTAGGAACATATCAAAATAAACATATGAAAGCAACAAGGCAAGCTATTGACCTACAACATAATTTGCAAAATACTACCAGGACTAAGTTCATGATAAATTAAAGTTCAGTTAATCATATTACTTAAGAACTCCCACTTAGATAGACATCCCTCTAATCCTCTAAGTGATCACGTGATCCAAATCAACTAAACCATAACCGATCATCACGTGAGATGGAGTAGTTTTCAATGGTGAACATCATTATGTTGACCATATCTACTATATGATTCACGCTCGACCTTTCGGTCTCCGTGTTCCGAGGCCATATCTGCATATGCTAGGCTCGTCAAGTTTAACCTGAGTATTCTGCGTGTGCAAAACTGGCTTGCACCCGTTGTAGATGGACGTAGAGCTTATCACACCCGATCATCACGTGGTGTCTGGGCATGACGAACTTTGGCAACGGTGCATACTCAGGGAGAACACTTCTTGATAATTAGTGAGAGATCATCTTAAAATGCTACCGTCAATCAAAGCAGAATAAGATGTATAACAGATAAACATCATATGCAATCAAAATATGTGACATGATATGGCCATGATCATGTTGCGCCTTTGATCTCCATCTCCAAAGTATTGTCATGACCTCTATCGTTACCGGCACGACACTATGATCTTCATCATCTTGATCTATATCAATGTGTCGTCACATGGTCGTCTCGCCAACTATTGCTCTTGCAACTATTGCTATCGCATAGCGATAAAGTAAAGCAATTATTTGGCACTTGCATCTTTATGCAACAAAGATACAACCATAGGGCTTCTGCCAGTTGCCGATAACTTCAACAAAACATGATCATCTCATACAACAACTTATATCTCATCACGTCTTGACCATATCACATCACAACATGCCCTGCAAAAACAAGTTAGACGTCCTCTACTTTGTTGTTGCAAGTTGTACGTGGCTGCTACGGGCTGAGAAAGAACCGTTCTTACCTACGCATCAAAACCACAACGATAGTTTGTTAAGTTAGTGCTGTTTTAACCTTCGCAAGGACCGGGCGTAGCCACACTCGGTTCAACTAAAGTTGGAGAAACTGACACCCGCCAGCCACCTGTGTGCAAAGCACGTCGGTAGAACCAGTCTCGTGTAAGCGTACGCGTAATGCCGGTCCGGGCCGCTTCATCCAACAATACCGCCGAACCAAAGTATGACATGCTGGTAAGCAGTATGACTTGTATCGCCCACAACTCACTTGTGTTCTACTCATGCATATAACATCAACGCATAAAACCTGGCTCGGATGCCACTGTTGGGGAACATAGTAATTTCAAAAAAATTCCTACGCACACGCAAGATCATGGTGATGATGTAGCAACGAGAGGGGAGAGTGTTATCTGCGTACCCTCGTAGACCGAAGCGGAAGCATTGACACAACGTAGAGGAAGTAGTCGTACGTCTTCCCGGTTCAACCGATCCAAGCACCGTTACTCTGGCACCTCCGAGTTCTTGGCACACGTTCAGCTCGATGACGCACCCCGAGCTCCGATCCAGCAAAGCTTCGGGGAGGAGTTCCGTCAGCACGACGGCGTGGTGACGATCTTGATGTTCAACCGTCGCAGGGCTTCGCTTAAGCACCGCTACAATATGACCGAGGTGTAATATCGTGGAGGGGGGCACCGCACACGGCTAAGGAACTATCACGAAGATCAACTTGTGTGTCCATGGGGTGCCCCCTGCCCCCGTATATAAAGGAGTGGAGGAGGGGAGGGCCGACCCTCTCTATGGCGCGCCCTAAGGGAGTCCTACTCCCACCGAGAGTAGGATTCCCCCTTTCCTAGTAGAACTAGGAGCCCTTCCATGTAGTAGGAGTAGGATAGAAGGAAAGGGAAGAGAGAAGGAGAAGGAAGGAAGGGGGCGCCCCCCCTCCCTAGTCCAATTCGGACTAGTCCAAGGGGAGGGGTGCGGCCACCCTTTTGGCCCTTTCTCTCCTTTCTCGTATGGCCCTAAGAGGCCCAATACGAATTCCCGTAACTCTCCGGTACTCCGAAAAATACCCGAATCACTCGGAACCTTTCCGAACTCCGAATATAGTCGTCCAATATATCGATCTTTACGTCTCGACCATTTCAAGACTCCTTGTCATGTCCCAGATCTCATCTGGGACTCCGAACTCCTTCGGTACATCAAAACTCATAAACTCATAATATAACTGTCATCGAAACCTTAAGCGTGCGGACCCTACGGTTCGAGAACAATGTAGACATGACCGAGACATGTCTCCGGTCAATAACCAATAGCGGAACCTGGATGCTCATATTGGCTCCTACATATTCTATGAAGATCTTTATCGGTCAGACCGCATAACAACATACGTTGTTCCCTTTGTCATCGGTATGTTACTTGCCCGAGATTCGATCGTCGGTATCCAATACCTAGTTCAATCTCGTTACCGGCAAGTCTCTTTACTCGTTCCGTAATACATCATCTTGCAACTAACTCATTAGTTGCATTGCTTGCAAGGCTTATGTGATGTGCAGTACCGAGAGGGCCCAGAGATACCTCTCCGACATTCGGAGTGACAAATCCTAATCTCGAAATACGCCAACCCAACAAGTACCTTTGGAGACACCTGTAGAGCACCTTTATAATCACCCAGTTACGTTGTGACGTTTGGTAGTACACAAAGTGTTCCTCCGGTAAATGGGAGTTTCATAATCTCATAGTCATAGGAACATGTATAAGTCATGAAGAAAGCAATAGCAACATACTAAATGATCGGGTGCTAAGCTAACAGAATGGGTCATGTCAATCAGATCATTCAAATAATGATGTGATCCCGTTAACCAAATAACAACTCTTTTGTCTATGGTTAGGAAACATAACCATCTTTGATTAACAAGCTAGTCAAGTAGAGGCATACTAGTGACACTCTGTTTGTCTATATATTCACACATGTATTATGTTTCCGGTTAATACAATTCTAGCATGAATAATAAACATTTATCATGATATAAGCAAATAAATAATAACTTTATTATTGCCTCTAGGGCATATTTCCTTCAGCGGCGCGCCCGGTCGTGGCTCGGATCCGTCGAAGATCAAGTCCCCGCGGATGTCGGCCGTGTAGTTTAAGCTTCCAAACCTGACCTGATAGCCAAGGGCGTAGCTTTCGATCTGCTCCAGATGGCCGAACGAGTTGGCCCGCACTGCGAAGCCGCCGAATACGAAGATCTGTCCGGGGAGAAAAGTCTCATCCCGGACCGCATCGCGATTGACGAGCGAAGAAGCCATCGGGCCTAAAGGCGACGACATAGTGGAACTCTCAATGAAAGCACCAATGTCGGTGTCAAAACCAGCGGATCTCGGGTAGGGGGTCCCAAACTGTGCGTCTAGGCGGATGGTAACAGGAGACAAGGGACACGATGTTTTTACCCAGGTTCGGGCCCTCTCGATGGAGGTAAAACCCTACTCCTGCTTGATTAATATTGATGATATGGGTAGTACAAGAGTAGATCTACCACGAGATCGGAGTGGCTAAACCCTAGAAGCTAGCCTATGGTATGATTGTTGTTCGTCCTATGGACTAAGACTCTCCAGTTTATATAGACACCGGAGAGGGCTAGGGTTACACAGAGTCAGTTACAATGGGAGGAGATCTTCTTATCGTATCGCCAAGCTTGCCTTCCACGCCAAGGAAAGTCCCATCCAGACACGGGACGAAGTCTTCAATCTTGTATCTTCATAGTCCGGGAGTCCGGCGAAAGGTCTTAGTCCGGGCATCCGGACACCCCCTAATCCAGGACTCCCTCAGTCACTCTGAATCTTATGGAGGACACCACGCTGGAGATATAACTGCACACAAGGTACTACAATCTGGTTTTTATTGGCCTACTCTCTTCAAAGATGCTCGTAAGTTTGTCTTATCTTGTGATGAATGTCAAAGAATAGGTAACATTAGTAGACGTCAAGAAATGCCTATGAATTATTCTCTTGTTATTGAACCGTTTGATGTTTGGGGCTTTGATTATATGGGACCTTTTCCTGCCTCTAATGGTTATACACATATTTTAGTTGTTGTTGATTACGTTACTAAGTGGGTAGAAGCTATTCCAACTAGTAGTGCTGGTCATAATACTTCTATTAAAATGCTTAAAGAAGTTTTTTTTTCCAAGGTTTGGAGTCCCTAGATATCTTATGACTGATGGTGGTTCACATTTTATTCATGGTGCTTTCCGTAAGATGCTTGCTAAGTATGATGTCAATCATAGAATCGCATCTCCTTATCATCCGCAGTCTAGTGGTCAAGTAGAGTTGAGCAATAGAGAGCTCAAATTAATTTTACAAAAGATTGTGAATACATCTAGAAAGAATTGGTCCAAAAAACTTGATGATGCATTATGGGCCTATAGAACTACATACAAAAATCCTATGGGTATGTCTCCATATAAGATGGTTTATGGAAAAGCGTGTCATTTACCTCTTGAACTTGAACATAAGGCATATTGGGCTATTAAAGAGCTCAACTATGACTTCAAACTTGCCGGTGAGAAGAGGTTGTTTGATATTAGCTCACTTGATGAACAGAGAACCCAAGCCTATGAGAATGCCAAGCTATTCAAAGAAAAAGTCAAATGCTGGCATGATAAGAGGATACAAAAGCGTGAGTTTAACGTAGGAGATTATGTGTTATTATTCAACTCTCATTTAAGATTTTTTGCAGGAAAACTTCTTACAAAATAGGAAGGTCCCTACGTTATCGAGGAGGTCTATCGTTCTGGTGCTACAAAAATCAACAACTTCGAAGGCACAAATCCGAGGGTGGTAAACGGTCAAAGAATTAAACATTATATTTAAGGTAATCCTATCAATGTTGATACTAATATTGTTCAAACCGTAACCCCTGAGGAATACATAAGGGACACTTTCCAGAACGTTTCAGACTCCGAAAAGGTATAGGTATGAGGTACACTAAGTAAACTGACTCCAAACAACTCCAATGGCAATTTTTATCAGTTTTGGAATATTTAAGAATTTTAGGAAGAAAGAAGTAGTCCGAAAGGGACACGAGGCTCCCACGAGAGAGGAGGGCGCGGCCCCCCTGTAGGGCGCACCCCCCTGTCTCGTGGGCACCTCGTGTGCCTCTTGGACTCCATTTTCTTGCACATTACGCATTTTGGTCGGTAAAAATTCATTATATATACTCCCTAAGGTTTTGACCACCGTATCATGCAAATATCCTCTTTTTTCGTTTCGAGCTGTTCCTGTTGCAGATTTGGAGCAAGATGTTGTCCCAAGATTCGGAGGGAGAGAGCTACATGGCTGATTATATCGCAAACCCAAAAGCATATGGGGATGTAGAACATTATGGCTAGACCACGGAGGAAGAAGAAGATTATGATCCAAAGGGGAAGGAGGAGACAAGCTCCGATGAAGAGGACGATCCACTACCTCAACCTGGCGATATGCATGTGGAGTTCAAGAAGTCAAGCCTCCCTAAGGTTCAATCTATCCCACCATGTTTTTTGCCGGACAGCAAGGCGGCATTATGCAAAAAGATAATGATACTTGAGCTCAAGAATGAGGACCTGAGGGAGGAAAATTTTAGCCTCAGATGCAAGCTAGAAAAGAAAAATGCAACAACTCCTCCATCACCACCTCCGACGAAAGAGACCTAATCACATGGGTATGGGCACCCCCCTTGGCAACTGCCAAGCTTGGGGGAGGTGCCCCGGTATCGTATCACCATCACACTCCTATCTTTACCGCTTCATTTAGTTCGATCCTTTTAGTAGTATCTTGATCTGGTAGATTGAAGTTTTGATATCAAGTAGTTTTGAGTTTTGCATTGTATCTCTTTTTGTAATCGAGTCCGTGAGCTATCTATAATAAAGATTAGTGTTTAGTCAAGGGCTTTGCTATGTTGCTATGATCTTGAGAAAGTAGAAAGAATAAAAGAGTTCATGTTGATCTTATGGATAGTGATAACTTCACACATAGGAAGTATGAGGCATAAAAATGGTTGAGAATTGATAAACTTAGCCTTGGTCATCGTTGCAATTAATAGGAAGTGATAAGGAAAGAGGGGTTCACATATAAATATATTATCTTGGACACCTTTCATAATTGGGAGCACTCATTAAGTTTGACATGCTAAAAGAGTTGACGTTGGACAAGGAAGACAACGTAATTGTTTATGTTTTCCAACATCTCAGTTAAAGTATATTGTCATTGACCTTCCAAACATGTCAAGCTTGCCTTTCCCCCTCATGCTAGCCAAATTCCTTGCACCAAGTAGAGATACTAATTGTGCTTCCAAATATCCTTAAACCCAATTTTGCCATGAGAGTCCACCTTACCTACCTATGTATTGAGTAAGATCCTTCAAGTAAGTTGTCATCGGTGCAAGCAATAAAAATTGCTCTCTAAATATGTATGACTTATTAGTGCAGAGAAAATAAGCTTTGTACGAACTTGTTCTGGAAGTAATAAAAGCGACGGACTGCATAATAAAGGTCCACATACAAGGGGAAATATAAAGTGACATTCTTTTGCATTAAGATTTTGTGCATCAACCCTAAACGCACATGGCAACCTCTGCTTCCCTCTGCGAAGGGCCTATCTTTTACTTTATGTTTTTTACTTTGTGCTTGAGTCAAGGTGATCCTCACCTTTCCCTTTTTCATTTTATCCTTTGGCAAGCTCCTCGTGTTTGAAAGATCATGATATATATATCCAATTGGATGTAAGTTAGCATGGGCTATTATTGTTGACATCACCTAAAGGTGAATACGTTGGGATGCAACACAGTAAGCCCCTATCTTTCTCAGTGTCCAGCTGAAACTCCATAACCACAAGTATTGCGTGAGTGTTAACAATTATAGAAGACTACATGATAGTTGAGTATGTGAACTTGCTGAAAAGCTCTATTGTTGACTCTTTCTGATGTTATGATAAATTGCAATTCCTTCAATGACTGAGATTATAGTTTGTTAGTTCCCAATGAAGTTTTTGAACCATACTTGATATTGTGAATTGATTGTTACTTGAGAATAAGAAATCATATGATAAAATCTATATACGTTGCTGTTATTAGAATGATCATGATGCCCTCATGTACATATTTTATTTTTATCGACACCTCTATCTCTAAACATGTGGACATATTTTTCGATTGCGGCTTCCGCTTGAGGACAAGCGAGGTCTAAGCTTGGGGGAGTTGATACGACCATTTTGCATCATGCTTTTATATCAATATTTATTGCATTATGGGCTGTTATTACACATTATATCTTAATACTTATGGCTATTCTCTCTTATTTTACAAGGTTTACCATGAAGAGGGGGAATGCCAGCAGTTGGAATTCTGGCTGGAAAAGGAGCAAACATTGGAAACCTATTCTGCACAGCTCCAAAAGTCCTGAAACTCCACGAAACAACTTTTTGGAATTAATAAGAATTTCTGAGCGAAAGAAATACGCCAAGGGGCCCACACCCTGTCCAGGAGACAGGGGGCGCGCCCCCTATAGGGCGCCCCCCTATCTCCTGGGCCCCCTGGTGGGCCTCCGGCATCCATCTTCTGCTATATCATCACTTTTACCCTGGAAAAAAATCGGGGGCAAGCTTACGGGATGAAACTCCGCCGCCACGAGGCGGAACCTTGGCGGAATCAATCTAGGGCTCTGGCAGAGCTGTTCTGCCGGGGAAACTTCCCTCCGGGTTCGGGAAATCATCACCAACCTCATCACCAACGATCCTCTCATCGGGAGGGGGTCAATCTCCATCAACATCTTCACCAGCACCATCTCCTCTCAAAACCCTAGTTCATCTCTTGTATCCAATCTTGTAACAAAACCACAAATTGGTACCTGTGGGTTGCTAGTAGTGTTGATTACTCCTTGTAGTTGATGCTAATTGGTTTACTTGGTGGAAGATCATATGTTCATATCCTTTATGCATATTATTACTCCTCTGATTATGAACATGAATATGCTTTGTGAGTAGTTACGTTTGTTCCTGAGGACATGGGTGAAGTCTTGCTATTAGTAGTCATGTGAATTTGGTATTCGTTCGATATTTTGATGAGATGTATGTTGTCTTTTCCTCTAGTGGTGTTATGTGAACGTCGACTACATGACACTTCACCATTATTTGGGCCTAGAGGAAGGCATGGGGAAGTAACAAGTAGATGATGTGTTGCTAGAGTGACAGAAGCTTAAACCCTAGTTTATGTGTTGCTTCGTTAGGGGCTGATATGGATCCATATGTTTAATGTTGTGGTTAGGTTTACCTTAATACTTCTTTTGTAGTTGCGGATGCTTGCAATAGGGGTTAATCATAAGTGGGATGCTTGTCAAAGTTAGGGCAGTACCCAAGTACCGGTCCACCCACATATCAAATTATCAAAGTACTGAACGCGAATCATATGAACGTGATGAAAACTAGCTTGACGATAAGTCCCAATGTGTCCTCGAGAGCTCCTTTCTCAATATTAGAAATTGTCCAGGATTATCCTTTGCTACATAAAGGATTGGGCCACCTTGCTGCACTTTATTTACTTTATTTACTTGTTGCTCGTTACTGTTTATCTTATCACAAAACTATCTATCACCTACAATTTCAGTGCTTGTAGAGAAAACCTTGTCGAAAACCACTTACCATTTCCTTCTGCTCCTCGTTGGGTTCGACACTCTTACTTATCGAAAGGACTACGATAGATCACCTACACTTGTGGGTCATCACTTCACTCAAGTACTTCTTGTACAACACGTGCTTCCAGTTTCTCTAAGCATCCCTAGCCTTCTTCAGTGTAGCGTGTTCCACCTGCCTTCTCTACTGCTCTCGAACGTTGAAGTGATCCATGATCTCTTGGACTATCCTTCGTCGTGTATATGTGTCAGCCTTCCGAAACCCTGACAGATTAATGTTGAGCCTTGCCCCGCCAACAAATGCACACACACACAAACACACACACACACACACACACACACACACACTCCTGAACCTCATGCGTGCTTTATCTGGTTTAGTTGGATCCCAAGACTTTAAATCAATCTCGGCTACTTCATATACACCTTTAGGTTCGTGTGTGGGCTTCCTTGGAGCGTTCCTCTGTGTCCTACCGAAAGGGTAATTGTTGCAGCTCTATCCCATTCAAGATTACTTAATCCCTCACAATCTGCTGAAGACCTAGGGTTGTCCGAATCAGATGAAGATACATCGCCTGAAGCATGAGTGTTGTCGCTGCTACTCGGCATCTACAGAGAAAACATGCGAAACTCAGGAAAGGAGGATAAGCATAAAACTAACAACTTGGCATCAAGCTTTCTAAACATGCCATGCAATAATTTAGAAAATGTACAGCTAATTTGTTAAGTTTATGTGACTCGGGCGCCCCCGATCTATAAATAGGCAATAACTTATTGGAACAAATACAACTTATATGTAGTAAGTAAGGTAGATAATGAACATATATACACTCTCCGTTATGTTATAGCCAATTTGGGAACATACGAAACGAATTTGGAAGAGGGATTGCGAGGAAATATGCCTCACCGCGATGGAGAGCAGTAACTAACATGCTTCTTAATGCAAACCCGGCCGGACCATAGGAGAGGCGAGGGTTACTGCATTGATATGCTCGATGGTGGCTTGTGACGCCTGGATAATTAAGCTACAGTAAGCCTATGGTAATGGTGCCACGTCACCACAATTATTGTTGTTAAACCCACGTTGATTCAAAGTCAGTTTCAAATTGAAATTTAAAACAAAGTCAAAATTAAAATTTTCAAATGTCAAAACTATAATGTGCAAAATGTGGCAAATAATTCATAAGTATTATTAGTGAAGAGACAAAGTTTTTATAAAATGTTTATGTGCTAAAAAATAATTAAAGCTGTGGCATTCATAATTAATTAAATACCTTTCTAATTTATAAAATTATGGACAATTTTATTTGGGACTAGAACTTTTTGCGACAGAGGGTTAAGCTAAACACTAATTTAGGTGTGGTTCTCATATTTTTATTAAGCTAAAATAATGTGAGACTTGAGTAAAACAATTAAAAAGAAAAGTTAAAAGAAAACTAAAAGGCAAAACAAAAGAAATAAAACAACCCCCCTACCTTGGGCCTCAAGGCCCATCTACCTAGCAGGCTGGCCCAGACGCACGCTCCCTCCCCATCTCCACTGTTCATGTTACGGTGGACACCGGCGATGGCCGCCACGACACCGGGCAATGCCGTGGCGCCCATCCACCTCTTTCCCCTCGCCCATATCTTCCTCGGGCGGAAACCCTAGCCGGCCCGTCCTCATTCCCCTCCCCCTCGTCTCCCTCGTTCAGATCCGTCCACGCCTGCTGTCGTCCGCTATGGCCGACCTCGTCCTCGTGCCCACCCCGCTCCCTAGCGCCTGAGGCCTCGTCTTTCTTCTTCTTTGTCGTCCACTACTTCATCTACATCGACGTGATTGAGCTCATCCTCGTCTTCGCCACCGTCTCTTCACCGACGAACCCCGCCATCGTCTGGTGCTACAAAACTGCCATCGACCTTTCTTGAGCCACCCGATGAGCACCCCTCTTCCTCCTTCTCTGCTCTGACCCGCTCCACTGCCGTCACGCGCTACCGTCGCTACCGTGATCCGGCCGAACCTCTGTTTCCGTCGTCATGGTTGTTGGCACTGTTGTAGCCAGCCTCGTATTGAGTTGACCCCGCTGACGAGCTCCTGGGGACCTAGGGAAGCTCGTGTGCCCCATAGTCGCCGATCCGTTGAGCTCCGCCCTTTGACCACCGCCGCTGTCGCGCTGGCCTCCAGTCATGCCCTAGACGCGTTCCGTGCCCCACGTTTGCCCCTGCCTGCACGTGCTGCACCGCAACGGCTGCATGCCCGTGACCACCTAATGGTGCTTGCTGCTGCTTTCGCCGGTGCTGCCGCTTGCTGCCACCGCTGCTACATCCTCCCCCTTTCTCTGCTACGCCCGCAGCTGGCCCGAGCCCCGCGCCGCGCTGCAGACCATGTCGTAGCCGCGCCGGCTTCGCCCGCTGCTGCTTCTGCATCTGCTGCTGCGGCGGCCTCATTCGCGAGCTCCACCGGCCGCGGCCTCGCCTTGTGCGTGCGTCGCATGCTCGCACACGTCACCGCTGCCGCTTGCACTTCCTGCTGCTAGTGCCGGTGCTGCTTGCTCCTGCTTGCTGCTGCTACACTGCTTACTGTTGCAGTGTTGCTGCTGAATGCTACTGTAGCTATTGCTAGCTTTTCTAATTTTACATTGGCTAAACCTTTGGATAGCCCCTAAACAACAACAAAATGATAGTTAACAGGAGCCAAATTATTATAGGGAGGTAGTACACTTAACAAAGCTCAAATGTTTCCATTGGACCAAATTCGCTAGGTGCATAGATTAAATCCTATGAAAATCGCAAAGTTCAATGTTCTGTTAACAGAAAAACCCCAAAATAACTTTATTTTCATAGCTACTTTAGTCCTATTGATGATCAAGCAAATGAACCCTAATATGGATGTAATTGGTACTAACATGTAGATCACAGAAAAATGCTCAAAATTGATATAAGGCACAAAATCATAGGAGGTACAAATTCATAGTTGTAGCCTTTTGAAAACAGCTAAATGATGTTCAAAACTGAGGGATTCTCAGACTTAGCCAAATTTCAGTAAATCCTGAATATTATTTAAATCTTTGAAAAATCGTAGAAAATAATCCTTAACTCGGATGAAAAAGTTTTATACATGAAAGTTGCTCAGATCGACGAGACGAATCGGAATACGCTCTCCGTTCATCTATCACATGCCCCTAGCATAGTGAACATTGAACTTTTCCCCTCCGGTTCGTCTGTCCGAAAATGCCTAACTTCTGGAAAACTTTCCCGGACGTTATCCCTCTTCGCCGGTATCATGTAAGACCGCGTTAGAACACCCCTAGCGCTGCTTATTGTCTTGTCATGCATAGTATTGCGCTTGTTTGCTCTGTACTTACTATTTCTTCCCCCTCTTCTCTCTGGTAGACCCCGAGACCGGTGCTGATGCCCCTATGATCGACTACGTCGACGACGACCCTTCTTCCCTTTCAGTGGAGCTTCCAGGCAAGCCCCCCTGACGGTGTCCTGGACTAGGGGGTACTCAACGCGTCGTCTCCCGATCAGTTGGATTGGGCCGAGGACCCCCATGGCCGTATACTCATGAGTCAGTCCGGATAGCTGCCGCATACAAGTAAGAATCAACAAGACTTGGCGATCAAGGCAAGGACTCCTCCCCCACCGGCGTATTTGGCTAGGACTCTTGTTATCCCAGGCCTCTGGTGCATTATATAAACCGGGGCCAGGCTAGTCGATAGACACATACAACAACAACAACAATCATACCATAGGCTAGCTTCTAGGGTTTAGCCTCCTCGATCTCGTGGTAGATCCACTCTTGTAAACATCCACAATATCAATATCAATCAAGCAGGACGTAGGGTTTTACCTCCATCGAGAGGGCCCGAACCTGGGTAAAACATCGTGTCCCTTGCCTCCTGTTACCATTGATCCTAAGACGCACTGCTTGGGACCCCCTACCCGAGATCCGCCGGTTTTGACACCGACATTGGTGCTTTCATTGAGAGTTCCGCTGTGTGATCGGCGAAAGGATCAATGGCTCGACTGCAGGTCAACTGCGACGTCGGCTTCTTCGTCACCAGCTCGACTGGTCACCTTGGCTTGACCGAGGACTGCGCCCTACCTCCGATCGTCATGTTCGGATGAAGGCCTTCATCAACACCAACTCCGATCTCTATCAAGATCATGGAGGAGTCATCCATGGAGCTCGGGGGCTCAACGTCAACATTGCCCTCAGGCGACCGTGCTATTTTTCTAGACAACAAACTTGTACCCACCGCCACCGCCTCCTCGAGTGTCGCCTAAACGATTACTTCGGTGGAATTATGCGGAATTAAGTCTACAACAACCCTGCAAAAATTTCGTCGAGTTCCGATGGAGGAACCTCCGGCAATCTCTGATATTACCGGAGCCCTGTTGAATCTGGATGAGAATCCGGACGAGTTTAGGGCGTGGTATCCAGCGTCTATCTCGGATGTCCTTTGGAGGATCCAACCGTTAATTTGCTGCGGAATTCCCTTATCTACCACCTGCCAAAAATTCAGCTCGATCCGACCGTCCAAACTCCGGGAAACTTCCGATTAGTGCATCACTTTTCGGATCTGTTTTCTGCGCGAAAACAAATCTGACCTGAGTTCGTCTTTTTTATGAACGGGATTTCGGACATCCCTTTTGAAGGAAGTTTTGTATGGGGTATTGTGTTTTGTTCCCGAACACATCCCACTAGCTTTAAGATCTTTTGAACATGATCTTCAACATCATGCCGGTGTCAAATCAGTCCGGCAATATTGCTCCACGGCTGCCGACCTGTGCTAGACACATCGTCACTCTGTTGAGCCAAGCTCAACTTCTTCGGATCATCATCCTGGCAAGCCGAACAAGAGTCCGGCATCGCGAAGGATAAATCATCACCAACATCGCCGCCCCACGGATTACACGGAGCGGGCATACCGGCATCGCCGCACGGTCGCTTCATCAAGCCGGCATCGACCACGTCACGACCTGCATCGGCAGGGCCGCACTATTGCTTCTTCAAGCTGGTGTCCATCACGCCGACCTACTTCGACATCTCGGCTGGACCGGGGGCTTCGCCATCTCTTCATCAACCTACTCCGGACACTTCGGCATCAATAGCCGACCAGGCATGGGTGCGCGGATCGAGTCCCAATTTTGGGAATCACCTTCATTCGGATTGCTACAACAAATAAACCAGGTGCTATTAATCCTAGTATTTCTTTTCGCTTGTTTGGGTTAAATTTTCCCAAGGAATTATTACTCTGGTTAGTCCAGCATATGTACACAGGTCTATCAAATGGTGGCCGCATTATCGACGGTCGCATGATGGTTCGGTCAGTTTCCGTACATAGTTCGGCGAACGCCGCATCCGGAACTCGGACCGACCTGTGAATCCAGGCTTTGCCATGCCTTTATTGCATTACGCCGATGACCTGCATCGACATCGACTTCGGCGCCAGGCCATATTTCTTTTACTACTCACTTTGCATAAATTATTTATTATGCAACATTTTTTTAATTCCTATTATTACTATTATCCCCGGTCTGCACTATTTTTTGTGCACAGGAAAATGATCCAGCCGGACTATATCCTTTGACGTCACCTCGGCTGGACGGGGGGCTTCGTCAACACTTCATTACCCCATGCCGGGGACTTTGGCATCACTTTGCCGTCCTGCATTGACCGTGCTATGTCACCACTTAGGAGTGCCGAGCTCCTTGCTCCGCCACCTCGGGACCAGCTTGGGGGATGGAACCTTGTCCCGCATCAAGCTCGGACCGCGTCATCAATACCGAACACATTAACTAGCTAAGTTGCCTTCATGCTCAAAGTTTTAAATTTCTAACTTGTGTTCGGTTCGACCAAGAATTATACTTTTTTGTAAAAAAGTTCCTTGTAAAAATTTTCCTTGTCGAAACTTTGATCGCACACACTTGACGCGCTACCCGCGCTCATTATACCTGGGGGCTTCTTTAACAGAAGCTTATTAATACGGGTTTTATGCCCAACACATGTGTCACACTTCCGCATGTACCTTTTATTCACCATTATATGCATCGATATGACTTAAGGTTTGGCCAAGCTGGGTTGCCTGGCTCCTGTGCTTACCCCTACATTCCCGATTGTTCAGCTAGGCGGTAAAGGGAGCACCTCTACGATTGTTACTGCCGGGTCAGCCGGCTGTGTACCTCAGACTGGGTGAAGCCGAAAGCTAGCGTTCTTAAGGGAATACTCGGTCGGTGAACTAAAAGATGATTTCTTACCTATTTATTTAACTGCCCCCAGATGTTTTTCTGCTCTTTTTGCAGTCCGGACATGCACTTTAGGGCATGCCTCCCAGGGAAAGGAACCCCTAACGGAACTATTCTCCCTGGAAGATGTTTCTTACTAACCATGTAATATAACATAACTAGTTGGGCACTTGTCTGATAAAGCACTAATGACCCCTACGCCTGGTCTCCACGCATGCCCCGGTTTTTATAACCGCGAGGGTATTCGGACACACTCTGGACTATTGGGTCCAGAGGTTGAAGCGAAAAGGTCCGCTACGACAAATGATCTACAATCCGGCTAGAAGGCATTCTACATGTCACCTTACATTTTATAGTCAACTTTTACCCAAGTCGCTTGGGGGCTCTTATGTTTATTTGAGCCGTTTCATACTAAGTGTTTTTCTTCTTAGTCGTTGCAAAGTTAAAGCATGGCAGTAGCACTTTTTTTCTAAAGTCCAATTTTCGGATTGGCACCGAACACTTGATCTTGTTCGGAGGTCATGTTTTTACTGACGTTTTTTTGGTTTTCCAAGCTTTTGGCACTTTTAACTATTTGTGTGTTTTCAGCACAAGTCTCGCAGTGCAACGCCGGACACCTTTAGAGATTCGGCAAAAACATTCTCGGATATTGCTATATATGCATCAGCTTCGAATTGTGTCTTCGGTCAATAGTTGGGTTACCCGGCTCCCGCGCTTGCCTCCTACGTTCCGCTTTGTTCGGCTAGGTGTGCAAAGGGAGAACCACTGCGATTGTGCTTCCAGCTCGCATGGTCAAGCACCTCAGTGGAGAAAGCCGAAAACTGACAGTCACAATAGGTGTAAACTGGTCAGCGATCCAATGACTATATTGAATGACGGGCCATTCATAACATTGGCCGAAGTGTTTCCGGCTTGACCTCGACTGTCGCCGAACACTACAGGGGGCTATTAACTGGCCTCCCAAACTAAATCCTCGATCTTTTGCTCTTACATTGGAGCTGAGGTTTCATGATCATGCTTAGCATCACAACCCAAAGAAAGGAACCGATAGCGGGACCATTTTCTTTGGAAGACATTTCTTTTGTTAAATAGCAATATAACATATCTCTCTGCGTACCTTTGTTTAGAAAGCCGTATGACCAGATTGCCTTGTTTGTCATAAATCTTTGCCCTCATAAAGGCTTTATAAAGTAGGACAAACACTCCTCAGCTACCGACCGAGGAGGTTGAAGCCCATGGTCGGTCAACAAAGTTTTGTACAATGCGGATCCGAGCATTAATGACATAAAGTACTTGGATACATTGAGTCATTACACATAATTTGTGATTTTACTATGGATATTGATCCTTAATTCGGCCACCCGGCCCGCATTAAGGCTCGGGGGCTACTGGGCTTTGGGCTTATTATTTACAAATATTAAAGGGGCACATTGATCCCCTGATCTGGTGTTGCCACCCGACCAGTGTCTCGGGGGCTACTGCATTGCTTGTTCTATGCAAAAAATCTTAAGTGCAATACAGTTTCCGAGGAGATTTTGATCCTCAGGTTGGTCGGCCACACCCAACTTGAGTCTCGAGGACTGAGCACGCCGCTTTTTGTGTCCCGAAGTATTCTGCCGAGCTAGGACTTGATCCTTAGACCGATTTTGCAAATCAACCTGAGTCTCAGCGGCTACGGGGATCAGCGGTCTTATGTCATCCTTCAGGCGCATCTTGGGTTTTAGACCGATACATACCTTGAGGGCTACTAGCTATATATCTCGTCAGAGAATAAATTACATCAATAAAAAACATTGACCAAAAATCAGCCCACGACCGAGGTGCTTAACCACCTTGGAAGCAGTTCGACATATAGCTCGGATGCAAGTGGCTGGCTCCTTAGAGGGCATTTCCGGCATTAAGCTCGGTTAAACTTCTTCAAACTTCTTTGAACCAAGGTGATTTATGACACCTCGGATAAAGTCCGGCGTTGGAGCTCGGATACATAGTCCGGCGTTGGAGCTCGGATACAGTCCGGCGTTGGAGCTCGGATACATAGTCCGACGTTAGAGCTGGGAAGCAGTCCGGCATTGGTGCTCGGCTGCAAAAGATACCTCGAATGCAGTCCGGCGTTGGAGCTCGGACGCAAGAGGACGTTGCCACCCGGGAACAACTTCAACAATATCAATCAAGCAGGACGTAGGGTTTTAACTCCATCGAGAGGGCCCGAACCTGGGTAAAACATCGTGTCCCTTGCCTCCTGTTACCATTGATCCTAAGACGCACTGCTTGGGACCCCCTACCCGAGATCCGCCGGTTTTGACACCGACACCACCCTTGATCATCCCGGTATCGCCCATTTTCGTTCTCTCATGCTTGCATTAGATTTTGCTACTGTTATTGATTGCTCCTATTATGATGCACAGCCTGCTTTTGTACCTGCTATTGTTACCTACCCGCTTACCCTAAACTGCTTAGTATAGGTTGGATAGTGATCCATCAGAGACCCCCACCTTGTCCTTGTTACCCCTACTTCATCATCGACAACTCGATCAATGTGATCGACGACCAGAGCCCGACACCTCACATCACATCACGCCCCTTTTTGCTGCTCGACTCTAGAGAGTTACCATCGAGTGTCGAGGGTGGAACCTCATACATCACTCTTGATGAGATCTCTATAGTGTAGCTATTTGGTCGTGGTCAACGAGGGTGGTTCCTCCTTCACCATTCCCGATACGGCTCTGTCGTGCAACACCTCAAGTGTGAACCTCGAGGGTGGTTCCTCTTACGTTCACCTTGATGATTACATCGAGTGCAATCCTCCGAGGGTGATTCCTTGGGGTTTCCCCTTGATGTTTGTACACACGGTTACCTTGACTTTACTTGAGACATTGGTGAAATTCGGGCGGGCCCGGAGAGCACCCGAGGAGTTGTTACGGTGGTGGCTAGCTGTTTAGCGGTATCACCCAGGAGGGAGTGATAGCTCTGGACTTGTCCCAACAGCCGTCACTTCTTTTGATAATGCACTAACAGGTTTGGGTATTTGTTCTGAGTTGGCCTCTGGCCTTTACGCACTAACCACCACGCGAGAATAGTTATGGGCCTCGACGTCACAGTATCAGCCGAAGCTTTGTCAGACGTCCAGTTCAACATTGCGGCACGGCTGGGTCGGCACCATCCTATAGTGGTGGAGCCTGGACCCTCCCTGCATGCAACGACCTAGAGTGCAACAGGCGACGGGCCCAGACCCTGGAGTGCTTAGGATGTAGACCGGCGGGACCTCTCTACCGAGCCTAGGTAGGGTTATGATGTGTTGATCTTCCGAGGCCGGGCATTGACCCTAGAAAGCTGTGTCTGGCTAGAGTGATCGAGCGTGTTGGGTAACGTGGTGCACCCCTGCAGGGATGATTATCTATTAATAGTTGTGTCCACGGTAATGGACGTTCAGACTTGTATCCTGATCTTATACAACTAGAAATGGATACTTGATATGTGATGGATATGTGGCCCCGGGATTGCTTCCTCGCAGGGAGTCGAGGAAGGATCTCTAGGCATTAATTCTGCAACATGCTTGTTAATTATAAACTGCTATTCTTTACTCTTCTACATGCTGCAAGATGCTTGGAGCTGCTTGAAGATGCTAGTCTTCGATAGGCTAGGCCTTCCCCTTTATTCTGGCATTCTGTAGTTCAGCCCACAGACACAACGCTTCCATTTGATACCATTGCATACTTAGTTTCAATCTGATGCTTGCGAGTACTTTGGATGAGTACTCACAGTTGCTTTGCTACCCCTTTTCCCCCTTCTTTCTTCTTTCCGGTTAATGCAACCAGATGGTGGATCCCTGGAGCCAGATGTCACCCCATTCGACTACTACTTCTACCCCGATGATGTCTACTACTATGTGGAGACCGCCGACGGTTAGGAGTAGTTAGGAGGTCCCAGGCAGGAGGCCTTGCCTCTTCGATCATGTTGCCTTTGTGCTAGCCTTCTTAAGGCATCCTTGTTTAACTATTGTCTATATTCAAATATTGTTGCTTCCGCTGACTCGCTTGTCTATCGAGCTTCTGTATTCGAGCCATCGAGGCCCCTTATTGGGGATATAACTGCTGAGTATAAACCGCCCAGGTGGGGCTGGGTTATACCCGTAATGAGTTATCCATATTGAAGCCCATGAAGAC
Source organism: Triticum dicoccoides (assembly GCF_002162155.2). NCBI lineage: Eukaryota > Viridiplantae > Streptophyta > Magnoliopsida > Poales > Poaceae > Triticum > Triticum dicoccoides. The sequence goes on from NC_041383.1 coordinate 256,004,451, forward strand.
AAGGAGTATGACACTTTACTATAGAGATTTAATGGCCCAGGGCCCAAAGGCGGGTTAGGGCCCGTAGACATAAACCGCCATATACTGTGTAACTTGTGTTGTAAGGTAGGAAAGGGTAGAAACCGAGCCGGACACGTGTATGAGCTGGCTGGGATTTTGTAAACCGCCGGGCGTCAACCTGTGTATATAAAGGGACGACCCGACGGCGGTTCAAGGACAAGAAACAACAAGATCCCTGGTCATCGAATCCCCATCAATTCCACCACAACTGGATCTTAGGATTTTACCTTCACCGCAAGGGGCCGAACCAGTATAAACTCCCTGTGTCCTTTGTCTGGTTTAACCCCTTTAAGCTAATCTCGTTGCGATGGCTCCAGGACTAAGTCCTCACACTATGACATCTGACGTGACAATTCCACGACAGTTGACACCCACCGTGGGGCTATCGCATGATGATTTTAAGTTCTTAGAGGGAAATTTCTAAGGACTCAAGGGATACGCGGTAGGCCGGATGACCAAGAGTCGTGGAGGCAAGCTCTACATCGACGACGCAGGCTGGGGCCCAGATGCCGGCTCAATCGAGTATGGGTACCGGGTCCCCTTCGGAGGAATTCATGTCTTCATTGGCAAGATTGGCGAACTGGGCCCTGAGCTGGACATCTGCGCCGACCTCATCGAGACGGCTCAGCGTGCAAGCCCCGCCCGAGTTCAGCCCGCCATGAAGCGTGCGTTCGTAGGATTCATCCATGGTGCAGAATCTGAACCGGTATCCGACAGAGAGACGGTTGTCTATTTAGATGGCGAATCATCCACCGGTGAGACCAAGTCATTGTACCAACTGCAAGATGGCTGGTTTGGGGGTTGTTCCGATGGCGACAGCATTCTGGACCCCCTTGAACCGCCAAACGGGGTTGCGATCTTCATGGCCGGTACGCAGCTCATGCAACACTCCTCAGCTATGGTGGCAATGATTTCCAGATCGGCAGCTGGGTTAGGAGGCCCTGCGCGCCCGCCGGCTCAAGTCCTGTCCGATTTATTGGACGCCTTGAATACTTTGTTGACCATAGAGGTTAACCCGGATAATCAAGATCAGCATAACACGAAGGTCACAAAGCTGTGAGATCAGATAGCTCAGGCCAAGGAGGACATGGCTGCTGAGGAAACCAGGATGGCTGAGGAGCGGGCTGCTTTGGATGCTCAGGCACAGTGGATTCATGCAGAATCTTACCAGCTCATGCTGGATCAGAACGCTTCAAACAACGTGATGAGGAGGAGGCATCGGTCTCATCTACCGCTGATTTATGAAGCAAGGAATCTCTTTAACACGCCAGGAGCGGGAACTAGTAACCCGGCAACGGTAAACCGAGTTGAAGCACCTGGGACAGGAGCACCGGATCATCCACGGACGGCGGACCCGCCTTGACAGAACCATGACCCGCCTGAATACGTGCCAGCACCACCGGGTCATTTTTCTACCCCTTTGGATAACATGATTGCTGCGGCGTCGCGATTGGCGACTATTGCAATAGAAGGCGAGTCTCTGACAACAGTTGAGACACGACGGGCCAGAGATCTCCTTCAAATGGCTATGGTTCAACAGCAGGCTCATTCGTATAGCCGAGACAGGATTCATTCAACCCCTCGCCCAAGCCGGAGTTACAACAGGCATATTGAGGAACCGGTTGTGTCCAGCAGTGGACGGAACCAGAATCCGCCCCGCAGGCCTAACCCGGCAGGAGGGGAAGCTGATGCTCAGGACGTAGTGGACCAGGGCAGAGCGCGTCGAGAAGCCGAGTTAGCTGCGCAGTATGTGGCACGTCAGCCTACTCCAGTTCGTGCAACGACTTCAGTGGAACCAGGTGTTGCTTTCAGTTCTCTGGGGTGCCGTGTCTCACCCCGGCCCTACGTAATGTGCGTCTGCCCAAGGACTTCAAGGGTCCTCGTAAAGTGCCCAATTACACTGCTGACTTACCCCCCAAGTCATGGGTCGAAAGCTATGAGATGGCGATGGAGATGTTGGATGTGGATGATGCGGCGTGTGCTAAATACTTCACCATGATGTTGGAAGGAACAACTCGCACTTGGCTGAAAAGTTTACCAGCTAACTGCATTGGGTCATGGGCCGAGTTAAAAGCCAAGTTTATCCTGAATTTCAAGGACACGTGCAAGCAGCCCATGTCGATTGTGGATTTAGCCGCATGTGTCTAAGAAGAAGGTGAATCGACAACCCATTGGGAGCACCGGGTTTCGGAAATCTTGCATTCATCGGACCGCATCAATGCCGATTCAGCAGTCTTGACGTTGGAGGGTAATTGCTGGTTCAAGCCTCTGAAGCTGAAGTTGGGACGGCTCAAGCGTCACTGCAATGACATGGGAACGCTTATGGCAGCTCTGGTTAAGTATGCCGACTCTGATAGTACCAAGGATCCCGAGTCTGATGATGAAAAGTTGGGGAAGGGAAAGAAGAACGGCGGCACCAGAGGGCAGCAGCATAACCCGGCGGGCCATGGAAACAATGGTAAGCGTAAAGCGGATAATAGTTTAGATTTTGTGGCTAACAGCAACATGCAGGATAATGGTCAGCGTCGTAAGGGTAAACCGCCCCCGCGGAGTGGAGGATCAGGTGTCAATCTTGAGAACCTGTTAAACCAGCCTTGCCCAAGGCACGGGACGTGAGAAAGGCCAGCTACGCACCTCTGGAAGGATTGCTTTATTATGCGGGAGTTCAAAAACTTGGATCTTTTCCGATATGATCAGGGACCGTCCGGCGGTTCAAGACCCGGGTCTCATGGGCCGGGTTATGGTGGAGGCAGTTCTGGCTCAGGATTTCAAGGTAATCAAAGAGGACATGGCAATCAAGGTAGTCAGGGCAACCAGGGTGGTTATAATCATCAGGGGAGTCAGCAGCAGCAATAGTCAGGTTACCAGAGCACCCCAAAGCAGTTGAATAGTGGGCAGTATCATGTTTTCACCACTAGCTTGTGCAAGCGTGATCAGAAGCTTCATAAAAGGCATGTGAACTCCGTTGAATCGGCGGTGCCCCGCTACTTGCGCTGGTCTGAATAGCCTATTGTGTGGAGTCGAGAGGATCATCCGCCCCGCGTTGATAATCTGGGTCATATGGCGTTGGTGGTGGCACCTCAGGTTGGAGGGTATAAGTTCTCCAAGGTGCTCATGGATGGAGGGAGTAGTATCAACATCTTGTATTATGAAACCTTCCGTCGCATGGGATTGACAGATAAAAAATCTCAAACCGTCAAACACCGTTTTCCATTGGGTGGTGCCTGGTAAATTGGTGTATCCAGTTGGTAAGATAGCTCTGGAGGTTGCTTTTGGAGATGATCATGATTCAAGATTAGATACATTGACTTTTGAAGTGGTGAAAATCAAGAGCCCATACCATGCCTTGTTTGGACGTCCGGCTTATGCTAAGTTCATGGCAAGGCCCTGTTATGTTTATCTGCAGCTCAAGATGCCGGGTCATAAGGGGACCATCATGGTACATGGGAGCCGTAAGATTACTTTGGTGATGTGACCTATGCTGAGTCGGTTTGTGCAACAGAGGAGTTGAAGTTCTACAAGGACAATGTTGATCCGGCGGATATGACTTCTTTGAAAAAACCAACTACATAGCATGATCTGGCCTTGAAGTTTAAATCGGCTGATGAGACTAAGTTGGTTGATTTTGTTCCTGGCGATTCATCGAGTTTAGCATTAGCGCTAACCTGGATCCGAAATAGGAAAGCGCGCTCATCGAGTTCATCCGTGAGAACCGGGACATCTTTGCATGGAAACCTTCTGACATACCAGGTGTACCGAGGGAACTCGCTGAGCACACTCTTAATATCGATCCCAAGTTTAAACCGGTCAAGCAGCTTCTCCGCCGCTTCAATGAAGAAAGACGCAAGGCCATTGGTGAGGAGGTAGCCCGGCTCTTGGCAACAGGGTTTATTGTGGAGTTTTTTCACCCTGAGTGGTTAGCTAACCCGGTGCTAGTACTTAAGAAGAATGGCACTTGGCATATGTGTGTGGATTACATAGATTTGAACAAGGCATGTCCAGTTGATCCCTTTGCTCTCCCTCGTATTGATCAAATTATTGATGCTATGGTGGGTTGTGAGCGTTTGAGCTTTCTGGATGCTTATTCTGGTTATCATCAGATCAAAATGGCAGTTAAGGACCAAGAGAAGACAGCTTTTATAACTCCCTTTGGAGCCTTCTGCTATGTATCTATGCCTTTTGGGCTCAAGAGTGCCCAGGAAACTTATCAGCGATGTGTGCAAAATTGTCTTCATAATCAGATTGGGCGCAATGTTCATACTTATGTGGATGATATTGTGGTGATGTCCAGGAAAGAGGAGATTTTAATAGATGATTTGAAGGAAACTTTTGATAATCTCCGGGTTTATAAGATGATGCTTAATCCGGCCAAGTGTGTTTTTGGTGTACCGGCAGGCAAGCTCTTGAGTTTTCTGGTGTCTAACAGGGGCATTGAAGCTAATCCGGAAAAGATCAAAGCTATTAGGTCTCTGGCTAAATCGGCGTGTATCAATGATGTTCAACGTTTGGCGGGTCGTATTGTAGCACTAAGCTGGTTTATCAGCCGGTTGGGAGAGAAGGCTATCCCTCTATATCAGATGATGAAAAAGACAGACAACTTTGTCTGGAGTGATGCCGCTAATGCGGCGTTTGAGGATTTGAAGAAGCAGTTAGCCAAGCCACCTGTTCGTGCTACCCCCATTGATAAAGAACCATTGCTATTATATGTGCTGCTAACACCTGGGCTGTCAGCGTGGCTATTGTGGTGGAGCGCACGGAAGCAGGTAAGGACCGGTTCAGCGGCCGGTTTATTATATCAGTGAGGTGCTTATTGAGTCGAAGCAAAGATATCCACATTGGCAGAAGCTGGTGTATGGAGTTTTTATGGCGAGCCTAAAGCTTAAGCAATACTTTTAGGGCCATCCCATCACTATGGTCAGTTCTGCTCCTTTGGGAGATATCATCCAAAACAGGAAGGCAACTGGCCGAGTTGCTAAGTGGGCTATTGAGCTTGGACCACACGGGTTAAAAATATATGCCTCGTACGGCTATCAAGTACCAAGCGCTTGTGGACGTCATCAATGACTGGACCGAGTTGCAGGCACCGGAGGATAAACCGGATAACACGTACTGGACTATTCACTTCGACGGGTCTAGACAATTGGAGGGCTCGGGGGCTGGAGTTGTTCTTACTTCCCCTCGAGGTGTAAAATTTTGCTATGTTCTCGGCTTGATGTTTCCTTGTACTAACAATGCAGCTGAGTATGAGGCCTTGCTCCATGGTCTTTGGGTGGCTAAGGAAATGAAAATAAGCGGGTACAATGCTTTGGGGACTCCAATTTGGTGGCTCAGCAAGTCTCTGGTACTTGGGATTCCAAGGATCCACTCATGGCGGCTTATCGACGTGAGGTGGATATTATTGCTGGTCACTTCAAGGGTTACCAGGTGGAGCACATTGATGGGTGCAAAAATGAAGCGGCAGGCGCGTTAAGCCGGCTGGGGTCTCATCGTAAACCGGTGCCGCCCAATGTCTACCTTGACGTTTTGCATAACCCGTCGGTCAAGTTGCCTATAGAGGAGGATCTGGTTGTTCCTGATCCGGAGGCTCAATTGGTGGCGATTCTTCATGTTACCCCTGATTGGATGGTGCCATATTTGGCATATATGACCAGGGGCGAGTTACCTGAGGATGAAAGTTTGGCCAGGAAGATAATCCGGTGGTCCAAGTCCATGACCATTGTCAATGGTGAGTTACATCACTGCAGTGTCTCGGGGGCGTTTCAGCGTTGCGTTTCTCCTGAAGAAGGCTGTGAGATTCTACATGAGATCCACGAAGGGGATTGTGGTGATCACGCCTGTTCAAAATCCCTTGTGGCTAAGGCTTTCCAGCATGGTTTCTATTGGCTAACAACTCATGCTGATGTTAAGGACTTGGTCAGGAAATGTGATGGCTGTCAGAAGTTTTCACGTCGAGCCCATGTTCCGGCTCAGGAGTTGAGGATGATTCCAATCACTTGTCTGTTTGCAACCGGGGGCTTGATATGGTAGGTCCTTTTAAGAGGTCCAAGGATAAGAAGACCCACCTTTGGCGGTTCATAAATTCACTAAATGGATAGAGGCGGAGCCAGTCAGCAAGTGTGATGCAGCCACGGAGGTTCAATTCATGAAGAAGGTGATTTTTCGCTTTGGTTCTCCACACAACATCATAATGGATAATGGCACGAACCTCTCCAAGGGTGCTATGGAGGAATTCTGTCAATGTGAGCACATCCGGCTTGATGTATCATCAGTGTCTCACCCCTAGTCTAATGGTCAAGCGGAGAGAGCTAATCAAGAAATCCCGAAGGGCATCAAGCCCCGGCTTATGATTCCTTTGCAGAGGACGCCGGGTTGCTGGGTGGAGGAGTTACCTTCTGTATTGTGGAGCATTAATACCACCCCCAATCGATCTACGGGTTATATGCCTTTCTTCATGGTTTACGGGGCGGAAGCAGTTCTCCCAGTGACATTCGCCATAACTCGCCTCGAGTGGTAGCTTATGTTGAAGCGGACAACGAACAAGCACACCAAAATGCATTGGATCTGTTAGATGAAAAACGGGACATAGCGGCAGTTCGTTCGGCGATTTGTCAGCAAGATCTGCGGCGTTATCACAGCCGCTGGGTTAAAACCAGAGCTTTTCAAGAAGGCGACATAGTGCTCCGGCTTATCCAGGATCAGACCGATATGCACAAGTTATCCCCACCTTGGGAAGGATCCTTTGTGGCCAGCAAGAATCTGAACAACGGGTCATACTACCTTATCGATGTTTGAGAGCAGAAAGACTCACGCAAATCGGAGGAGGAGACCCCCCGGCCGTGGAATAGTGCTCATCTTGGGCCTTACTATACCTGAGCCATATTCTTGACAATGTATATATTATGACCAACGATGTGATTCAATGTCACAGGTATGATATATTTCATATTTTCATAAAAGTACAGCCTTGGTTATAAACCCTGGTTTTGTGTTGGGTGTTATGATCCGTGTGGCGATAAACCGCCATGGCACTTTAAACTTGTTGCATGCAGAAACAGGATTGAATAAAGCTGCTAAGGATCATAAGCAGACATATCATAATCACGACGGATTAACAGTATTATGCAAAGTGAATATGCATGATGGCATAGCAGACCAAGTGTTTAAACTAGCCTATTACAAGGCGCTTTGATGCCCCAAAAGGATAATTGTTTATCACACGGATTGCAGTATGCAGAAGCTAAACCGGCCTCCGGATCATGATTCTTCACCAGGCTGACTTGAAGGCTGTGGATCATCCTGCGCCGTTTTATCCTCCTCCTCTTCTCCCAGTGGCTGGAAGTCAATGTGTAACACCCATGATGTGGCTATATCTCCCACGTGTCGAAGCACGACTTAGAGGCATAAACGCATTATGGTTTTGTCGCAAGAAGGGTCATCTTCACACAATGCCATGTAATGAACAAGACTGGGATAAAGAGTTGGCTTACAATCGCCACTTCACACAATGAACATATAGTAAATCATACATCATTCAGAGTACACACATAGTCCGACTACGGACGAAGCCAAAAGAAAAGAAGATAACCCAACTGCTAGATCCCCGATCGTCCCAACTGGGCTCCACTACTCATCATCAAGAAACAAAACATAGCAAAAACTAAGATCTTCGTTGAGCTCCCATCTGAGCTCGGTTGCATCATCTGCACTGGTATCATCCGCACCTGCAACTGTTGTGATAGTATCTGGTGAGTCACAAGGACTCAACAATCTCAAAACCCACGAGATCAAGACTATTTAAGCTTATGGGAAAGGAAGGGGTGAAGTGGTGAGGTTGTAGCAGCGACTAAGCATATATGATGGCTAACATGCGCAAATAAGAGCGAGAAGAGAAGCAAACGGAATGGTCGTGAAGCTAGCAATGATCAAGAAGTGATCCTGAACTCCTACTTACCGTGTTCACTTCCCGGACTCCGCCGAAAAGAGACCATCATGGCTACACACGCTGTTGATGTATTTTAAAGAGGTCAAGTGTCAAGTTATCTACAACCGGACATTAACAAATTCCCATCTGCCTATAACCGCAGGCACGGCTTTCAAAAGATTATACCTTGCAGGGGTGTCCCAACTTAGCCCATGATAAGCTCTCGCGATCAACGAAGGATATACCTTCTCCCAGGAAGACCCGATCAGACTCGGAATCCCGGTTTACAAGACATTTCGACAATGGTAAAACAAGACTAGCAAAGCCTCCCGCTGTGTTGACAAATCCCGATAGGAGCTGCACATATCTCGTTCTCAGGGCACACCGGATTGTCCAAACTTCCGGTAGGCCAGCCCAGAGTTGCCCCTGGTGGCCACCGGCGGCTGACAAGTTGGACCAACACTCACAACGAGCACTGGCCCGGGGGGTAAAATAAAGATGACCCTTGAGTCTGCAGAATCCAAGGGAAAAAGGCTTAGGTAGGCAAATGGTAAAACCAAGGTTGGGCCTTGCTGGAGGAGTTTTATTCAAAGCGAACTGTCAAGGGGGTCCCATAAATCACCCAACCGCGTAAGGAATGCAAAATCCAGGAACATAATACCGATATGACGGAAACTAAGGCGGCAAGAGTGGAACAAAACACGAGGCATAAGGCCGAGTCTTCCACCCTTTACCAAGTATATAGATGCATTAATAATATAAGAGATATTGTGATATCCCAACATAATCCTGTCCATCATGAAGCAATCTTCAACTTCACCTGCAACTAACAGCGCTATAAGAGGGGCTGAGCCAAAGCGGTAACATAGCCAAACAACGGTTTGCTGGAGGGGAGAAAAGGTTAGAGGCTGACATGGCCATTTGGGAGGCATGGTAAACAAGTGATAGGTAGCGCAGCATAGCGATAGAACGAAGCAACTAGCAAGCAAAGATAGAAGTGATATCGAGGGTGATGGTCATCTTGCCTGAAATCCTGCAAGGAAGAAGAACGAGTCCATGAAGAAGACAAACGAACATAGTCGAACGAATCCTCACAACTCCGGAACGAAACCGAAGCTAACGAGATATCATGGCATGATGCACAATCATGGCATGATGCACAATCAAGTATGATGCATATCCAGTTTAATGAGGCATGGCATGGCAATATGCACAAACAACACTACAAGTTAAGTGGAGCTCCATATGCAACGGGTTGCATATTGACGGAACACCACATCAATTATTTAGTTCTCTCTCGGTTAGGTTACCAAACAATTTTATGAAAACGTTAACATGAGCATGATACGAGGCATTTGTCACCGTGGTGGAACGAAAGGGGTGCCACGGCAACGATAACGAAAATGGTGCCACGGCAACATTCCGGTCCCGGTAGCTCATGGAGATACCGTTGCAAAAGGAAGTGTGACGTTAGCGAGTCATGCAAGATGGTGGGGTGATCCCGTATTTCAGGTTCCCACGGGACGGTGGCATGGCAAAGAGCGACAATTCGGACGCGGTGCACACACAAGCATCTCATACAACACATATTCATTCGGTCCACGGTTGATCGTCTCGGGGCTTATACCTTCGAAGCGTGCGTTTTCGGAGCGGTTCGGGTTCGGTACGATGTAGAGGAAGTAGTCGTTCACGGGTCGTCGTGGGAAGTAGTCGTTCTCGTTTCGTAGTCGTACATGTCGGCGGTACTGGAAGTAGTTGTACTCGTGTCGTAGTGGAAGTAGTGGTGCTATCGGTCATCGGCGACGGTAGTTGTACACGGCAATCGTAGTGGAACTTGGTGTGTCCAAGGTCTTCGGCGTAGTGGTACACGGCGACGGTAGTGGTACACGTGGTAGATGAACTTGGTGATCCGAAGGGGTACTTGACAAAATCCACCTCGGATGTAGTCGTACACGTGTCCTCGTCTTCGTGGAGATGCAACAAAACGACAATGGTCAAGTGCATTGAGGTCCCGGGTCTACCGAGGCATGGGGCTGGGCCTTGGAGGCCGCTGGAGGCGCGGTCAACGCGCTCGGGAGCGATGCAGGCGCACGAGGTCACAGCATGCAGGGAAAGCAGAGGATACAGCGGCGCGGTGGAATTTGGGGGCGCCGGCGACGGCGGCGCTTGGCGCGATGCAGGGCTCCGACAGGCGTCAGAGAGGCTGGCAGGAGGCGGGACGAGCAGGGTGACGCGGATCCCGTCGATCCCCACCGACATCGAAGACTGGCGGCAAGAGTTTCGGCGAGGAACCCGATGGAACTCGCGCTCCGGCGAGCTACTGCTCGTTGCCGGTCGGACGGAGATGGGTGGCCTCGGGACGACGGGGACTCGTCGGGGCAGGGAGGAGCAGCAAGGCGGGACGGTGGAGACTAGCCGACCAGGAGTCGAGGCGGCGCAGCTCCTGCTCGGCGTGGAGGACGACGGCATCGGGCGCCATGGTGGGCTCGCGGTGGAGGCAGGGAAGGAGCCGCGCGAGGGAGGAGGTCGAGGCCTGCGGCGACAGAGCTTGGCAGCGGAGAAGCTTGGGCTCGGGACGATGGCCTGGTGGCGTTTCTGAGGAGCAGGAGAAGGGGAGGCGAAGGCGCAGGGAGCTCCTCTCCCTGGATGGATGCGGCATCGAGGGAGAGAGCGAGGGAGATGGGATCAGGCGCAGGCGGCGCACGATGGGGAACAAGGGAAAGGGGGGATCGAGCGATGCTCTCCCTGCGGCTAGGGTTAGAGGGGCTAGGTGGGCCGGCTTGGTTGCGGATGGGCCTTGGAGGCTGGATGGGTCGGCCCAGGTGGAGAAAGAAGTGGCCAGAGGCCTGGCTGGGCTCTCTCTCTCCTTCATATTCTTTAGCAGAAAAGAATTAGAGAGAAGAAAAGAAGAGAGGGTTAGGGAAAGAATTTGAGCATGAGGTTAATTTTCCCGGACTCGCAAAAATATGCTCGTTCCGAGAAAATAGAAAAGGCCATGATTGAAAGATTTAAATTCAAACTCATTTGAATTTAATTCAAATGGGTTTGAACTAGGACTTGATAAAAGGAAGGTCCAAAAATGTTCGGATTTTTGGTGGAGCTCCGGAAAATGATGAAATAATACATGGCAAGGTTGGAGACCAAGAATTAAGATAACAACGGCATTGGGATAATTTGCAAGTGTGTTATGGTGATTTCCAAATTAAGGAAATATTTAATATAGCTCCCTAATAATATTGAGAGGCTTTAATATGTTATAAAGAGAAATCACCATGTGAATCCCTCGATTTAAATGGACCGAAGATCCATACGATTTTATTTAGAAGAGTTTTAAAAATTAAATGACATGATGGCATGATGACATGATGCAATGCAAGAGATGACATGATGAATGCACAAACAAAACAAATCACACGACAAAACTCAAAGTAGCTGGAAGTCTTCTGGAGCGTCGGTCTCGGGGCGTTACAACACTCCACCACTACAAGAGGATCTCGTCCCGAGATCTAGGATGGCACCGGACGGAAGCGGAAGAGGAAGAGAAGAGGTAAAACTAAGTTGCTTCTTTGACAAATAAGTGAAAACAAAGAACCTCGAGAGGTTGAAAAGTTGAAAGAGAGAACACAATGGAGAGCACTGCGGTAAAAAATAGAAACAACGAACACCATGTGAACCTTGGAGGTTGCAAAGCTATGAATGACGAGTACAATGGACAAGAAGGAGTTGAAAACACTCTGGTTGAAAGGAGATAAACAAGGAACAAAGAAGAACAAATTCGGACAACACTCCGGTTGAAAAGAGATGAAAGACTTGATAAGATGAAAAAACTTGAAACAGAACACAACACTCCGGTTAAATGGATAAGCAAGAGAATAACATGAACTTGAGAAAATGACGTAATGGGTGAAGAGCACAACATCACAATGCCTCCGGAAGAAATGAAAAAAAATGGAATGGAATGAACGGAGGAAAACTTGATCTTGAAAGAGAATGCTTACAGGAAATGCTAGAACGGAGTTGTTGGATTATCAACAACGAAAGGAGAAGCTTGTTGAGGGCTTATGGAAAACATCTCAAAATTATGAGGTGACAACCGGCCACTAACGGAAACAATTGCTTGCTTGAGATCAACGAAGAGATGAAAAACTTCTTTTGCCGAGAGGATAGGAGAAAACTTGGATCATTGATAAGCACCACAAATAGCAACATTCCTTTGGGAAGGCTTTAGGTGAAATCTATACCAAGATAACTCCAACGAAGAGATTGATGGATTTAAAATACCTCGTTCTTGACAACATGTGAATCATGAAACATGAATGGAAATTGTCAAGAATGATATAACACAACCTCAAAAGATAAGGTAGAAAGAATTGCACTTTGGAATGCAAGATGAAGAATGCTTGAACTCCTCTGAAAAGAATCTTGATGAACACTTCGAGAAGGAATTAAATCCTTGATGAACTATCATGTTGAGCCTCCATGAAGAACTCCGATAATAAAAGGATGATAAAAAGAAAAGGGAAGTTGAAAACACAAGGTGAAGCCTTGCGGTGATTTAGAAGGAGCTTCACGATGATATAACTGAGAGAACTTGGAACTCCAGAAAAGAACAGATGAAACACATGAAACCGAGAATGAGATATGATGAACAACTTTGAAAAGAAGAAACTAGATCACTTGGATGAAACAATAATGAGAATTACGTTATGCGCATCCTTCACCAATTTAAATTGATGACAAGTAACGGATTTGGCATACTACTTATTCTCGTAGAAAGAATTAAGAGAGATATAGGGCAAACTTGGAAGGTCTTCAACGAACCACCTGTAGGATTTGGAAACAACAAATATTTGATATGATAACGAAGGAAGTGAAATCTTGAACGAACCACTGTAATAATTGAAAAAGAAAGTAGCAAAGGTACAATTCACCGAGAAGAATTGGAAAACGAATGAAGATACTTGAGGGGATTTAGATACAAGAGAACGAAGAGATCATGAACTGATTAGAGGATATTAGAACGATGCACCGGAAGAATTCAAGAACGAGAGTTGAAAGCTAAGACTGAGAATGAAAAATTCTGAGATGATGGCCTTCGGAGGAAAGAAATGGAAACAACTCATGAAATGCTCCGGATGGTAAGAAAATAATTCTCACAATCGAAAACAATTATGTGAGGAAGGCATAACGCTAGAACCATGAATCTCTGGAAGAACGGGTAAGGATTTAAGAGGAACTCTTCTTCGGTCTTCAAATGTTGAGAATGATGACAAGAAACACCAAAATTGTTGAGGCACTTCGGAACAAAGAAGAATAGAAATGATGAACCAACGATGAAAATATTTTGAAAGCGATCTTGGAGAAAGAATATGACTGATGAAAATTCATTCTTACGTCACACTTTGAAAAGAATTTGGGAATGACTCCGAGAAAATTAGAAGAGTCAGGTAATATCCTAGAAAAAGACATGTGGGTTAGGGCCCACTCGAAAGGAAAACACCGTTGAACGATTGATTGAAAGGGGGGATTGTGCCGGTTGAATTACATGACTTGAATGAGATAATAATCTCCAAATAGCTTGAACGGATTGAGAATGGAAAAACGAGCCTTCTGAGAAATATTCAACACTCGAGAACGAAGGAATAGCGAGAATTGAATGATTAAGAGATACACCGGCATAAGAAAGCACTTGAAATGAGAAAAAGAATATGATCAACACCGAAAGCTTGAATTAAATCCACCGGAGAAGAATACGAGAATGAAGAATGATGAACTTGAAGCTCGTGAGCATCCTCACGAGGGATCACCGGATCAGAACATTGATTGAAAAGGTTGAAGTGACTTCACATGAATAAATGGATACATGATTAAAATATATGAGTCCTTGAAGAAAAGGGTGGGAGGGTGGGGAAAACAAAGACAACTTGGGACGGTTGAAACAAACACCGGTGAGAAAACTTAAAATTGATCTTGCAGATGTTGAAAATGATCGGATCCACTTGAAGAGAAGCACGCCGGGAGGAAAAAATTGACATGACAATCTCGATGATCAAGAAGGATTAGTGTTCACATAGCAATATGAGAACACCATTTAGGAAAGGTATGGATTCAACATTTGACTTCGAAGCAACTCGAATACCACATATAAAACAAAACAAAGGGTTTGGCTTGCAGAATAAGACGGAACAAACATATGATAGAGATTTCGTCCGAAGTTTTTGTGGTGGGGCCCACACGAGCTCGATCTTACAGCACCATCATGTACAAGGCAGTGCACATGACATACGAAGTGTCCCCGAACCAACATAGCCAAGGGTTCTTTAAGACACAACGAGACCATTGTAAAAACGACCGTGGAAAGGCGGACCACTAGACGTCAAACCCCAATCTCATATCATGCATCTGTCGAAAAGATATTCTAGGAGCTACTTGAATTCCCACCTATAAAACTCCCAAAACTTTCTGGTTATGCAATCTGGTGTTGGGGATACAGGGGAAGCAATATATATCTCACCCAAAACTAACAATCCCTACATCCAAGCTGTATCCATCCGTCAACACATAACCAAGAAACTTTCGGAAATCATGTACCTCAACCTTCGAAAAGCATCCGTTATACGAGCTATGGCAATACTCCCGAACTCCCGCCCCAATACTGGGTGGCGTCGAGGTTATCTCACCAACAACTGCATAAAAGAGATTTTCGATGTTGGCAAAACTCAGGTATTCCAGAACTGCAACGATAAAATTATGACGACAACACCTCGGAGCTCAACTCCCCGGGTCAATGCCACATAAAAGACAGGAGGCACCAAGAACAATGTTCTCGCCACAAAACCATCGGAATGATTCCAAGATACCCGCGTGATCCTAAAAAAAAATTTAGTGAAATTTGAGGAGAGGAAAGTCAAAACATCTACGTCAGGAGACCTCACCAGAGCGACGAAGGTACTGAGGAGTAAAAAGAATCCTACTCTCCGATATATATAATCCTAAGACTCAAAACATTTTTTTGTTCTAGACTCAACAACGCCAGCAAACAATCAAGCAGGGGGCTCCTAAGTCGGGGATGGCTCTGATTACCAACTTTTAACACCCATGATGCGGCTATATCTCCCACGTGTCGAAGCACGACTTAGAGGCATAACCGCATTGTGGTTTTGTCGCAAGAAGGGTCATCTTCACACAATCCCATGTAATGAACAAGACTGGGATAAAGAGTTGGCTTACAATCGCCACTTCACACAATGAACATATAGTAATTCATACATCATTCAGAGTACACACATAGTCCCACTACGGACGAAGCCAAAAGAAAAGAAGATAACCCAACTGCTAGATCCCCGATCGTCCCAACTGGGATCCACTACTCATCATCAAGAAACAAAACATAGCAAAAACTAAGATCTTCGTTGAGCTCCCATTTGAGCTCGGTTGCATCATCTGCACTGGTATCATCGGCACCTTCAACTGTTGTGATAGTATCTGGTGAGTCACGAGGACTCAGCAATCTCAAAACCTGCGAGATCAAGACTATTTAAGCTTATGGGAAAGGAAGGGGTCAAGTGGTGAGGTTGCAGCAGCGACTAAGCATAATGATGGCTAACATGCGCAAATAAGAGCGAGAAGAGAAGCAAACGGAATGGTCGTGAAGCCAGCAATGATCAAGAAGTGATCCTGAACTCCTACTTACGTCAAACATAACCCAAAACCGTGTTCACTTCCCGAACTCCGTCAAAAAGAGACCATCATGGCTACACACGCTGTTGATGTATTTTAAAGAGGTCAAGTGTCAAGTTATCTACAACCGGACATTAAGAAATTCCCATCTGCCTATAACCGCATGCACGGCTTTCGAAAGATTATACCCCGCAGGGGTGTCCCAACTTAGCCCATGATAAGCTCTCGCGATCAACGAAGGATATACCTTCTCCCAGGAAGACCCGATCAGACTCGGAATCCCGGTTTACAAGACATTTCGACAATGGTAAAACAAGACCAGCAAAGCCTCCCGCTGTGCCGACAAATCCTGATAGGAGCTGCACATATCTCGTTCTCAAGGCACACCGGATTGTCCAAACTTCTGGTAGGCCAGCCCAGAGTTGCCCCTGGTGGCCACCGGCGGCTGATAAGTTGGACCAACACTCACAACGAGCACTGGCCC